>NW_026045709.1:0-300000 GCF_023898315.1 Schistocerca nitens
GTATCGCTTCTGGTGAACTGGCCAGAGTAAGCTTGTAGATGCGACTGTGGTAAAACGAGGAGCAAGTGGCAGGAGTAACTATGACTCTCTTAAGGTAGCCAAATGCCTCGTCAACAGGCGAATTCCAACGGCAAACTCGAGGAGCTCCCGGCAGGAGTACTGTGAAAGTCTTAAGGTCAACAAATAATGGCGTATCGCTTCTGGTGAACTGGCCAGAGTAAGCTTGTAGATGCGACTGTGGTAAAACGAGGAGCAAGTGGCAGGAGTAACTATGACTCTCTTAAGGTAGCCAAATGCCTCGTCAACAGGCGAATTCCAACGGCAAACTCTAGGAGTTCCCGGCAGGAGTACTGTGAAAGTCTTAAGGTCAGCAAATAATGGCGTATCGCTTCTGGTGAACTGGCCAGAGTAAGCTTGTAGATGCGACTGTGGTAAAACGAGGAGCAAGTGGCAGGAGTAACTATGACTCTCTTAAGGTAGCCAAATGCCTCGTCAACAGGCGAATTCCAACGGCAAACTCTAGGAGTTCCCGGCAGGAGTACTGTGAAAGTCTTAAGGTCAGCAAATAATGGCGTATCGCTTCTGGTGAACTGGCCAGAGTAAGCTTGTAGATGCGACTGTGGTAAAACGAGGAGCAAGTGGCAGGAGTAACTATGACTCTCTTAAGGTAGCCAAATGCCTCGTCAACAGGCGAATTCCAACGGCAAACTCTAGGAGTTCCCGGCAGGAGTACTGTGAAAGTCTTAAGGTCAGCAAATAATGGCGTATCGTTTCTGGTGAACTGGCCAGAGTAAGCTTGTAGATGCGACTGTGGTAAAACGAGGAGCAAGTGGCAGGAGTAACTATGACTCTCTTAAGGTAGCCAAATGCCTCGTCAACAGGCGAATTCCAACGGCAAACTCGAGGAGCTCCCGGCAGGAGTACTGTGAAAGTCTTAAGGTCAACAAATAATGGCGTATCGCTTCTGGTGAACTGGCCAGAGTAAGCTTGTAGATGCGACTGTGGTAAAACGAGGAGCAAGTGGCAGGAGTAACTATGACTCTCTTAAGGTAGCCAAATGCCTCGTCAACAGGCGAATTCCAACGGCAAACTCGAGGAGCTCCCGGCAGGAGTACTGTGAAAGTCTTAAGGTCAACAAATAATGGCGTATCGCTTCTGGTGAACTGGCCAGAGTAAGCTTGTAGATGCGACTGTGGTAAAACGAGGAGCAAGTGGCAGGAGTAACTATGACTCTCTTAAGGTAGCCAAATGCCTCGTCAACAGGCGAATTCCAACGGCAAACTCTAGGAGTTCCCGGCAGGAGTACTGTGAAAGTCTTAAGGTCAGCAAATAATGGCGTATCGCTTCTGGTGAACTGGCCAGAGTAAGCTTGTAGATGCGACTGTGGTAAAACGAGGAGCAAGTGGCAGGAGTAACTATGACTCTCTTAAGGTAGCCAAATGCCTCGTCAACAGGCGAATTCCAACGGCAAACTCTAGGAGTTCCCGGCAGGAGTACTGTGAAAGTCTTAAGGTCAGCAAATAATGGCGTATCGCTTCTGGTGAACTGGCCAGAGTAAGCTTGTAGATGCGACTGTGGTAAAACGAGGAGCAAGTGGCAGGAGTAACTATGACTCTCTTAAGGTAGCCAAATGCCTCGTCAACAGGCGAATTCCAACGGCAAACTCTAGGAGTTCCCGGCAGGAGTACTGTGAAAGTCTTAAGGTCAGCAAATAATGGCGTATCGTTTCTGGTGAACTGGCCAGAGTAAGCTTGTAGATGCGACTGTGGTAAAAACGAGGAGCAAGTGGCAGGAGTAACTATGACTCTCCTAAGGTAGCCAAATGCCTCGTCAACAGGCGAATTCCAACGGCAAACTCGAGGAGCTCCCGGCAGGAGTACTGTGAAAGTCTTAAGGTCAACAAATAATGGCGTATCGCTTCTGGTGAACTGGCCAGAGTAAGCTTGTAGATGCGACTGTGGTAAAACGAGGAGCAAGTGGCAGGAGTAACTATGACTCTCTTAAGGTAGCCAAATGCCTCGTCAACAGGCGAATTCCAACGGCAAACTCGAGGAGCTCCCGGCAGGAGTACTGTGAAAGTCTTAAGGTCAACAAATAATGGCGTATCGCTTCTGGTGAACTGGCCAGAGTAAGCTTGTAGATGCGACTGTGGTAAAACGAGGAGCAAGTGGCAGGAGTAACTATGACTCTCTTAAGGTAGCCAAATGCCTCGTCAACAGGCGAATTCCAACGGCAAACTCTAGGAGTTCCCGGCAGGAGTACTGTGAAAGTCTTAAGGTCAGCAAATAATGGCGTATCGCTTCTGGTGAACTGGCCAGAGTAAGCTTGTAGATGCGACTGTGGTAAAACGAGGAGCAAGTGGCAGGAGTAACTATGACTCTCTTAAGGTAGCCAAATGCCTCGTCAACAGGCGAATTCCAACGGCAAACTCTAGGAGTTCCCGGCAGGAGTACTGTGAAAGTCTTAAGGTCAGCAAATAATGGCGTATCGCTTCTGGTGAACTGGCCAGAGTAAGCTTGTAGATGCGACTGTGGTAAAACGAGGAGCAAGTGGCAGGAGTAACTATGACTCTCTTAAGGTAGCCAAATGCCTCGTCAACAGGCGAATTCCAACGGCAAACTCTAGGAGTTCCCGGCAGGAGTACTGTGAAAGTCTTAAGGTCAGCAAATAATGGCGTATCGTTTCTGGTGAACTGGCCAGAGTAAGCTTGTAGATGCGACTGTGGTAAAAACGAGGAGCAAGTGGCAGGAGTAACTATGACTCTCTTAAGGTAGCCAAATGCCTCGTCAACAGGCGAATTCCAACGGCAAACTCGAGGAGCTCCCGGCAGGAGTACTGTGAAAGTCTTAAGGTCAACAAATAATGGCGTATCGCTTCTGGTGAACTGGCCAGAGTAAGCTTGTAGATGCGACTGTGGTAAAACGAGGAGCAAGTGGCAGGAGTAACTATGACTCTCTTAAGGTAGCCAAATGCCTCGTCAACAGGCGAATTCCAACGGCAAACTCGAGGAGCTCCCGGCAGGAGTACTGTGAAAGTCTTAAGGTCAACAAATAATGGCGTATCGCTTCTGGTGAACTGGCCAGAGTAAGCTTGTAGATGCGACTGTGGTAAAACGAGGAGCAAGTGGCAGGAGTAACTATGACTCTCTTAAGGTAGCCAAATGCCTCGTCAACAGGCGAATTCCAACGGCAAACTCTAGGAGTTCCCGGCAGGAGTACTGTGAAAGTCTTAAGGTCAGCAAATAATGGCGTATCGCTTCTGGTGAACTGGCCAGAGTAAGCTTGTAGATGCGACTGTGGTAAAACGAGGAGCAAGTGGCAGGAGTAACTATGACTCTCTTAAGGTAGCCAAATGCCTCGTCAACAGGCGAATTCCAACGGCAAACTCTAGGAGTTCCCGGCAGGAGTACTGTGAAAGTCTTAAGGTCAGCAAATAATGGCGTATCGCTTCTGGTGAACTGGCCAGAGTAAGCTTGTAGATGCGACTGTGGTAAAAACGAGGAGCAAGTGGCAGGAGTAACTATGACTCTCTTAAGGTAGCCAAATGCCTCGTCAACAGGCGAATTCCAACGGCAAACTCGAGGAGCTCCCGGCAGGAGTACTGTGAAAGTCTTAAGGTCAACAAATAATGGCGTATCGCTTCTGGTGAACTGGCCAGAGTAAGCTTGTAGATGCGACTGTGGTAAAACGAGGAGCAAGTGGCAGGAGTAACTATGACTCTCTTAAGGTAGTCAAATGCCTCGTCAACAGGCGAATTCCAAAGGCAAACTCGAGGAGCTCCCGGCAGGAGTACTGTGAAAGTCTTAAGGTCAACAAATAATGGCGTATCGCTTCTGGTGAACTGGCCAGAGTAAGCTTGTAGATGCGACTGTGGTAAAACGAGGAGCAAGTGGCAGGAGTAACTATGACTCTCTTAAGGTAGCCAAATGCCTCGTCAACAGGCGAATTCCAACGGCAAACTCGAGGAGCTCCCGGCAGGAGTACTGTGAAAGTCTTAAGGTCAACAAATAATGGCGTATCGCTTCTGGTGAACTGGCCAGAGTAAGCTTGTAGATGCGACTGTGGTAAAACGAGGAGCAAGTGGCAGGAGTAACTATGACTCTCTTAAGGTAGCCAAATGCCTCGTCAACAGGCGAATTCCAACGGCAAACTCTAGGAGTTCCCGGCAGGAGTACTGTGAAAGTCTTAAGGTCAGCAAATAATGGCGTATCGTTTCTGGTGAACTGGCCAGAGTAAGCTTGTAGATGCGACTGTGGTAAAAACGAGGAGCAAGTGGCAGGAGTAACTATGACTCTCCTAAGGTAGCCAAATGCCTCGTCAACAGGCGAATTCCAACGGCAAACTCGAGGAGCTCCCGGCAGGAGTACTGTGAAAGTCTTAAGGTCAACAAATAATGGCGTATCGCTTCTGGTGAACTGGCCAGAGTAAGCTTGTAGATGCGACTGTGGTAAAACGAGGAGCAAGTGGCAGGAGTAACTATGACTCTCTTAAGGTAGCCAAATGCCTCGTCAACAGGCGAATTCCAACGGCAAACTCGAGGAGCTCCCGGCAGGAGTACTGTGAAAGTCTTAAGGTCAACAAATAATGGCGTATCGCTTCTGGTGAACTGGCCAGAGTAAGCTTGTAGATGCGACTGTGGTAAAACGAGGAGCAAGTGGCAGGAGTAACTATGACTCTCTTAAGGTAGCCAAATGCCTCGTCAACAGGCGAATTCCAACGGCAAACTCGAGGAGCTCCCGGCAGGAGTACTGTGAAAGTCTTAAGGTCAACAAATAATGGCGTATCGCTTCTGGTGAACTGGCCAGAGTAAGCTTGTAGATGCGACTGTGGTAAAACGAGGAGCAAGTGGCAGGAGTAACTATGACTCTCTTAAGGTAGCCAAATGCCTCGTCAACAGGCGAATTCCAACGGCAAACTCTAGGAGTTCCCGGCAGGAGTACTGTGAAAGTCTTAAGGTCAGCAAATAATGGCGTATCGCTTCTGGTGAACTGGCCAGAGTAAGCTTGTAGATGCGACTGTGGTAAAACGAGGAGCAAGTGGCAGGAGTAACTATGACTCTCTTAAGGTAGCCAAATGCCTCGTCAACAGGCGAATTCCAACGGCAAACTCTAGGAGTTCCCGGCAGGAGTACTGTGAAAGTCTTAAGGTCAGCAAATAATGGCGTATCGCTTCTGGTGAACTGGCCAGAGTAAGCTTGTAGATGCGACTGTGGTAAAAACGAGGAGCAAGTGGCAGGAGTAACTATGACTCTCTTAAGGTAGCCAAATGCCTCGTCAACAGGCGAATTCCAACGGCAAACTCGAGGAGCTCCCGGCAGGAGTACTGTGAAAGTCTTAAGGTCAACAAATAATGGCGTATCGCTTCTGGTGAACTGGCCAGAGTAAGCTTGTAGATGCGACTGTGGTAAAACGAGGAGCAAGTGGCAGGAGTAACTATGACTCTCTTAAGGTAGTCAAATGCCTCGTCAACAGGCGAATTCCAAAGGCAAACTCGAGGAGCTCCCGGCAGGAGTACTGTGAAAGTCTTAAGGTCAACAAATAATGGCGTATCGCTTCTGGTGAACTGGCCAGAGTAAGCTTGTAGATGCGACTGTGGTAAAACGAGGAGCAAGTGGCAGGAGTAACTATGACTCTCTTAAGGTAGCCAAATGCCTCGTCAACAGGCGAATTCCAACGGCAAACTCGAGGAGCTCCCGGCAGGAGTACTGTGAAAGTCTTAAGGTCAACAAATAATGGCGTATCGCTTCTGGTGAACTGGCCAGAGTAAGCTTGTAGATGCGACTGTGGTAAAACGAGGAGCAAGTGGCAGGAGTAACTATGACTCTCTTAAGGTAGCCAAATGCCTCGTCAACAGGCGAATTCCAACGGCAAACTCTAGGAGTTCCCGGCAGGAGTACTGTGAAAGTCTTAAGGTCAGCAAATAATGGCGTATCGTTTCTGGTGAACTGGCCAGAGTAAGCTTGTAGATGCGACTGTGGTAAAAACGAGGAGCAAGTGGCAGGAGTAACTATGACTCTCCTAAGGTAGCCAAATGCCTCGTCAACAGGCGAATTCCAACGGCAAACTCGAGGAGCTCCCGGCAGGAGTACTGTGAAAGTCTTAAGGTCAACAAATAATGGCGTATCGCTTCTGGTGAACTGGCCAGAGTAAGCTTGTAGATGCGACTGTGGTAAAACGAGGAGCAAGTGGCAGGAGTAACTATGACTCTCTTAAGGTAGCCAAATGCCTCGTCAACAGGCGAATTCCAACGGCAAACTCGAGGAGCTCCCGGCAGGAGTACTGTGAAAGTCTTAAGGTCAACAAATAATGGCGTATCGCTTCTGGTGAACTGGCCAGAGTAAGCTTGTAGATGCGACTGTGGTAAAACGAGGAGCAAGTGGCAGGAGTAACTATGACTCTCTTAAGGTAGCCAAATGCCTCGTCAACAGGCGAATTCCAACGGCAAACTCTAGGAGTTCCCGGCAGGAGTACTGTGAAAGTCTTAAGGTCAGCAAATAATGGCGTATCGCTTCTGGTGAACTGGCCAGAGTAAGCTTGTAGATGCGACTGTGGTAAAACGAGGAGCAAGTGGCAGGAGTAACTATGACTCTCTTAAGGTAGCCAAATGCCTCGTCAACAGGCGAATTCCAACGGCAAACTCTAGGAGTTCCCGGCAGGAGTACTGTGAAAGTCTTAAGGTCAGCAAATAATGGCGTATCGCTTCTGGTGAACTGGCCAGAGTAAGCTTGTAGATGCGACTGTGGTAAAACGAGGAGCAAGTGGCAGGAGTAACTATGACTCTCTTAAGGTAGCCAAATGCCTCGTCAACAGGCGAATTCCAACGGCAAACTCTAGGAGTTCCCGGCAGGAGTACTGTGAAAGTCTTAAGGTCAGCAAATAATGGCGTATCGTTTCTGGTGAACTGGCCAGAGTAAGCTTGTAGATGCGACTGTGGTAAAAACGAGGAGCAAGTGGCAGGAGTAACTATGACTCTCTTAAGGTAGCCAAATGCCTCGTCAACAGGCGAATTCCAACGGCAAACTCGAGGAGCTCCCGGCAGGAGTACTGTGAAAGTCTTAAGGTCAACAAATAATGGCGTATCGCTTCTGGTGAACTGGCCAGAGTAAGCTTGTAGATGCGACTGTGGTAAAACGAGGAGCAAGTGGCAGGAGTAACTATGACTCTCTTAAGGTAGCCAAATGCCTCGTCAACAGGCGAATTCCAACGGCAAACTCGAGGAGCTCCCGGCAGGAGTACTGTGAAAGTCTTAAGGTCAACAAATAATGGCGTATCGCTTCTGGTGAACTGGCCAGAGTAAGCTTGTAGATGCGACTGTGGTAAAACGAGGAGCAAGTGGCAGGAGTAACTATGACTCTCTTAAGGTAGCCAAATGCCTCGTCAACAGGCGAATTCCAACGGCAAACTCTAGGAGTTCCCGGCAGGAGTACTGTGAAAGTCTTAAGGTCAGCAAATAATGGCGTATCGCTTCTGGTGAACTGGCCAGAGTAAGCTTGTAGATGCGACTGTGGTAAAACGAGGAGCAAGTGGCAGGAGTAACTATGACTCTCTTAAGGTAGCCAAATGCCTCGTCAACAGGCGAATTCCAACGGCAAACTCTAGGAGTTCCCGGCAGGAGTACTGTGAAAGTCTTAAGGTCAGCAAATAATGGCGTATCGCTTCTGGTGAACTGGCCAGAGTAAGCTTGTAGATGCGACTGTGGTAAAAACGAGGAGCAAGTGGCAGGAGTAACTATGACTCTCTTAAGGTAGCCAAATGCCTCGTCAACAGGCGAATTCCAACGGCAAACTCGAGGAGCTCCCGGCAGGAGTACTGTGAAAGTCTTAAGGTCAACAAATAATGGCGTATCGCTTCTGGTGAACTGGCCAGAGTAAGCTTGTAGATGCGACTGTGGTAAAACGAGGAGCAAGTGGCAGGAGTAACTATGACTCTCTTAAGGTAGTCAAATGCCTCGTCAACAGGCGAATTCCAAAGGCAAACTCGAGGAGCTCCCGGCAGGAGTACTGTGAAAGTCTTAAGGTCAACAAATAATGGCGTATCGCTTCTGGTGAACTGGCCAGAGTAAGCTTGTAGATGCGACTGTGGTAAAACGAGGAGCAAGTGGCAGGAGTAACTATGACTCTCTTAAGGTAGCCAAATGCCTCGTCAACAGGCGAATTCCAACGGCAAACTCGAGGAGCTCCCGGCAGGAGTACTGTGAAAGTCTTAAGGTCAACAAATAATGGCGTATCGCTTCTGGTGAACTGGCCAGAGTAAGCTTGTAGATGCGACTGTGGTAAAACGAGGAGCAAGTGGCAGGAGTAACTATGACTCTCTTAAGGTAGCCAAATGCCTCGTCAACAGGCGAATTCCAACGGCAAACTCTAGGAGTTCCCGGCAGGAGTACTGTGAAAGTCTTAAGGTCAGCAAATAATGGCGTATCGCTTCTGGTGAACTGGCCAGAGTAAGCTTGTAGATGCGACTGTGGTAAAACGAGGAGCAAGTGGCAGGAGTAACTATGACTCTCTTAAGGTAGCCAAATGCCTCGTCAACAGGCGAATTCCAACGGCAAACTCTAGGAGTTCCCGGCAGGAGTACTGTGAAAGTCTTAAGGTCAGCAAATAATGGCGTATCGCTTCTGGTGAACTGGCCAGAGTAAGCTTGTAGATGCGACTGTGGTAAAACGAGGAGCAAGTGGCAGGAGTAACTATGACTCTCTTAAGGTAGCCAAATGCCTCGTCAACAGGCGAATTCCAACGGCAAACTCTAGGAGTTCCCGGCAGGAGTACTGTGAAAGTCTTAAGGTCAGCAAATAATGGCGTATCGTTTCTGGTGAACTGGCCAGAGTAAGCTTGTAGATGCGACTGTGGTAAAAACGAGGAGCAAGTGGCAGGAGTAACTATGACTCTCTTAAGGTAGCCAAATGCCTCGTCAACAGGCGAATTCCAACGGCAAACTCGAGGAGCTCCCGGCAGGAGTACTGTGAAAGTCTTAAGGTCAACAAATAATGGCGTATCGCTTCTGGTGAACTGGCCAGAGTAAGCTTGTAGATGCGACTGTGGTAAAACGAGGAGCAAGTGGCAGGAGTAACTATGACTCTCTTAAGGTAGCCAAATGCCTCGTCAACAGGCGAATTCCAACGGCAAACTCGAGGAGCTCCCGGCAGGAGTACTGTGAAAGTCTTAAGGTCAACAAATAATGGCGTATCGCTTCTGGTGAACTGGCCAGAGTAAGCTTGTAGATGCGACTGTGGTAAAACGAGGAGCAAGTGGCAGGAGTAACTATGACTCTCTTAAGGTAGCCAAATGCCTCGTCAACAGGCGAATTCCAACGGCAAACTCTAGGAGTTCCCGGCAGGAGTACTGTGAAAGTCTTAAGGTCAGCAAATAATGGCGTATCGCTTCTGGTGAACTGGCCAGAGTAAGCTTGTAGATGCGACTGTGGTAAAACGAGGAGCAAGTGGCAGGAGTAACTATGACTCTCTTAAGGTAGCCAAATGCCTCGTCAACAGGCGAATTCCAACGGCAAACTCTAGGAGTTCCCGGCAGGAGTACTGTGAAAGTCTTAAGGTCAGCAAATAATGGCGTATCGCTTCTGGTGAACTGGCCAGAGTAAGCTTGTAGATGCGACTGTGGTAAAACGAGGAGCAAGTGGCAGGAGTAACTATGACTCTCTTAAGGTAGCCAAATGCCTCGTCAACAGGCGAATTCCAACGGCAAACTCTAGGAGTTCCCGGCAGGAGTACTGTGAAAGTCTTAAGGTCAGCAAATAATGGCGTATCGTTTCTGGTGAACTGGCCAGAGTAAGCTTGTAGATGCGACTGTGGTAAAAACGAGGAGCAAGTGGCAGGAGTAACTATGACTCTCTTAAGGTAGCCAAATGCCTCGTCAACAGGCGAATTCCAACGGCAAACTCGAGGAGCTCCCGGCAGGAGTACTGTGAAAGTCTTAAGGTCAACAAATAATGGCGTATCGCTTCTGGTGAACTGGCCAGAGTAAGCTTGTAGATGCGACTGTGGTAAAACGAGGAGCAAGTGGCAGGAGTAACTATGACTCTCTTAAGGTAGCCAAATGCCTCGTCAACAGGCGAATTCCAACGGCAAACTCGAGGAGCTCCCGGCAGGAGTACTGTGAAAGTCTTAAGGTCAACAAATAATGGCGTATCGCTTCTGGTGAACTGGCCAGAGTAAGCTTGTAGATGCGACTGTGGTAAAACGAGGAGCAAGTGGCAGGAGTAACTATGACTCTCTTAAGGTAGCCAAATGCCTCGTCAACAGGCGAATTCCAACGGCAAACTCTAGGAGTTCCCGGCAGGAGTACTGTGAAAGTCTTAAGGTCAGCAAATAATGGCGTATCGCTTCTGGTGAACTGGCCAGAGTAAGCTTGTAGATGCGACTGTGGTAAAACGAGGAGCAAGTGGCAGGAGTAACTATGACTCTCTTAAGGTAGCCAAATGCATCGTCAACAGGCGAATTCCAACGGCAAACTCGAGGAGCTCCCTGCAGGAGTACTGTGAAAGTCTTAAGGTCAACAAATAATGGCGTATCGCTTCTGGTGAACTGGCCAGAGTAAGCTTGTAGATGCGACTGTGGTAAAACGAGGAGCAAGTGGCAGGAGTAACTGTGACTCTCTTAAGGGAGCCAAATGCCTCGTCAACAGGCGAATTCCAACGGCAAACTCTAGGAGTTCCCGGCAGGAGTACTGTGAAAGTCTTAAGGTCAGCAAATAATGGCGTATCGCTTCTGGTGAAATGGCCAGAGTAAGCTTGTAGATGCGACTGTGGTAAAACGAGGAGCAAGTGGCAGGAGTAACTATGACTCTCTTAAGGTAGCCAAATGCCTCGTCCACAGGCGAATTCCAACGGCAAACTCTAGGAGTTCCCGGCAGGAGTACTGTGAAAGTCTTAAGGTCAGCAAATAATGGCGTATCGCTTCTGGTGAACTGGCCAGAGTAAGCTTGTAGATGCGACTGTGGTAAAAACGAGGAGCAAGTGGCAGGAGTAACTATGACTCTCTTAAGGTAGCCAAATGCCTCGTCAACAGGCGAATTCCAACGGCAAACTCTAGGAGTTCCCGGCAGGAGTACTGTGAAAGTCTTAAGGTCAGCAAATAATGGCGTATCGCTTCTGGTGAACTGCCCAGAGCAAGCTTGTACATGTGACTATTGTGAAACGGGGAGAAACTGGCAAGAATAACTATGACTCTCTTAAGGTAGCCAAATGCCTCGTCAACTGGCGAATTCCAACGGCAAACTCGAGGAGCTCCCGGCAGGAGTACTGTGAAAGTCTCAAGGCCGACAAATAATGACGTACCGCTTCAGGTGAACTGGGCCACAGGAAGCTTGAAAATGTGGCTGTGGTTAACAGCGAGCATTTGGCAGGTGTAACAATGACTCTCTTAAGGTAGAAAAATGCCTCGTCAACAGGCGAGAAACATCGGCATTCTCGAGGAGCTCCCGGCAGGAGTACTGTGAAAGTCTTAAGGTCAGCAAATAATGGCGTATCGCTTCTGGTGAACTGGCCAGAGCAAGCTTGTACATGTGACTATTGTGAAACGGGGAGAAACTGTCAGGAATAACTATGACTCTCTTAAGGTAGCCAAATGCCTCGTCAACTGGCGAATTCCAACGGCAAACTCGAGGAGCTCCCGGCAGGAGTACTGTGAAAGTCTTAAGGTCAACAAATAATGGCGTATCGCTTCTGGTGAACTGCCCAGAGTAAGCTTGTAGATGCGACTGTGGTAAAACGAGGAGCAAGTGGCAGTAACTATGACTCTCTTAAGGTAGCCAAATACCTCGTCAACAGGCGAATTCCATCGGCATTCTCGAGGAGCACCCGGCAGGAGTACTGTGAAAGTCTTAAGGTCAACAAATAATGGTGTATCGCTTCTGGTTAACAGGCCAGAGCAAGCTTGTACATGTGACTATTGTGAAACGGGGAGAAACTGGCAGGACTAACTATGACTCTCTTAAGGTAGCCAAATGCCTCGTCAACAGGCGAATTCCAACGGCAAACTCGAGGAGCTCCCTGCAGGAGTACTGTGAAAGTCTTAAGGTCAACAAATAATGGCGTATCGCTTCTGGTGAACTGGCCAGAGTAAGCTTGTAGATGCGACTGTGGTAAAACGAGGAGCAAGTGGCAGGAGTAACTATGACTCTCTTAAGGGAGCCAAATGCCTCGTCAACAGGCGAATTCCAACGGCAAACTCTAGGAGTTCCCGGCAGGAGTACTGTGAAAGTCTTAAGGTCAGCAAATAATGGCGTATCGCTTCTGGTGAAATGGCCAGAGTAAGCTTGTAGATGCGACTGTGGTAAAACGAGGAGCAAGTGGCAGGAGTAACTATGACTCTCTTAAGGTAGCCAAATGCCTCGTCCACAGGCGAATTCCAACGGCAAACTCTAGGAGTTCCCGGCAGGAGTACTGTGAAAGTCTTAAGGTCAGCAAATAATGGCGTATCGCTTCTGGTGAACTGGCCAGAGTAAGCTTGTAGATGCGACTGTGGTAAAACGAGGAGCAAGTGGCAGGAGTAACTATGACTCTCTTAAGGTAGCCAAATGCCTCGTCAACAGGCGAATTCCAACGGCAAACTCTAGGAGTTCCCGGCAGGAGTACTGTGAAAGTCTTAAGGTCAGCAAATAATGGCGTATCGCTTCTGGTGAACTGGCCAGAGTAAGCTTGTAGATGCGACTGTGGTAAAACGAGGAGCAAGTGGCAGGAGTAACTATGACTCTCTTAAGGTAGCCAAATGCATCGTCAACAGGCGAATTCCAACGGCAAACTCGAGGAGCTCCCTGCAGGAGTACTGTGAAAGTCTTAAGGTCAACAAATAATGGCGTATCGCTTCTGGTGAACTGGCCAGAGTAAGCTTGTAGATGCGACTGTGGTAAAACGAGGAGCAAGTGGCAGGAGTAACTGTGACTCTCTTAAGGGAGCCAAATGCCTCGTCAACAGGCGAATTCCAACGGCAAACTCTAGGAGTTCCCGGCAGGAGTACTGTGAAAGTCTTAAGGTCAGCAAATAATGGCGTATCGCTTCTGGTGAAATGGCCAGAGTAAGCTTGTAGATGCGACTGTGGTAAAACGAGGAGCAAGTGGCAGGAGTAACTATGACTCTCTTAAGGTAGCCAAATGCCTCGTCCACAGGCGAATTCCAACGGCAAACTCTAGGAGTTCCCGGCAGGAGTACTGTGAAAGTCTTAAGGTCAGCAAATAATGGCGTATCGCTTCTGGTGAACTGGCCAGAGTAAGCTTGTAGATGCGACTGTGGTAAAAACGAGGAGCAAGTGGCAGGAGTAACTATGACTCTCTTAAGGTAGCCAAATGCCTCGTCAACAGGCGAATTCCAACGGCAAACTCTAGGAGTTCCCGGCAGGAGTACTGTGAAAGTCTTAAGGTCAGCAAATAATGGCGTATCGCTTCTGGTGAACTGCCCAGAGCAAGCTTGTACATGTGACTATTGTGAAACGGGGAGAAACTGGCAAGAATAACTATGACTCTCTTAAGGTAGCCAAATGCCTCGTCAACTGGCGAATTCCAACGGCAAACTCGAGGAGCTCCCGGCAGGAGTACTGTGAAAGTCTCAAGGCCGACAAATAATGACGTACCGCTTCAGGTGAACTGGGCCACAGGAAGCTTGAAAATGTGGCTGTGGTTAACAGCGAGCATTTGGCAGGTGTAACAATGACTCTCTTAAGGTAGAAAAATGCCTCGTCAACAGGCGAGAAACATCGGCATTCTCGAGGAGCTCCCGGCAGGAGTACTGTGAAAGTCTTAAGGTCAGCAAATAATGGCGTATCGCTTCTGGTGAACTGGCCAGAGCAAGCTTGTACATGTGACTATTGTGAAACGGGGAGAAACTGTCAGGAATAACTATGACTCTCTTAAGGTAGCCAAATGCCTCGTCAACTGGCGAATTCCAACGGCAAACTCGAGGAGCTCCCGGCAGGAGTACTGTGAAAGTCTTAAGGTCAACAAATAATGGCGTATCGCTTCTGGTGAACTGCCCAGAGTAAGCTTGTAGATGCGACTGTGGTAAAACGAGGAGCAAGTGGCAGTAACTATGACTCTCTTAAGGTAGCCAAATACCTCGTCAACAGGCGAATTCCATCGGCATTCTCGAGGAGCACCCGGCAGGAGTACTGTGAAAGTCTTAAGGTCAACAAATAATGGTGTATCGCTTCTGGTTAACAGGCCAGAGCAAGCTTGTACATGTGACTATTGTGAAACGGGGAGAAACTGGCAGGACTAACTATGACTCTCTTAAGGTAGCCAAATGCCTCGTCAACAGGCGAATTCCAACGGCAAACTCGAGGAGCTCCCTGCAGGAGTACTGTGAAAGTCTTAAGGTCAACAAATAATGGCGTATCGCTTCTGGTGAACTGGCCAGAGTAAGCTTGTAGATGCGACTGTGGTAAAACGAGGAGCAAGTGGCAGGAGTAACTGTGACTCTCTTAAGGGAGCCAAATGCCTCGTCAACAGGCGAATTCCAACGGCAAACTCTAGGAGTTCCCGGCAGGAGTACTGTGAAAGTCTTAAGGTCAGCAAATAATGGCGTATCGCTTCTGGTGAAATGGCCAGAGTAAGCTTGTAGATGCGACTGTGGTAAAACGAGGAGCAAGTGGCAGGAGTAACTATGACTCTCTTAAGGTAGCCAAATGCCTCGTCCACAGGCGAATTCCAACGGCAAACTCTAGGAGTTCCCGGCAGGAGTACTGTGAAAGTCTTAAGGTCAGCAAATAATGGCGTATCGCTTCTGGTGAACTGGCCAGAGTAAGCTTGTAGATGCGACTGTGGTAAAAACGAGGAGCAAGTGGCAGGAGTAACTATGACTCTCTTAAGGTAGCCAAATGCCTCGTCAACAGGCGAATTCCAACGGCAAACTCTAGGAGTTCCCGGCAGGAGTACTGTGAAAGTCTTAAGGTCAGCAAATAATGGCGTATCGCTTCTGGTGAACTGCCCAGAGCAAGCTTGTACATGTGACTATTGTGAAACGGGGAGAAACTGGCAAGAATAACTATGACTCTCTTAAGGTAGCCAAATGCCTCGTCAACTGGCGAATTCCAACGGCAAACTCGAGGAGCTCCCGGCAGGAGTACTGTGAAAGTCTCAAGGCCGACAAATAATGACGTACCGCTTCAGGTGAACTGGGCCACAGGAAGCTTGAAAATGTGGCTGTGGTTAACAGCGAGCATTTGGCAGGTGTAACAATGACTCTCTTAAGGTAGAAAAATGCCTCGTCAACAGGCGAGAAACATCGGCATTCTCGAGGAGCTCCCGGCAGGAGTACTGTGAAAGTCTTAAGGTCAGCAAATAATGGCGTATCGCTTCTGGTGAACTGGCCAGAGCAAGCTTGTACATGTGACTATTGTGAAACGGGGAGAAACTGTCAGGAATAACTATGACTCTCTTAAGGTAGCCAAATGCCTCGTCAACTGGCGAATTCCAACGGCAAACTCGAGGAGCTCCCGGCAGGAGTACTGTGAAAGTCTTAAGGTCAGCAAATAATGGCGTATCGCTTCTGGTGAACTGGCCAGAGTAAGCTTGTAGATGCGACTGTGGTAAAAACGAGGAGCAAGTGGCAGGAGTAACTATGACTCTCTTAAGGTAGCCAAATGCCTCGTCAACAGGCGAATTCCAACGGCAAACTCTAGGAGTTCCCGGCAGGAGTACTGTGAAAGTCTTAAGGTCAGCAAATAATGGCGTATCGCTTCTGGTGAACTGCCCAGAGCAAGCTTGTACATGTGACTATTGTGAAACGGGGAGAAACTGGCAAGAATAACTATGACTCTCTTAAGGTAGCCAAATGCCTCGTCAACTGGCGAATTCCAACGGCAAACTCGAGGAGCTCCCGGCAGGAGTACTGTGAAAGTCTCAAGGCCGACAAATAATGACGTACCGCTTCAGGTGAACTGGGCCACAGGAAGCTTGAAAATGTGGCTGTGGTTAACAGCGAGCATTTGGCAGGTGTAACAATGACTCTCTTAAGGTAGAAAAATGCCTCGTCAACAGGCGAGAAACATCGGCATTCTCGAGGAGCTCCCGGCAGGAGTACTGTGAAAGTCTTAAGGTCAGCAAATAATGGCGTATCGCTTCTGGTGAACTGGCCAGAGTAAGCTTGTAGATGCGACTGTGGTAAAACGAGGAGCAAGTGGCAGGAGTAACTATGACTCTCTTAAGGTAGCCAAATGCATCGTCAACAGGCGAATTCCAACGGCAAACTCGAGGAGCTCCCTGCAGGAGTACTGTGAAAGTCTTAAGGTCAACAAATAATGGCGTATCGCTTCTGGTGAACTGGCCAGAGTAAGCTTGTAGATGCGACTGTGGTAAAACGAGGAGCAAGTGGCAGGAGTAACTGTGACTCTCTTAAGGGAGCCAAATGCCTCGTCAACAGGCGAATTCCAACGGCAAACTCTAGGAGTTCCCGGCAGGAGTACTGTGAAAGTCTTAAGGTCAGCAAATAATGGCGTATCGCTTCTGGTGAAATGGCCAGAGTAAGCTTGTAGATGCGACTGTGGTAAAACGAGGAGCAAGTGGCAGGAGTAACTATGACTCTCTTAAGGTAGCCAAATGCCTCGTCCACAGGCGAATTCCAACGGCAAACTCTAGGAGTTCCCGGCAGGAGTACTGTGAAAGTCTTAAGGTCAGCAAATAATGGCGTATCGCTTCTGGTGAACTGGCCAGAGTAAGCTTGTAGATGCGACTGTGGTAAAAACGAGGAGCAAGTGGCAGGAGTAACTATGACTCTCTTAAGGTAGCCAAATGCCTCGTCAACAGGCGAATTCCAACGGCAAACTCTAGGAGTTCCCGGCAGGAGTACTGTGAAAGTCTTAAGGTCAGCAAATAATGGCGTATCGCTTCTGGTGAACTGCCCAGAGCAAGCTTGTACATGTGACTATTGTGAAACGGGGAGAAACTGGCAAGAATAACTATGACTCTCTTAAGGTAGCCAAATGCCTCGTCAACTGGCGAATTCCAACGGCAAACTCGAGGAGCTCCCGGCAGGAGTACTGTGAAAGTCTCAAGGCCGACAAATAATGACGTACCGCTTCAGGTGAACTGGGCCACAGGAAGCTTGAAAATGTGGCTGTGGTTAACAGCGAGCATTTGGCAGGTGTAACAATGACTCTCTTAAGGTAGAAAAATGCCTCGTCAACAGGCGAGAAACATCGGCATTCTCGAGGAGCTCCCGGCAGGAGTACTGTGAAAGTCTTAAGGTCAGCAAATAATGGCGTATCGCTTCTGGTGAACTGGCCAGAGCAAGCTTGTACATGTGACTATTGTGAAACGGGGAGAAACTGTCAGGAATAACTATGACTCTCTTAAGGTAGCCAAATGCCTCGTCAACTGGCGAATTCCAACGGCAAACTCGAGGAGCTCCCGGCAGGAGTACTGTGAAAGTCTTAAGGTCAACAAATAATGGCGTATCGCTTCTGGTGAACTGCCCAGAGTAAGCTTGTAGATGCGACTGTGGTAAAACGAGGAGCAAGTGGCAGTAACTATGACTCTCTTAAGGTAGCCAAATACCTCGTCAACAGGCGAATTCCATCGGCATTCTCGAGGAGCACCCGGCAGGAGTACTGTGAAAGTCTTAAGGTCAACAAATAATGGTGTATCGCTTCTGGTTAACAGGCCAGAGCAAGCTTGTACATGTGACTATTGTGAAACGGGGAGAAACTGGCAGGACTAACTATGACTCTCTTAAGGTAGCCAAATGCCTCGTCAACAGGCGAATTCCAACGGCAAACTCGAGGAGCTCCCTGCAGGAGTACTGTGAAAGTCTTAAGGTCAACAAATAATGGCGTATCGCTTCTGGTGAACTGGCCAGAGTAAGCTTGTAGATGCGACTGTGGTAAAACGAGGAGCAAGTGGCAGGAGTAACTATGACTCTCTTAAGGGAGCCAAATGCCTCGTCAACAGGCGAATTCCAACGGCAAACTCTAGGAGTTCCCGGCAGGAGTACTGTGAAAGTCTTAAGGTCAGCAAATAATGGCGTATCGCTTCTGGTGAAATGGCCAGAGTAAGCTTGTAGATGCGACTGTGGTAAAACGAGGAGCAAGTGGCAGGAGTAACTATGACTCTCTTAAGGTAGCCAAATGCCTCGTCCACAGGCGAATTCCAACGGCAAACTCTAGGAGTTCCCGGCAGGAGTACTGTGAAAGTCTTAAGGTCAGCAAATAATGGCGTATCGCTTCTGGTGAACTGGCCAGAGTAAGCTTGTAGATGCGACTGTGGTAAAAACGAGGAGCAAGTGGCAGGAGTAACTATGACTCTCTTAAGGTAGCCAAATGCCTCGTCAACAGGCGAATTCCAACGGCAAACTCTAGGAGTTCCCGGCAGGAGTACTGTGAAAGTCTTAAGGTCAGCAAATAATGGCGTATCGCTTCTGGTGAACTGCCCAGAGCAAGCTTGTACATGTGACTATTGTGAAACGGGGAGAAACTGGCAAGAATAACTATGACTCTCTTAAGGTAGCCAAATGCCTCGTCAACTGGCGAATTCCAACGGCAAACTCGAGGAGCTCCCGGCAGGAGTACTGTGAAAGTCTCAAGGCCGACAAATAATGACGTACCGCTTCAGGTGAACTGGGCCACAGGAAGCTTGAAAATGTGGCTGTGGTTAACAGCGAGCATTTGGCAGGTGTAACAATGACTCTCTTAAGGTAGAAAAATGCCTCGTCAACAGGCGAGAAACATCGGCATTCTCGAGGAGCTCCCGGCAGGAGTACTGTGAAAGTCTTAAGGTCAGCAAATAATGGCGTATCGCTTCTGGTGAACTGGCCAGAGCAAGCTTGTACATGTGACTATTGTGAAACGGGGAGAAACTGTCAGGAATAACTATGACTCTCTTAAGGTAGCCAAATGCCTCGTCAACTGGCGAATTCCAACGGCAAACTCGAGGAGCTCCCGGCAGGAGTACTGTGAAAGTCTTAAGGTCAACAAATAATGGCGTATCGCTTCTGGTGAACTGCCCAGAGTAAGCTTGTAGATGCGACTGTGGTAAAACGAGGAGCAAGTGGCAGTAACTATGACTCTCTTAAGGTAGCCAAATACCTCGTCAACAGGCGAATTCCATCGGCATTCTCGAGGAGCACCCGGCAGGAGTACTGTGAAAGTCTTAAGGTCAACAAATAATGGTGTATCGCTTCTGGTTAACAGGCCAGAGCAAGCTTGTACATGTGACTATTGTGAAACGGGGAGAAACTGGCAGGACTAACTATGACTCTCTTAAGGTAGCCAAATGCCTCGTCAACAGGCGAATTCCAACGGCAAACTCTAGGAGTTCCCGGCAGGAGTACTGTGAAAGTCTTAAGGTCAACAAATAATGGCGTATCGCTTCTGGTGAACTGGCCAGAGTAAGCTTGTAGATGCGACTGTGGTAAAACGAGGAGCAAGTGGCAGGAGTAACTATGACTCTCTTAAGGTAGTCAAATGCCTCGTCAACAGGCGAGAAACATCGGCATTCTCGAGGAGCTCCCGGCAGGAGTACTGTGAAAGTCTTAAGGTCAACAAATAATGGTGTATCGCTTCTGGTTAACAGGCCAGAGCAAGCTTGTACATGTGACTATTGTGAAACGGGGAGAAACTGGCAGGACTAACTATGACTCTCTTAAGGTAGCCAAATGCCTCGTCAACAGGCGAATTCCAACGGCAAACTCGAGGAGCTCCCGGCAGGAGTACTGTGAAAGTCTTAAGGTCAGCAAATAATGGCGTATCGTTTCTGGTGAACTGGCCAGAGTAAGCTTGTAGATGCGACTGTGGTAAAAACGAGGAGCAAGTGGCAGGAGTAACTATGACTCTCTTAAGGTAGCCAAATGCCTCGTCAACAGGCGAATTCCAACGGCAAACTCGAGGAGCTCCCGGCAGGAGTACTGTGAAAGTCTTAAGGTCAACAAATAATGGCGTATCGCTTCTGGTGAACTGGCCAGAGTAAGCTTGTAGATGCGACTGTGGTAAAACGAGGAGCAAGTGGCAGGAGTAACTATGACTCTCTTAAGGTAGCCAAATGCCTCGTCCACAGGCGAATTCCAACGGCAAACTCTAGGAGTTCCCGGCAGGAGTACTGTGAAAGTCTTAAGGTCAGCAAATAATGGCGTATCGCTTCTGGTGAACTGGCCAGAGTAAGCTTGTAGATGCGACTGTGGTAAAAACGAGGAGCAAGTGGCAGGAGTAACTATGACTCTCTTAAGGTAGCCAAATGCCTCGTCAACAGGCGAATTCCAACGGCAAACTCTAGGAGTTCCCGGCAGGAGTACTGTGAAAGTCTTAAGGTCAGCAAATAATGGCGTATCGCTTCTGGTGAACTGCCCAGAGCAAGCTTGTACATGTGACTATTGTGAAACGGGGAGAAACTGGCAAGAATAACTATGACTCTCTTAAGGTAGCCAAATGCCTCGTCAACTGGCGAATTCCAACGGCAAACTCGAGGAGCTCCCGGCAGGAGTACTGTGAAAGTCTCAAGGCCGACAAATAATGACGTACCGCTTCAGGTGAACTGGGCCACAGGAAGCTTGAAAATGTGGCTGTGGTTAACAGCGAGCATTTGGCAGGTGTAACAATGACTCTCTTAAGGTAGAAAAATGCCTCGTCAACAGGCGAGAAACATCGGCATTCTCGAGGAGCTCCCGGCAGGAGTACTGTGAAAGTCTTAAGGTCAGCAAATAATGGCGTATCGCTTCTGGTGAACTGGCCAGAGTAAGCTTGTAGATGCGACTGTGGTAAAACGAGGAGCAAGTGGCAGGAGTAACTATGACTCTCTTAAGGTAGCCAAATGCATCGTCAACAGGCGAATTCCAACGGCAAACTCGAGGAGCTCCCTGCAGGAGTACTGTGAAAGTCTTAAGGTCAACAAATAATGGCGTATCGCTTCTGGTGAACTGGCCAGAGTAAGCTTGTAGATGCGACTGTGGTAAAACGAGGAGCAAGTGGCAGGAGTAACTGTGACTCTCTTAAGGGAGCCAAATGCCTCGTCAACAGGCGAATTCCAACGGCAAACTCTAGGAGTTCCCGGCAGGAGTACTGTGAAAGTCTTAAGGTCAGCAAATAATGGCGTATCGCTTCTGGTGAAATGGCCAGAGTAAGCTTGTAGATGCGACTGTGGTAAAACGAGGAGCAAGTGGCAGGAGTAACTATGACTCTCTTAAGGTAGCCAAATGCCTCGTCCACAGGCGAATTCCAACGGCAAACTCTAGGAGTTCCCGGCAGGAGTACTGTGAAAGTCTTAAGGTCAGCAAATAATGGCGTATCGCTTCTGGTGAACTGGCCAGAGTAAGCTTGTAGATGCGACTGTGGTAAAAACGAGGAGCAAGTGGCAGGAGTAACTATGACTCTCTTAAGGTAGCCAAATGCCTCGTCAACAGGCGAATTCCAACGGCAAACTCTAGGAGTTCCCGGCAGGAGTACTGTGAAAGTCTTAAGGTCAGCAAATAATGGCGTATCGCTTCTGGTGAACTGCCCAGAGCAAGCTTGTACATGTGACTATTGTGAAACGGGGAGAAACTGGCAAGAATAACTATGACTCTCTTAAGGTAGCCAAATGCCTCGTCAACTGGCGAATTCCAACGGCAAACTCGAGGAGCTCCCGGCAGGAGTACTGTGAAAGTCTCAAGGCCGACAAATAATGACGTACCGCTTCAGGTGAACTGGGCCACAGGAAGCTTGAAAATGTGGCTGTGGTTAACAGCGAGCATTTGGCAGGTGTAACAATGACTCTCTTAAGGTAGAAAAATGCCTCGTCAACAGGCGAGAAACATCGGCATTCTCGAGGAGCTCCCGGCAGGAGTACTGTGAAAGTCTTAAGGTCAGCAAATAATGGCGTATCGCTTCTGGTGAACTGGCCAGAGCAAGCTTGTACATGTGACTATTGTGAAACGGGGAGAAACTGTCAGGAATAACTATGACTCTCTTAAGGTAGCCAAATGCCTCGTCAACTGGCGAATTCCAACGGCAAACTCGAGGAGCTCCCGGCAGGAGTACTGTGAAAGTCTTAAGGTCAACAAATAATGGCGTATCGCTTCTGGTGAACTGCCCAGAGTAAGCTTGTAGATGCGACTGTGGTAAAACGAGGAGCAAGTGGCAGTAACTATGACTCTCTTAAGGTAGCCAAATACCTCGTCAACAGGCGAATTCCATCGGCATTCTCGAGGAGCACCCGGCAGGAGTACTGTGAAAGTCTTAAGGTCAACAAATAATGGTGTATCGCTTCTGGTTAACAGGCCAGAGCAAGCTTGTACATGTGACTATTGTGAAACGGGGAGAAACTGGCAGGACTAACTATGACTCTCTTAAGGTAGCCAAATGCCTCGTCAACAGGCGAATTCCAACGGCAAACTCGAGGAGCTCCCTGCAGGAGTACTGTGAAAGTCTTAAGGTCAACAAATAATGGCGTATCGCTTCTGGTGAACTGGCCAGAGTAAGCTTGTAGATGCGACTGTGGTAAAACGAGGAGCAAGTGGCAGGAGTAACTATGACTCTCTTAAGGGAGCCAAATGCCTCGTCAACAGGCGAATTCCAACGGCAAACTCTAGGAGTTCCCGGCAGGAGTACTGTGAAAGTCTTAAGGTCAGCAAATAATGGCGTATCGCTTCTGGTGAAATGGCCAGAGTAAGCTTGTAGATGCGACTGTGGTAAAACGAGGAGCAAGTGGCAGGAGTAACTATGACTCTCTTAAGGTAGCCAAATGCCTCGTCCACAGGCGAATTCCAACGGCAAACTCTAGGAGTTCCCGGCAGGAGTACTGTGAAAGTCTTAAGGTCAGCAAATAATGGCGTATCGCTTCTGGTGAACTGGCCAGAGTAAGCTTGTAGATGCGACTGTGGTAAAAACGAGGAGCAAGTGGCAGGAGTAACTATGACTCTCTTAAGGTAGCCAAATGCCTCGTCAACAGGCGAATTCCAACGGCAAACTCTAGGAGTTCCCGGCAGGAGTACTGTGAAAGTCTTAAGGTCAGCAAATAATGGCGTATCGCTTCTGGTGAACTGCCCAGAGCAAGCTTGTACATGTGACTATTGTGAAACGGGGAGAAACTGGCAAGAATAACTATGACTCTCTTAAGGTAGCCAAATGCCTCGTCAACTGGCGAATTCCAACGGCAAACTCGAGGAGCTCCCGGCAGGAGTACTGTGAAAGTCTCAAGGCCGACAAATAATGACGTACCGCTTCAGGTGAACTGGGCCACAGGAAGCTTGAAAATGTGGCTGTGGTTAACAGCGAGCATTTGGCAGGTGTAACAATGACTCTCTTAAGGTAGAAAAATGCCTCGTCAACAGGCGAGAAACATCGGCATTCTCGAGGAGCTCCCGGCAGGAGTACTGTGAAAGTCTTAAGGTCAGCAAATAATGGCGTATCGCTTCTGGTGAACTGGCCAGAGCAAGCTTGTACATGTGACTATTGTGAAACGGGGAGAAACTGTCAGGAATAACTATGACTCTCTTAAGGTAGCCAAATGCCTCGTCAACTGGCGAATTCCAACGGCAAACTCGAGGAGCTCCCGGCAGGAGTACTGTGAAAGTCTTAAGGTCAACAAATAATGGCGTATCGCTTCTGGTGAACTGCCCAGAGTAAGCTTGTAGATGCGACTGTGGTAAAACGAGGAGCAAGTGGCAGTAACTATGACTCTCTTAAGGTAGCCAAATACCTCGTCAACAGGCGAATTCCATCGGCATTCTCGAGGAGCACCCGGCAGGAGTACTGTGAAAGTCTTAAGGTCAACAAATAATGGTGTATCGCTTCTGGTTAACAGGCCAGAGCAAGCTTGTACATGTGACTATTGTGAAACGGGGAGAAACTGGCAGGACTAACTATGACTCTCTTAAGGTAGCCAAATGCCTCGTCAACAGGCGAATTCCAACGGCAAACTCTAGGAGTTCCCGGCAGGAGTACTGTGAAAGTCTTAAGGTCAACAAATAATGGCGTATCGCTTCTGGTGAACTGGCCAGAGTAAGCTTGTAGATGCGACTGTGGTAAAACGAGGAGCAAGTGGCAGGAGTAACTATGACTCTCTTAAGGTAGTCAAATGCCTCGTCAACAGGCGAGAAACATCGGCATTCTCGAGGAGCTCCCGGCAGGAGTACTGTGAAAGTCTTAAGGTCAACAAATAATGGTGTATCGCTTCTGGTTAACAGGCCAGAGCAAGCTTGTACATGTGACTATTGTGAAACGGGGAGAAACTGGCAGGACTAACTATGACTCTCTTAAGGTAGCCAAATGCCTCGTCAACAGGCGAATTCCAACGGCAAACTCGAGGAGCTCCCGGCAGGAGTACTGTGAAAGTCTTAAGGTCAGCAAATAATGGCGTATCGTTTCTGGTGAACTGGCCAGAGTAAGCTTGTAGATGCGACTGTGGTAAAAACGAGGAGCAAGTGGCAGGAGTAACTATGACTCTCTTAAGGTAGCCAAATGCCTCGTCAACAGGCGAATTCCAACGGCAAACTCGAGGAGCTCCCGGCAGGAGTACTGTGAAAGTCTTAAGGTCAACAAATAATGGCGTATCGCTTCTGGTGAACTGGCCAGAGTAAGCTTGTAGATGCGACTGTGGTAAAACGAGGAGCAAGTGGCAGGAGTAACTATGACTCTCTTAAGGTAGCCAAATGCCTCGTCAACAGGCGAATTCCAACGGCAAACTCTAGGAGTTCCCGGCAGGAGTACTGTGAAAGTCTTAAGGTCAGCAAATAATGGCGTATCGCTTCTGGTGAACTGGCCAGAGTAAGCTTGTAGATGCGACTGTGGTAAAACGAGGAGCAAGTGGCAGGAGTAACTATGACTCTCTTAAGGTAGCCAAATGCCTCGTCAACAGGCGAATTCCAACGGCAAACTCTAGGAGTTCCCGGCAGGAGTACTGTGAAAGTCTTAAGGTCAGCAAATAATGGCGTATCGCTTCTGGTGAACTGGCCAGAGTAAGCTTGTAGATGCGACTGTGGTAAAACGAGGAGCAAGTGGCAGGAGTAACTATGACTCTCTTAAGGTAGCCAAATGCCTCGTCAACAGGCGAATTCCAACGGCAAACTCTAGGAGTTCCCGGCAGGAGTACTGTGAAAGTCTTAAGGTCAGCAAATAATGGCGTATCGCTTCTGGTGAACTGCCCAGAGCAAGCTTGTACATGTGACTATTGTGAAACGGGGAGAAACTGGCAAGAATAACTATGACTCTCTTAAGGTAGCCAAATGCCTCGTCAACTGGCGAATTCCAACGGCAAACTCGAGGAGCTCCCGGCAGGAGTACTGTGAAAGTCTCAAGGCCGACAAATAATGACGTACCGCTTCAGGTGAACTGGGCCACAGGAAGCTTGAAAATGTGGCTGTGGTTAACAGCGAGCATTTGGCAGGTGTAACAATGACTCTCTTAAGGTAGAAAAATGCCTCGTCAACAGGCGAGAAACATCGGCATTCTCGAGGAGCTCCCGGCAGGAGTACTGTGAAAGTCTTAAGGTCAGCAAATAATGGCGTATCGCTTCTGGTGAACTGGCCAGAGCAAGCTTGTACATGTGACTATTGTGAAACGGGGAGAAACTGTCAGGAATAACTATGACTCTCTTAAGGTAGCCAAATGCCTCGTCAACTGGCGAATTCCAACGGCAAACTCGAGGAGCTCCCGGCAGGAGTACTGTGAAAGTCTTAAGGTCAACAAATAATGGCGTATCGCTTCTGGTGAACTGCCCAGAGTAAGCTTGTAGATGCGACTGTGGTAAAACGAGGAGCAAGTGGCAGTAACTATGACTCTCTTAAGGTAGCCAAATACCTCGTCAACAGGCGAATTCCATCGGCATTCTCGAGGAGCACCCGGCAGGAGTACTGTGAAAGTCTTAAGGTCAACAAATAATGGTGTATCGCTTCTGGTTAACAGGCCAGAGCAAGCTTGTACATGTGACTATTGTGAAACGGGGAGAAACTGGCAGGACTAACTATGACTCTCTTAAGGTAGCCAAATGCCTCGTCAACAGGCGAATTCCAACGGCAAACTCTAGGAGTTCCCGGCAGGAGTACTGTGAAAGTCTTAAGGTCAACAAATAATGGCGTATCGCTTCTGGTGAACTGGCCAGAGTAAGCTTGTAGATGCGACTGTGGTAAAACGAGGAGCAAGTGGCAGGAGTAACTATGACTCTCTTAAGGTAGCCAAATGCCTCGTCAACAGGCGAGAAACATCGGCATTCTCGAGGAGCTCCCGGCAGGAGTACTGTGAAAGTCTTAAGGTCAACAAATAATGGTGTATCGCTTCTGGTTAACAGGCCAGAGCAAGCTTGTACATGTGACTATTGTGAAACGGGGAGAAACTGGCAGGACTAACTATGACTCTCTTAAGGTAGCCAAATGCCTCGTCAACAGGCGAATTCCAACGGCAAACTCGAGGAGCTCCCGGCAGGAGTACTGTGAAAGTCTTAAGGTCAGCAAATAATGGCGTATCGTTTCTGGTGAACTGGCCAGAGTAAGCTTGTAGATGCGACTGTGGTAAAAACGAGGAGCAAGTGGCAGGAGTAACTATGACTCTCTTAAGGTAGCCAAATGCCTCGTCAACAGGCGAATTCCAACGGCAAACTCGAGGAGCTCCCGGCAGGAGTACTGTGAAAGTCTTAAGGTCAACAAATAATGGCGTATCGCTTCTGGTGAACTGGCCAGAGTATGCTTGTAGATGCGACTGTGGTAAAACGAGGAGCAAGTGGCAGGAGTAACTATGACTCTCTTAAGGTAGCCAAATGCCTCGTCAACAGGCGAATTCCAACGGCAAACTCTAGGAGTTCCCGGCAGGAGTACTGTGAAAGTCTTAAGGTCAGCAAATAATGGCGTATCGCTTCTGGTGAACTGGCCAGAGTAAGCTTGTAGATGCGACTGTGGTAAAACGAGGAGCAAGTGGCAGGAGTAACTATGACTCTCTTAAGGTAGCCAAATGCCTCGTCAACAGGCGAATTCCAACGGCAAACTCTAGGAGTTCCCGGCAGGAGTACTGTGAAAGTCTTAAGGTCAGCAAATAATGGCGTATCGCTTCTGGTGAACTGGCCAGAGTAAGCTTGTAGATGCGACTGTGGTAAAACGAGGAGCAAGTGGCAGGAGTAACTATGACTCTCTTAAGGTAGCCAAATGCCTCGTCAACAGGCGAATTCCAACGGCAAACTCTAGGAGTTCCCGGCAGGAGTACTGTGAAAGTCTTAAGGTCAGCAAATAATGGCGTATCGTTTCTGGTGAACTGGCCAGAGTAAGCTTGTAGATGCGACTGTGGTAAAAACGAGGAGCAAGTGGCAGGAGTAACTATGACTCTCTTAAGGTAGCCAAATGCCTCGTCAACAGGCGAATTCCAACGGCAAACTCTAGGAGTTCCCGGCAGGAGTACTGTGAAAGTCTTAAGGTCAGCAAATAATGGCGTATCGCTTCTGGTGAACTGCCCAGAGCAAGCTTGTACATGTGACTATTGTGAAACGGGGAGAAACTGGCAAGAATAACTATGACTCTCTTAAGGTAGCCAAATGCCTCGTCAACTGGCGAATTCCAACGGCAAACTCGAGGAGCTCCCGGCAGGAGTACTGTGAAAGTCTCAAGGCCGACAAATAATGACGTACCGCTTCAGGTGAACTGGGCCACAGGAAGCTTGAAAATGTGGCTGTGGTTAACAGCGAGCATTTGGCAGGTGTAACAATGACTCTCTTAAGGTAGAAAAATGCCTCGTCAACAGGCGAGAAACATCGGCATTCTCGAGGAGCTCCCGGCAGGAGTACTGTGAAAGTCTTAAGGTCAGCAAATAATGGCGTATCGCTTCTGGTGAACTGGCCAGAGCAAGCTTGTACATGTGACTATTGTGAAACGGGGAGAAACTGTCAGGAATAACTATGACTCTCTTAAGGTAGCCAAATGCCTCGTCAACTGGCGAATTCCAACGGCAAACTCGAGGAGCTCCCGGCAGGAGTACTGTGAAAGTCTTAAGGTCAACAAATAATGGCGTATCGCTTCTGGTGAACTGCCCAGAGTAAGCTTGTAGATGCGACTGTGGTAAAACGAGGAGCAAGTGGCAGTAACTATGACTCTCTTAAGGTAGCCAAATACCTCGTCAACAGGCGAATTCCATCGGCATTCTCGAGGAGCACCCGGCAGGAGTACTGTGAAAGTCTTAAGGTCAGCAAATAATGGCGTATCGTTTCTGGTGAACTGGCCAGAGTAAGCTTGTAGATGCGACTGTGGTAAAAACGAGGAGCAAGTGGCAGGAGTAACTATGACTCTCTTAAGGTAGCCAAATGCCTCGTCAACAGGCGAATTCCATCGGCATTCTCGAGGAGCACCCGGCAGGAGTACTGTGAAAGTCTTAAGGTCAACAAATAATGGTGTATCGCTTCTGGTTAACAGGCCAGAGCAAGCTTGTACATGTGACTATTGTGAAACGGGGAGAAACTGGCAGGACTAACTATGACTCTCTTAAGGTAGCCAAATGCCTCGTCAACAGGCGAATTCCAACGGCAAACTCTAGGAGTTCCCGGCAGGAGTACTGTGAAAGTCTTAAGGTCAACAAATAATGGCGTATCGCTTCTGGTGAACTGGCCAGAGTAAGCTTGTAGATGCGACTGTGGTAAAACGAGGAGCAAGTGGCAGGAGTAACTATGACTCTCTTAAGGTAGCCAAATGCCTCGTCAACAGGCGAGAAACATCGGCATTCTCGAGGAGCTCCCGGCAGGAGTACTGTGAAAGTCTTAAGGTCAACAAATAATGGTGTATCGCTTCTGGTTAACAGGCCAGAGCAAGCTTGTACATGTGACTATTGTGAAACGGGGAGAAACTGGCAGGACTAACTATGACTCTCTTAAGGTAGCCAAATGCCTCGTCAACAGGCGAATTCCAACGGCAAACTCGAGGAGCTCCCGGCAGGAGTACTGTGAAAGTCTTAAGGTCAGCAAATAATGGCGTATCGTTTCTGGTGAACTGGCCAGAGTAAGCTTGTAGATGCGACTGTGGTAAAAACGAGGAGCAAGTGGCAGGAGTAACTATGACTCTCTTAAGGTAGCCAAATGCCTCGTCAACAGGCGAATTCCAACGGCAAACTCGAGGAGCTCCCGGCAGGAGTACTGTGAAAGTCTTAAGGTCAACAAATAATGGCGTATCGCTTCTGGTGAACTGGCCAGAGTATGCTTGTAGATGCGACTGTGGTAAAACGAGGAGCAAGTGGCAGGAGTAACTATGACTCTCTTAAGGTAGCCAAATGCCTCGTCAACAGGCGAATTCCAACGGCAAACTCTAGGAGTTCCCGGCAGGAGTACTGTGAAAGTCTTAAGGTCAACAAATAATGGCGTATCGCTTCTGGTGAACTGGCCAGAGTATGCTTGTAGATGCGACTGTGGTAAAACGAGGAGCAAGTGGCAGGAGTAACTATGACTCTCTTAAGGTAGCCAAATGCCTCGTCAACAGGCGAATTCCAACGGCAAACTCTAGGAGTTCCCGGCAGGAGTACTGTGAAAGTCTTAAGGTCAGCAAATAATGGCGTATCGCTTCTGGTGAACTGGCCAGAGTAAGCTTGTAGATGCGACTGTGGTAAAACGAGGAGCAAGTGGCAGGAGTAACTATGACTCTCTTAAGGTAGCCAAATGCCTCGTCAACAGGCGAATTCCAACGGCAAACTCTAGGAGTTCCCGGCAGGAGTACTGTGAAAGTCTTAAGGTCAGCAAATAATGGCGTATCGCTTCTGGTGAACTGGCCAGAGTAAGCTTGTAGATGCGACTGTGGTAAAACGAGGAGCAAGTGGCAGGAGTAACTATGACTCTCTTAAGGTAGCCAAATGCCTCGTCAACAGGCGAATTCCAACGGCAAACTCTAGGAGTTCCCGGCAGGAGTACTGTGAAAGTCTTAAGGTCAGCAAATAATGGCGTATCGTTTCTGGTGAACTGGCCAGAGTAAGCTTGTAGATGCGACTGTGGTAAAAACGAGGAGCAAGTGGCAGGAGTAACTATGACTCTCTTAAGGTAGCCAAATGCCTCGTCAACAGGCGAATTCCAACGGCAAACTCTAGGAGTTCCCGGCAGGAGTACTGTGAAAGTCTTAAGGTCAGCAAATAATGGCGTATCGCTTCTGGTGAACTGCCCAGAGCAAGCTTGTACATGTGACTATTGTGAAACGGGGAGAAACTGGCAAGAATAACTATGACTCTCTTAAGGTAGCCAAATGCCTCGTCAACTGGCGAATTCCAACGGCAAACTCGAGGAGCTCCCGGCAGGAGTACTGTGAAAGTCTCAAGGCCGACAAATAATGACGTACCGCTTCAGGTGAACTGGGCCACAGGAAGCTTGAAAATGTGGCTGTGGTTAACAGCGAGCATTTGGCAGGTGTAACAATGACTCTCTTAAGGTAGAAAAATGCCTCGTCAACAGGCGAGAAACATCGGCATTCTCGAGGAGCTCCCGGCAGGAGTACTGTGAAAGTCTTAAGGTCAGCAAATAATGGCGTATCGCTTCTGGTGAACTGGCCAGAGCAAGCTTGTACATGTGACTATTGTGAAACGGGGAGAAACTGTCAGGAATAACTATGACTCTCTTAAGGTAGCCAAATGCCTCGTCAACTGGCGAATTCCAACGGCAAACTCGAGGAGCTCCCGGCAGGAGTACTGTGAAAGTCTTAAGGTCAACAAATAATGGCGTATCGCTTCTGGTGAACTGCCCAGAGTAAGCTTGTAGATGCGACTGTGGTAAAACGAGGAGCAAGTGGCAGTAACTATGACTCTCTTAAGGTAGCCAAATACCTCGTCAACAGGCGAATTCCATCGGCATTCTCGAGGAGCACCCGGCAGGAGTACTGTGAAAGTCTTAAGGTCAGCAAATAATGGCGTATCGTTTCTGGTGAACTGGCCAGAGTAAGCTTGTAGATGCGACTGTGGTAAAAACGAGGAGCAAGTGGCAGGAGTAACTATGACTCTCTTAAGGTAGCCAAATGCCTCGTCAACAGGCGAATTCCATCGGCATTCTCGAGGAGCACCCGGCAGGAGTACTGTGAAAGTCTTAAGGTCAACAAATAATGGTGTATCGCTTCTGGTTAACAGGCCAGAGCAAGCTTGTACATGTGACTATTGTGAAACGGGGAGAAACTGGCAGGACTAACTATGACTCTCTTAAGGTAGCCAAATGCCTCGTCAACAGGCGAATTCCAACGGCAAACTCTAGGAGTTCCCGGCAGGAGTACTGTGAAAGTCTTAAGGTCAACAAATAATGGCGTATCGCTTCTGGTGAACTGGCCAGAGTAAGCTTGTAGATGCGACTGTGGTAAAACGAGGAGCAAGTGGCAGGAGTAACTATGACTCTCTTAAGGTAGCCAAATGCCTCGTCAACAGGCGAGAAACATCGGCATTCTCGAGGAGCTCCCGGCAGGAGTACTGTGAAAGTCTTAAGGTCAACAAATAATGGTGTATCGCTTCTGGTTAACAGGCCAGAGCAAGCTTGTACATGTGACTATTGTGAAACGGGGAGAAACTGGCAGGACTAACTATGACTCTCTTAAGGTAGCCAAATGCCTCGTCAACAGGCGAATTCCAACGGCAAACTCGAGGAGCTCCCGGCAGGAGTACTGTGAAAGTCTTAAGGTCAGCAAATAATGGCGTATCGTTTCTGGTGAACTGGCCAGAGTAAGCTTGTAGATGCGACTGTGGTAAAAACGAGGAGCAAGTGGCAGGAGTAACTATGACTCTCTTAAGGTAGCCAAATGCCTCGTCAACAGGCGAATTCCAACGGCAAACTCGAGGAGCTCCCGGCAGGAGTACTGTGAAAGTCTTAAGGTCAACAAATAATGGCGTATCGCTTCTGGTGAACTGGCCAGAGTATGCTTGTAGATGCGACTGTGGTAAAACGAGGAGCAAGTGGCAGGAGTAACTATGACTCTCTTAAGGTAGCCAAATGCCTCGTCAACAGGCGAATTCCAACGGCAAACTCTAGGAGTTCCCGGCAGGAGTACTGTGAAAGTCTTAAGGTCAGCAAATAATGGCGTATCGCTTCTGGTGAACTGGCCAGAGTAAGCTTGTAGATGCGACTGTGGTAAAACGAGGAGCAAGTGGCAGGAGTAACTATGACTCTCTTAAGGTAGCCAAATGCCTCGTCAACAGGCGAATTCCAACGGCAAACTCTAGGAGTTCCCGGCAGGAGTACTGTGAAAGTCTTAAGGTCAGCAAATAATGGCGTATCGCTTCTGGTGAACTGGCCAGAGTAAGCTTGTAGATGCGACTGTGGTAAAACGAGGAGCAAGTGGCAGGAGTAACTATGACTCTCTTAAGGTAGCCAAATGCCTCGTCAACAGGCGAATTCCAACGGCAAACTCTAGGAGTTCCCGGCAGGAGTACTGTGAAAGTCTTAAGGTCAGCAAATAATGGCGTATCGTTTCTGGTGAACTGGCCAGAGTAAGCTTGTAGATGCGACTGTGGTAAAAACGAGGAGCAAGTGGCAGGAGTAACTATGACTCTCTTAAGGTAGCCAAATGCCTCGTCAACAGGCGAATTCCAACGGCAAACTCTAGGAGTTCCCGGCAGGAGTACTGTGAAAGTCTTAAGGTCAGCAAATAATGGCGTATCGCTTCTGGTGAACTGCCCAGAGCAAGCTTGTACATGTGACTATTGTGAAACGGGGAGAAACTGGCAAGAATAACTATGACTCTCTTAAGGTAGCCAAATGCCTCGTCAACTGGCGAATTCCAACGGCAAACTCGAGGAGCTCCCGGCAGGAGTACTGTGAAAGTCTCAAGGCCGACAAATAATGACGTACCGCTTCAGGTGAACTGGGCCACAGGAAGCTTGAAAATGTGGCTGTGGTTAACAGCGAGCATTTGGCAGGTGTAACAATGACTCTCTTAAGGTAGAAAAATGCCTCGTCAACAGGCGAGAAACATCGGCATTCTCGAGGAGCTCCCGGCAGGAGTACTGTGAAAGTCTTAAGGTCAGCAAATAATGGCGTATCGCTTCTGGTGAACTGGCCAGAGCAAGCTTGTACATGTGACTATTGTGAAACGGGGAGAAACTGTCAGGAATAACTATGACTCTCTTAAGGTAGCCAAATGCCTCGTCAACTGGCGAATTCCAACGGCAAACTCGAGGAGCTCCCGGCAGGAGTACTGTGAAAGTCTTAAGGTCAACAAATAATGGCGTATCGCTTCTGGTGAACTGCCCAGAGTAAGCTTGTAGATGCGACTGTGGTAAAACGAGGAGCAAGTGGCAGTAACTATGACTCTCTTAAGGTAGCCAAATACCTCGTCAACAGGCGAATTCCATCGGCATTCTCGAGGAGCACCCGGCAGGAGTACTGTGAAAGTCTTAAGGTCAACAAATAATGGTGTATCGCTTCTGGTTAACAGGCCAGAGCAAGCTTGTACATGTGACTATTGTGAAACGGGGAGAAACTGGCAGGACTAACTATGACTCTCTTAAGGTAGCCAAATGCCTCGTCAACAGGCGAATTCCAACGGCAAACTCTAGGAGTTCCCGGCAGGAGTACTGTGAAAGTCTTAAGGTCAACAAATAATGGCGTATCGCTTCTGGTGAACTGGCCAGAGTAAGCTTGTAGATGCGACTGTGGTAAAACGAGGAGCAAGTGGCAGGAGTAACTATGACTCTCTTAAGGTAGCCAAATGCCTCGTCAACAGGCGAGAAACATCGGCATTCTCGAGGAGCTCCCGGCAGGAGTACTGTGAAAGTCTTAAGGTCAACAAATAATGGTGTATCGCTTCTGGTTAACAGGCCAGAGCAAGCTTGTACATGTGACTATTGTGAAACGGGGAGAAACTGGCAGGACTAACTATGACTCTCTTAAGGTAGCCAAATGCCTCGTCAACAGGCGAATTCCAACGGCAAACTCGAGGAGCTCCCGGCAGGAGTACTGTGAAAGTCTTAAGGTCAGCAAATAATGGCGTATCGTTTCTGGTGAACTGGCCAGAGTAAGCTTGTAGATGCGACTGTGGTAAAAACGAGGAGCAAGTGGCAGGAGTAACTATGACTCTCTTAAGGTAGCCAAATGCCTCGTCAACAGGCGAATTCCAACGGCAAACTCGAGGAGCTCCCGGCAGGAGTACTGTGAAAGTCTTAAGGTCAACAAATAATGGCGTATCGCTTCTGGTGAACTGGCCAGAGTATGCTTGTAGATGCGACTGTGGTAAAACGAGGAGCAAGTGGCAGGAGTAACTATGACTCTCTTAAGGTAGCCAAATGCCTCGTCAACAGGCGAATTCCAACGGCAAACTCTAGGAGTTCCCGGCAGGAGTACTGTGAAAGTCTTAAGGTCAGCAAATAATGGCGTATCGCTTCTGGTGAACTGGCCAGAGTAAGCTTGTAGATGCGACTGTGGTAAAACGAGGAGCAAGTGGCAGGAGTAACTATGACTCTCTTAAGGTAGCCAAATGCCTCGTCAACAGGCGAATTCCAACGGCAAACTCTAGGAGTTCCCGGCAGGAGTACTGTGAAAGTCTTAAGGTCAGCAAATAATGGCGTATCGCTTCTGGTGAACTGGCCAGAGTAAGCTTGTAGATGCGACTGTGGTAAAACGAGGAGCAAGTGGCAGGAGTAACTATGACTCTCTTAAGGTAGCCAAATGCCTCGTCAACAGGCGAATTCCAACGGCAAACTCTAGGAGTTCCCGGCAGGAGTACTGTGAAAGTCTTAAGGTCAGCAAATAATGGCGTATCGTTTCTGGTGAACTGGCCAGAGTAAGCTTGTAGATGCGACTGTGGTAAAAACGAGGAGCAAGTGGCAGGAGTAACTATGACTCTCTTAAGGTAGCCAAATGCCTCGTCAACAGGCGAATTCCAACGGCAAACTCGAGGAGCTCCCGGCAGGAGTACTGTGAAAGTCTTAAGGTCAACAAATAATGGCGTATCGCTTCTGGTGAACTGGCCAGAGTAAGCTTGTAGATGCGACTGTGGTAAAACGAGGAGCAAGTGGCAGGAGTAACTATGACTCTCTTAAGGTAGCCAAATGCCTCGTCAACAGGCGAATTCCAACGGCAAACTCGAGGAGCTCCCGGCAGGAGTACTGTGAAAGTCTTAAGGTCAACAAATAATGGCGTATCGCTTCTGGTGAACTGGCCAGAGTAAGCTTGTAGATGCGACTGTGGTAAAACGAGGAGCAAGTGGCAGGAGTAACTATGACTCTCTTAAGGTAGCCAAATGCCTCGTCAACAGGCGAATTCCAACGGCAAACTCTAGGAGTTCCCGGCAGGAGTACTGTGAAAGTCTTAAGGTCAGCAAATAATGGCGTATCGCTTCTGGTGAACTGGCCAGAGTAAGCTTGTAGATGCGACTGTGGTAAAACGAGGAGCAAGTGGCAGGAGTAACTATGACTCTCTTAAGGTAGCCAAATGCATCGTCAACAGGCGAATTCCAACGGCAAACTCGAGGAGCTCCCTGCAGGAGTACTGTGAAAGTCTTAAGGTCAACAAATAATGGCGTATCGCTTCTGGTGAACTGGCCAGAGTAAGCTTGTAGATGCGACTGTGGTAAAACGAGGAGCAAGTGGCAGGAGTAACTATGACTCTCTTAAGGGAGCCAAATGCCTCGTCAACAGGCGAATTCCAACGGCAAACTCTAGGAGTTCCCGGCAGGAGTACTGTGAAAGTCTTAAGGTCAGCAAATAATGGCGTATCGCTTCTGGTGAAATGGCCAGAGTAAGCTTGTAGATGCGACTGTGGTAAAACGAGGAGCAAGTGGCAGGAGTAACTATGACTCTCTTAAGGTAGCCAAATGCCTCGTCCACAGGCGAATTCCAACGGCAAACTCTAGGAGTTCCCGGCAGGAGTACTGTGAAAGTCTTAAGGTCAGCAAATAATGGCGTATCGCTTCTGGTGAACTGGCCAGAGTAAGCTTGTAGATGCGACTGTGGTAAAAACGAGGAGCAAGTGGCAGGAGTAACTATGACTCTCTTAAGGTAGCCAAATGCCTCGTCAACAGGCGAATTCCAACGGCAAACTCTAGGAGTTCCCGGCAGGAGTACTGTGAAAGTCTTAAGGTCAGCAAATAATGGCGTATCGCTTCTGGTGAACTGCCCAGAGCAAGCTTGTACATGTGACTATTGTGAAACGGGGAGAAACTGGCAAGAATAACTATGACTCTCTTAAGGTAGCCAAATGCCTCGTCAACTGGCGAATTCCAACGGCAAACTCGAGGAGCTCCCGGCAGGAGTACTGTGAAAGTCTCAAGGCCGACAAATAATGACGTACCGCTTCAGGTGAACTGGGCCACAGGAAGCTTGAAAATGTGGCTGTGGTTAACAGCGAGCATTTGGCAGGTGTAACAATGACTCTCTTAAGGTAGAAAAATGCCTCGTCAACAGGCGAGAAACATCGGCATTCTCGAGGAGCTCCCGGCAGGAGTACTGTGAAAGTCTTAAGGTCAGCAAATAATGGCGTATCGCTTCTGGTGAACTGGCCAGAGCAAGCTTGTACATGTGACTATTGTGAAACGGGGAGAAACTGTCAGGAATAACTATGACTCTCTTAAGGTAGCCAAATGCCTCGTCAACTGGCGAATTCCAACGGCAAACTCGAGGAGCTCCCGGCAGGAGTACTGTGAAAGTCTTAAGGTCAACAAATAATGGCGTATCGCTTCTGGTGAACTGCCCAGAGTAAGCTTGTAGATGCGACTGTGGTAAAACGAGGAGCAAGTGGCGGTAACTATGACTCTCTTAAGGTAGCCAAATACCTCGTCAACAGGCGAATTCCATCGGCATTCTCGAGGAGCACCCGGCAGGAGTACTGTGAAAGTCTTAAGGTCAACAAATAATGGTGTATCGCTTCTGGTTAACAGGCCAGAGCAAGCTTGTACATGTGACTATTGTGAAACGGGGAGAAACTGGCAGGAGTAACTATGACTCTCTTAAGGTAGCCAAATGCCTCGTCAACAGGCGAATTCCAACGGCAAACTCGAGGAGCTCCCTGCAGGAGTACTGTGAAAGTCTTAAGGTCAACAAATAATGGCGTATCGCTTCTGGTGAACTGGCCAGAGTAAGCTTGTAGATGCGACTGTGGTAAAACGAGGAGCAAGTGGCAGGAGTAACTATGACTCTCTTAAGGGAGCCAAATGCCTCGTCAACAGGCGAATTCCAACGGCAAACTCTAGGAGTTCCCGGCAGGAGTACTGTGAAAGTCTTAAGGTCAGCAAATAATGGCGTATCGCTTCTGGTGAAATGGCCAGAGTAAGCTTGTAGATGCGACTGTGGTAAAACGAGGAGCAAGTGGCAGGAGTAACTATGACTCTCTTAAGGTAGCCAAATGCCTCGTCCACAGGCGAATTCCAACGGCAAACTCTAGGAGTTCCCGGCAGGAGTACTGTGAAAGTCTTAAGGTCAGCAAATAATGGCGTATCGCTTCTGGTGAACTGGCCAGAGTAAGCTTGTAGATGCGACTGTGGTAAAAACGAGGAGCAAGTGGCAGGAGTAACTATGACTCTCTTAAGGTAGCCAAATGCCTCGTCAACAGGCGAATTCCAACGGCAAACTCTAGGAGTTCCCGGCAGGAGTACTGTGAAAGTCTTAAGGTCAGCAAATAATGGCGTATCGCTTCTGGTGAACTGCCCAGAGCAAGCTTGTACATGTGACTATTGTGAAACGGGGAGAAACTGGCAAGAATAACTATGACTCTCTTAAGGTAGCCAAATGCCTCGTCAACTGGCGAATTCCAACGGCAAACTCGAGGAGCTCCCGGCAGGAGTACTGTGAAAGTCTCAAGGCCGACAAATAATGACGTACCGCTTCAGGTGAACTGGGCCACAGGAAGCTTGAAAATGTGGCTGTGGTTAACAGCGAGCATTTGGCAGGTGTAACAATGACTCTCTTAAGGTAGAAAAATGCCTCGTCAACAGGCGAGAAACATCGGCATTCTCGAGGAGCTCCCGGCAGGAGTACTGTGAAAGTCTTAAGGTCAGCAAATAATGGCGTATCGCTTCTGGTGAACTGGCCAGAGCAAGCTTGTACATGTGACTATTGTGAAACGGGGAGAAACTGTCAGGAATAACTATGACTCTCTTAAGGTAGCCAAATGCCTCGTCAACTGGCGAATTCCAACGGCAAACTCGAGGAGCTCCCGGCAGGAGTACTGTGAAAGTCTTAAGGTCAACAAATAATGGCGTATCGCTTCTGGTGAACTGCCCAGAGTAAGCTTGTAGATGCGACTGTGGTAAAACGAGGAGCAAGTGGCAGTAACTATGACTCTCTTAAGGTAGCCAAATACCTCGTCAACAGGCGAATTCCATCGGCATTCTCGAGGAGCACCCGGCAGGAGTACTGTGAAAGTCTTAAGGTCAACAAATAATGGTGTATCGCTTCTGGTTAACAGGCCAGAGCAAGCTTGTACATGTGACTATTGTGAAACGGGGAGAAACTGGCAGGACTAACTATGACTCTCTTAAGGTAGCCAAATGCCTCGTCAACAGGCGAATTCCAACGGCAAACTCTAGGAGTTCCCGGCAGGAGTACTGTGAAAGTCTTAAGGTCAACAAATAATGGCGTATCGCTTCTGGTGAACTGGCCAGAGTAAGCTTGTAGATGCGACTGTGGTAAAACGAGGAGCAAGTGGCAGGAGTAACTATGACTCTCTTAAGGTAGCCAAATGCCTCGTCAACAGGCGAGAAACATCGGCATTCTCGAGGAGCTCCCGGCAGGAGTACTGTGAAAGTCTTAAGGTCAACAAATAATGGTGTATCGCTTCTGGTTAACAGGCCAGAGCAAGCTTGTACATGTGACTATTGTGAAACGGGGAGAAACTGGCAGGACTAACTATGACTCTCTTAAGGTAGCCAAATGCCTCGTCAACAGGCGAATTCCAACGGCAAACTCGAGGAGCTCCCGGCAGGAGTACTGTGAAAGTCTCAAGGCCGACAAATAATGACGTACCGCTTCAGGTGAACGGGGCCACAGGAAGCTTGAAAATGTGGCTGTGGTTAACAGCGAGCATTTGGCAGGTGTAACAATGACTCTCTTAAGGTAGAAAAATGCCTCGTCAACAGGCGAGAAACATCGGCATTCTCGAGGAGCTCCCGGCAGGAGTACTGTGAAAGTCTTAAGGTCAACAAATAATGGTGTATCGCTTCTGGTTAACAGGCCAGAGCAAGCTTGTACATGTGACTATTGTGAAACGGGGAGAAACTGGCAGGACTAACTATGACTCTCTTAAGGTAGCCAAATGCCTCGTCAACAGGCGACTTCCAACGGCAAACTTGAGGAGCTCCCGGCAGGAGTACTGTGAAAGTCTCAAGGCCGACAAATAATGACGTACCGCTTCAGGTGAACTGGGCCACAGGAAGCTTGAAAATGTGGCTGTGGTTAACAGGGAGCATTTGGCAGGTGTAACAATGACTCTCTTAAGGTAGAAAAATGCCTCGTCAACAGGCGAGAAACATCGGCATTCTCGAGGAGCTCCCGGCAGGAGTACTGTGAAAGTCTTAAGGTCAACAAATAATGGCGTATCGCTTCTGGTGAACTGGCCAGAGTAAGCTTGTAGATGCGACTGTGGTAAAACGAGGAGCAAGTGGCAGGAGTAACTATGACTCTCTTAAGGTAGCCAAATGCCTCGTCAACAGGCGAGAAACATCGGCATTCTCGAGGAGCTCCCGGCAGGAGTACTGTGAAAGTCTTAAGGTCAACAAATAATGGTGTATCGCTTCTGGTTAACAGGCCAGAGCAAGCTTGTACATGTGACTATTGTGAAACGGGGAGAAACTGGCAGGACTAACTATGACTCTCTTAAGGTAGCCAAATGCCTCGTCAACAGGCGAATTCCAACGGCAAACTCGAGGAGCTCCCGGCAGGAGTACTGTGAAAGTCTCAAGGCCGACAAATAATGACGTACCGCTTCAGGTGAACGGGGCCACAGGAAGCTTGAAAATGTGGCTGTTGTTAACAGCGAGCATTTGGCAGGTGTAACAATGACTCTCTTAAGGTAGAAAAATGCCTCGTCAACAGGCGAGAAACATCGGCATTCTCGAGGAGCTCCCGGCAGGAGTACTGTGAAAGTCTTAAGGTCAACAAATAATTGTGTATCGCTTCTGGTTAACTGGCCAGAGCAAGCTTGTACATGTGACTATTGTGAAACGGGGAGAAACTGGCAGGAATAACTATGACTCTCTTAAGGTAGCCAAATGCCTCGTCAACAGGCGAATTCCAACGGCAAACTCGAGGAGCTCCCGGCAGGAGTACTGTGAAAGTCTTAAGGTCAACAAATAATGGCGTATCGCTTCTGGTGAACTGGCCAGAGTAAGCTTGTAGATGCGACTGTGGTAAAACGAGGAGCAAGTGCCAGGAGTAACTATGACTCTCTTAAGGTAGCCAAATGCCTCGTCAACAGGCGAATTCCAACGGCAAACTCGAGGAGCTCCCGGCAGGAGTACTGTGAAAGTCTTAAGGTCAACAAATAATGGTGTATCGCTTCTGGTTAACAGGCCAGAGCAAGCTTGTACATGTGACTATTGTGAAACGGGGAGAAACTGGCAGGACTAACTATGACTCTCTTAAGGTAGCCAAATGCCTCGTCAACAGGCGAATTCCAACGGCAAACTCTAGGAGTTCCCGGCAGGAGTACTGTGAAAGTCTTAAGGTCAGCAAATAATGGCGTATCGCTTCTGGTGAACTGGCCAGAGTAAGCTTGTAGATGCGACTGTGGTAAAACGAGGAGCAAGTGGCAGGAGTAACTATGACTCTCTTAAGGTAGCCAAATGCCTCGTCAACAGGCGAATTCCAACGGCAAACTCTAGGAGTTCCCGGCAGGAGTACTGTGAAAGTCTTAAGGTCAGCAAATAATGGCGTATCGCTTCTGGTGAACTGGCCAGAGCAAGCTTGTACATGTGACTATTGTGAAACGGGGAGAAACTGTCAGGAATAACTATGACTCTCTTAAGGTAGCCAAATGCCTCGTCAACTGGCGAATTCCAACGGCAAACTCGAGGAGCTCCCGGCAGGAGTACTGTGAAAGTCTTAAGGTCAACAAATAATGGCGTATCGCTTCTGGTGAACTGCCCAGAGTAAGCTTGTAGATGCGACTGTGGTAAAACGAGGAGCAAGTGGCGGTAACTATGACTCTCTTAAGGTAGCCAAATACCTCGTCAACAGGCGAATTCCATCGGCATTCTCGAGGAGCACCCGGCAGGAGTACTGTGAAAGTCTTAAGGTCAACAAATAATGGTGTATCGCTTCTGGTTAACAGGCCAGAGCAAGCTTGTACATGTGACTATTGTGAAACGGGGAGAAACTGGCAGGAGTAACTATGACTCTCTTAAGGTAGCCAAATGCCTCGTCAACAGGCGAATTCCAACGGCAAACTCGAGGAGCTCCCTGCAGGAGTACTGTGAAAGTCTTAAGGTCAACAAATAATGGCGTATCGCTTCTGGTGAACTGGCCAGAGTAAGCTTGTAGATGCGACTGTGGTAAAACGAGGAGCAAGTGGCAGGAGTAACTATGACTCTCTTAAGGGAGCCAAATGCCTCGTCAACAGGCGAATTCCAACGGCAAACTCTAGGAGTTCCCGGCAGGAGTACTGTGAAAGTCTTAAGGTCAGCAAATAATGGCGTATCGCTTCTGGTGAAATGGCCAGAGTAAGCTTGTAGATGCGACTGTGGTAAAACGAGGAGCAAGTGGCAGGAGTAACTATGACTCTCTTAAGGTAGCCAAATGCCTCGTCCACAGGCGAATTCCAACGGCAAACTCTAGGAGTTCCCGGCAGGAGTACTGTGAAAGTCTTAAGGTCAGCAAATAATGGCGTATCGCTTCTGGTGAACTGGCCAGAGTAAGCTTGTAGATGCGACTGTGGTAAAAACGAGGAGCAAGTGGCAGGAGTAACTATGACTCTCTTAAGGTAGCCAAATGCCTCGTCAACAGGCGAATTCCAACGGCAAACTCTAGGAGTTCCCGGCAGGAGTACTGTGAAAGTCTTAAGGTCAGCAAATAATGGCGTATCGCTTCTGGTGAACTGCCCAGAGCAAGCTTGTACATGTGACTATTGTGAAACGGGGAGAAACTGGCAAGAATAACTATGACTCTCTTAAGGTAGCCAAATGCCTCGTCAACTGGCGAATTCCAACGGCAAACTCGAGGAGCTCCCGGCAGGAGTACTGTGAAAGTCTCAAGGCCGACAAATAATGACGTACCGCTTCAGGTGAACTGGGCCACAGGAAGCTTGAAAATGTGGCTGTGGTTAACAGCGAGCATTTGGCAGGTGTAACAATGACTCTCTTAAGGTAGAAAAATGCCTCGTCAACAGGCGAGAAACATCGGCATTCTCGAGGAGCTCCCGGCAGGAGTACTGTGAAAGTCTTAAGGTCAGCAAATAATGGCGTATCGCTTCTGGTGAACTGGCCAGAGCAAGCTTGTACATGTGACTATTGTGAAACGGGGAGAAACTGTCAGGAATAACTATGACTCTCTTAAGGTAGCCAAATGCCTCGTCAACTGGCGAATTCCAACGGCAAACTCGAGGAGCTCCCGGCAGGAGTACTGTGAAAGTCTTAAGGTCAACAAATAATGGCGTATCGCTTCTGGTGAACTGCCCAGAGTAAGCTTGTAGATGCGACTGTGGTAAAACGAGGAGCAAGTGGCAGTAACTATGACTCTCTTAAGGTAGCCAAATACCTCGTCAACAGGCGAATTCCATCGGCATTCTCGAGGAGCACCCGGCAGGAGTACTGTGAAAGTCTTAAGGTCAACAAATAATGGTGTATCGCTTCTGGTTAACAGGCCAGAGCAAGCTTGTACATGTGACTATTGTGAAACGGGGAGAAACTGGCAGGACTAACTATGACTCTCTTAAGGTAGCCAAATGCCTCGTCAACAGGCGAATTCCAACGGCAAACTCTAGGAGTTCCCGGCAGGAGTACTGTGAAAGTCTTAAGGTCAACAAATAATGGCGTATCGCTTCTGGTGAACTGGCCAGAGTAAGCTTGTAGATGCGACTGTGGTAAAACGAGGAGCAAGTGGCAGGAGTAACTATGACTCTCTTAAGGTAGCCAAATGCCTCGTCAACAGGCGAGAAACATCGGCATTCTCGAGGAGCTCCCGGCAGGAGTACTGTGAAAGTCTTAAGGTCAACAAATAATGGTGTATCGCTTCTGGTTAACAGGCCAGAGCAAGCTTGTACATGTGACTATTGTGAAACGGGGAGAAACTGGCAGGACTAACTATGACTCTCTTAAGGTAGCCAAATGCCTCGTCAACAGGCGAATTCCAACGGCAAACTCGAGGAGCTCCCGGCAGGAGTACTGTGAAAGTCTCAAGGCCGACAAATAATGACGTACCGCTTCAGGTGAACGGGGCCACAGGAAGCTTGAAAATGTGGCTGTGGTTAACAGCGAGCATTTGGCAGGTGTAACAATGACTCTCTTAAGGTAGAAAAATGCCTCGTCAACAGGCGAGAAACATCGGCATTCTCGAGGAGCTCCCGGCAGGAGTACTGTGAAAGTCTTAAGGTCAACAAATAATGGTGTATCGCTTCTGGTTAACAGGCCAGAGCAAGCTTGTACATGTGACTATTGTGAAACGGGGAGAAACTGGCAGGACTAACTATGACTCTCTTAAGGTAGCCAAATGCCTCGTCAACAGGCGACTTCCAACGGCAAACTTGAGGAGCTCCCGGCAGGAGTACTGTGAAAGTCTCAAGGCCGACAAATAATGACGTACCGCTTCAGGTGAACTGGGCCACAGGAAGCTTGAAAATGTGGCTGTGGTTAACAGGGAGCATTTGGCAGGTGTAACAATGACTCTCTTAAGGTAGAAAAATGCCTCGTCAACAGGCGAGAAACATCGGCATTCTCGAGGAGCTCCCGGCAGGAGTACTGTGAAAGTCTTAAGGTCAACAAATAATGGCGTATCGCTTCTGGTGAACTGGCCAGAGTAAGCTTGTAGATGCGACTGTGGTAAAACGAGGAGCAAGTGGCAGGAGTAACTATGACTCTCTTAAGGTAGCCAAATGCCTCGTCAACAGGCGAGAAACATCGGCATTCTCGAGGAGCTCCCGGCAGGAGTACTGTGAAAGTCTTAAGGTCAACAAATAATGGTGTATCGCTTCTGGTTAACAGGCCAGAGCAAGCTTGTACATGTGACTATTGTGAAACGGGGAGAAACTGGCAGGACTAACTATGACTCTCTTAAGGTAGCCAAATGCCTCGTCAACAGGCGAATTCCAACGGCAAACTCGAGGAGCTCCCGGCAGGAGTACTGTGAAAGTCTCAAGGCCGACAAATAATGACGTACCGCTTCAGGTGAACGGGGCCACAGGAAGCTTGAAAATGTGGCTGTTGTTAACAGCGAGCATTTGGCAGGTGTAACAATGACTCTCTTAAGGTAGAAAAATGCCTCGTCAACAGGCGAGAAACATCGGCATTCTCGAGGAGCTCCCGGCAGGAGTACTGTGAAAGTCTTAAGGTCAACAAATAATTGTGTATCGCTTCTGGTTAACTGGCCAGAGCAAGCTTGTACATGTGACTATTGTGAAACGGGGAGAAACTGGCAGGAATAACTATGACTCTCTTAAGGTAGCCAAATGCCTCGTCAACAGGCGAATTCCAACGGCAAACTCGAGGAGCTCCCGGCAGGAGTACTGTGAAAGTCTTAAGGTCAACAAATAATGGCGTATCGCTTCTGGTGAACTGGCCAGAGTAAGCTTGTAGATGCGACTGTGGTAAAACGAGGAGCAAGTGCCAGGAGTAACTATGACTCTCTTAAGGTAGCCAAATGCCTCGTCAACAGGCGAATTCCAACGGCAAACTCGAGGAGCTCCCGGCAGGAGTACTGTGAAAGTCTTAAGGTCAACAAATAATGGTGTATCGCTTCTGGTTAACAGGCCAGAGCAAGCTTGTACATGTGACTATTGTGAAACGGGGAGAAACTGGCAGGACTAACTATGACTCTCTTAAGGTAGCCAAATGCCTCGTCAACAGGCGAATTCCAACGGCAAACTCTAGGAGTTCCCGGCAGGAGTACTGTGAAAGTCTTAAGGTCAGCAAATAATGGCGTATCGCTTCTGGTGAACTGGCCAGAGTAAGCTTGTAGATGCGACTGTGGTAAAACGAGGAGCAAGTGGCAGGAGTAACTATGACTCTCTTAAGGTAGCCAAATGCCTCGTCAACAGGCGAATTCCAACGGCAAACTCTAGGAGTTCCCGGCAGGAGTACTGTGAAAGTCTTAAGGTCAGCAAATAATGGCGTATCGCTTCTGGTGAACTGGCCAGAGTAAGCTTGTAGATGCGACTGTGGTAAAACGAGGAGCAAGTGGCAGGAGTAACTATGACTCTCTTAAGGTAGCCAAATGCCTCGTCAACAGGCGAATTCCAACGGCAAACTCGAGGAGCTCCCGGCAGGAGTACTGTGAAAGTCTTAAGGTCAACAAATAATGGCGTATCGCTTCTGGTGAACTGGCCAGAGTAAGCTTGTAGATGCGACTGTGGTAAAACGAGGAGCAAGTGGCAGGAGTAACTATGACTCTCTTAAGGTAGCCAAATGCCTCGTCAACAGGCGAATTCCAACGGCAAACTCGAGGAGCTCCCGGCAGGAGTACTGTGAAAGTCTTAAGGTCAACAAATAATGGCGTATCGCTTCTGGTGAACTGGCCAGAGTAAGCTTGTAGATGCGACTGTGGTAAAACGAGGAGCAAGTGGCAGGAGTAACTATGACTCTCTTAAGGTAGCCAAATGCCTCGTCAACAGGCGAATTCCAACGGCAAACTCTAGGAGTTCCCGGCAGGAGTACTGTGAAAGTCTTAAGGTCAGCAAATAATGGCGTATCGCTTCTGGTGAACTGGCCAGAGTAAGCTTGTAGATGCGACTGTGGTAAAACGAGGAGCAAGTGGCAGGAGTAACTATGACTCTCTTAAGGTAGCCAAATGCCTCGTCAACAGGCGAATTCCAACGGCAAACTCGAGGAGCTCCCTGCAGGAGTACTGTGAAAGTCTTAAGGTCAACAAATAATGGCGTATCGCTTCTGGTGAACTGGCCAGAGTAAGCTTGTAGATGCGACTGTGGTAAAACGAGGAGCAAGTGGCAGGAGTAACTATGACTCTCTTAAGGGAGCCAAATGCCTCGTCAACAGGCGAATTCCAACGGCAAACTCTAGGAGTTCCCGGCAGGAGTACTGTGAAAGTCTTAAGGTCAGCAAATAATGGCGTATCGCTTCTGGTGAAATGGCCAGAGTAAGCTTGTAGATGCGACTGTGGTAAAACGAGGAGCAAGTGGCAGGAGTAACTATGACTCTCTTAAGGTAGCCAAATGCCTCGTCCACAGGCGAATTCCAACGGCAAACTCTAGGAGTTCCCGGCAGGAGTACTGTGAAAGTCTTAAGGTCAGCAAATAATGGCGTATCGCTTCTGGTGAACTGGCCAGAGTAAGCTTGTAGATGCGACTGTGGTAAAACGAGGAGCAAGTGGCAGGAGTAACTATGACTCTCTTAAGGTAGCCAAATGCCTCGTCAACAGGCGAATTCCAACGGCAAACTCTAGGAGTTCCCGGCAGGAGTACTGTGAAAGTCTTAAGGTCAGCAAATAATGGCGTATCGCTTCTGGTGAAATGGCCAGAGTAAGCTTGTAGATGCGACTGTGGTAAAACGAGGAGCAAGTGGCAGGAGTAACTATGACTCTCTTAAGGTAGCCAAATGCCTCGTCCACAGGCGAATTCCAACGGCAAACTCTAGGAGTTCCCGGCAGGAGTACTGTGAAAGTCTTAAGGTCAGCAAATAATGGCGTATCGCTTCTGGTGAACTGGCCAGAGTAAGCTTGTAGATGCGACTGTGGTAAAAACGAGGAGCAAGTGGCAGGAGTAACTATGACTCTCTTAAGGTAGCCAAATGCCTCGTCAACAGGCGAATTCCAACGGCAAACTCTAGGAGTTCCCGGCAGGAGTACTGTGAAAGTCTTAAGGTCAGCAAATAATGGCGTATCGCTTCTGGTGAACTGCCCAGAGCAAGCTTGTACATGTGACTATTGTGAAACGGGGAGAAACTGGCAAGAATAACTATGACTCTCTTAAGGTAGCCAAATGCCTCGTCAACTGGCGAATTCCAACGGCAAACTCGAGGAGCTCCCGGCAGGAGTACTGTGAAAGTCTCAAGGCCGACAAATAATGACGTACCGCTTCAGGTGAACTGGGCCACAGGAAGCTTGAAAATGTGGCTGTGGTTAACAGCGAGCATTTGGCAGGTGTAACAATGACTCTCTTAAGGTAGAAAAATGCCTCGTCAACAGGCGAGAAACATCGGCATTCTCGAGGAGCTCCCGGCAGGAGTACTGTGAAAGTCTTAAGGTCAGCAAATAATGGCGTATCGCTTCTGGTGAACTGGCCAGAGCAAGCTTGTACATGTGACTATTGTGAAACGGGGAGAAACTGTCAGGAATAACTATGACTCTCTTAAGGTAGCCAAATGCCTCGTCAACTGGCGAATTCCAACGGCAAACTCGAGGAGCTCCCGGCAGGAGTACTGTGAAAGTCTTAAGGTCAACAAATAATGGCGTATCGCTTCTGGTGAACTGCCCAGAGTAAGCTTGTAGATGCGACTGTGGTAAAACGAGGAGCAAGTGGCAGTAACTATGACTCTCTTAAGGTAGCCAAATACCTCGTCAACAGGCGAATTCCATCGGCATTCTCGAGGAGCACCCGGCAGGAGTACTGTGAAAGTCTTAAGGTCAACAAATAATGGTGTATCGCTTCTGGTTAACAGGCCAGAGCAAGCTTGTACATGTGACTATTGTGAAACGGGGAGAAACTGGCAGGACTAACTATGACTCTCTTAAGGTAGCCAAATGCCTCGTCAACAGGCGAATTCCAACGGCAAACTCGAGGAGCTCCCTGCAGGAGTACTGTGAAAGTCTTAAGGTCAACAAATAATGGCGTATCGCTTCTGGTGAACTGGCCAGAGTAAGCTTGTAGATGCGACTGTGGTAAAACGAGGAGCAAGTGGCAGGAGTAACTATGACTCTCTTAAGGGAGCCAAATGCCTCGTCAACAGGCGAATTCCAACGGCAAACTCTAGGAGTTCCCGGCAGGAGTACTGTGAAAGTCTTAAGGTCAGCAAATAATGGCGTATCGCTTCTGGTGAAATGGCCAGAGTAAGCTTGTAGATGCGACTGTGGTAAAACGAGGAGCAAGTGGCAGGAGTAACTATGACTCTCTTAAGGTAGCCAAATGCCTCGTCCACAGGCGAATTCCAACGGCAAACTCTAGGAGTTCCCGGCAGGAGTACTGTGAAAGTCTTAAGGTCAGCAAATAATGGCGTATCGCTTCTGGTGAACTGGCCAGAGTAAGCTTGTAGATGCGACTGTGGTAAAAACGAGGAGCAAGTGGCAGGAGTAACTATGACTCTCTTAAGGTAGCCAAATGCCTCGTCAACAGGCGAATTCCAACGGCAAACTCTAGGAGTTCCCGGCAGGAGTACTGTGAAAGTCTTAAGGTCAGCAAATAATGGCGTATCGCTTCTGGTGAACTGCCCAGAGCAAGCTTGTACATGTGACTATTGTGAAACGGGGAGAAACTGGCAAGAATAACTATGACTCTCTTAAGGTAGCCAAATGCCTCGTCAACTGGCGAATTCCAACGGCAAACTCGAGGAGCTCCCGGCAGGAGTACTGTGAAAGTCTCAAGGCCGACAAATAATGACGTACCGCTTCAGGTGAACTGGGCCACAGGAAGCTTGAAAATGTGGCTGTGGTTAACAGCGAGCATTTGGCAGGTGTAACAATGACTCTCTTAAGGTAGAAAAATGCCTCGTCAACAGGCGAGAAACATCGGCATTCTCGAGGAGCTCCCGGCAGGAGTACTGTGAAAGTCTTAAGGTCAGCAAATAATGGCGTATCGCTTCTGGTGAACTGGCCAGAGCAAGCTTGTACATGTGACTATTGTGAAACGGGGAGAAACTGTCAGGAATAACTATGACTCTCTTAAGGTAGCCAAATGCCTCGTCAACTGGCGAATTCCAACGGCAAACTCGAGGAGCTCCCGGCAGGAGTACTGTGAAAGTCTTAAGGTCAACAAATAATGGCGTATCGCTTCTGGTGAACTGCCCAGAGTAAGCTTGTAGATGCGACTGTGGTAAAACGAGGAGCAAGTGGCAGTAACTATGACTCTCTTAAGGTAGCCAAATACCTCGTCAACAGGCGAATTCCATCGGCATTCTCGAGGAGCACCCGGCAGGAGTACTGTGAAAGTCTTAAGGTCAACAAATAATGGTGTATCGCTTCTGGTTAACAGGCCAGAGCAAGCTTGTACATGTGACTATTGTGAAACGGGGAGAAACTGGCAGGACTAACTATGACTCTCTTAAGGTAGCCAAATGCCTCGTCAACAGGCGAATTCCAACGGCAAACTCTAGGAGTTCCCGGCAGGAGTACTGTGAAAGTCTTAAGGTCAACAAATAATGGCGTATCGCTTCTGGTGAACTGGCCAGAGTAAGCTTGTAGATGCGACTGTGGTAAAACGAGGAGCAAGTGGCAGGAGTAACTATGACTCTCTTAAGGTAGCCAAATGCCTCGTCAACAGGCGAGAAACATCGGCATTCTCGAGGAGCTCCCGGCAGGAATACTGTGAAAGTCTTAAGGTCAACAAATAATGGTGTATCGCTTCTGGTTAACAGGCCAGAGCAAGCTTGTACATGTGACTATTGTGAAACGGGGAGAAACTGGCAGGACTAACTATGACTCTCTTAAGGTAGCCAAATGCCTCGTCAACAGGCGAATTCCAACGACAAACTCGAGGAGCTCCCGGCAGGAGTACTGTGAAAGTCTCAAGGCCGACAAATAATGACGTACCGCTTCAGGTGAACGGGGCCACAGGAAGCTTGAAAATGTGGCTGTGGTTAACAGCGAGCATTTGGCAGGTGTAACAATGACTCTCTTAAGGTAGAAAAATGCCTCGTCAACAGGCGAGAAACATCGGCATTCTCGAGGAGCTCCCGGCAGGAGTACTGTGAAAGTCTTAAGGTCAACAAATAATGGTGTATCGCTTCTGGTTAACAGGCCAGAGCAAGCTTGTACATGTGACTATTGTGAAACGGGGAGAAACTGGCAGGACTAACTATGACTCTCTTAAGGTAGCCAAATGCCTCGTCAACAGGCGACTTCCAACGGCAAACTTGAGGAGCTCCCGGCAGGAGTACTGTGAAAGTCTCAAGGCCGACAAATAATGACGTACCGCTTCAGGTGAACTGGGCCACAGGAAGCTTGAAAATGTGGCTGTGGTTAACAGCGAGCATTTGGCAGGTGTAACAATGACTCTCTTAAGGTAGAAAAATGCCTCGTCAACAGGCGAGAAACATCGGCATTCTCGAGGAGCTCCCGGCAGGAGTACTGTGAAAGTCTTAAGGTCAACAAATAATGGCGTATCGCTTCTGGTGAACTGGCCAGAGTAAGCTTGTAGATGCGACTGTGGTAAAACGAGGAGCAAGTGGCAGGAGTAACTATGACTCTCTTAAGGTAGCCAAATGCCTCGTCAACAGGCGAGAAACATCGGCATTCTCGAGGAGCTCCCGGCAGGAGTACTGTGAAAGTCTTAAGGTCAACAAATAATGGTGTATCGCTTCTGGTTAACAGGCCAGAGCAAGCTTGTACATGTGACTATTGTGAAACGGGGAGAAACTGGCAGGACTAACTATGACTCTCTTAAGGTAGCCAAATGCCTCGTCAACAGGCGAATTCCAACGGCAAACTCGAGGAGCTCCCGGCAGGAGTACTGTGAAAGTCTCAAGGCCGACAAATAATGACGTACCGCTTCAGGTGAACGGGGCCACAGGAAGCTTGAAAATGTGGCTGTTGTTAACAGCGAGCATTTGGCAGGTGTAACAATGACTCTCTTAAGGTAGAAAAATGCCTCGTCAACAGGCGAGAAACATCGGCATTCTCGAGGAGCTCCCGGCAGGAGTACTGTGAAAGTCTTAAGGTCAACAAATAATTGTGTATCGCTTCTGGTTAACTGGCCAGAGCAAGCTTGTACATGTGACTATTGTGAAACGGGGAGAAACTGGCAGGAATAACTATGACTCTCTTAAGGTAGCCAAATGCCTCGTCAACAGGCGAATTCCAACGGCAAACTCGAGGAGCTCCCGGCAGGAGTACTGTGAAAGTCTTAAGGTCAACAAATAATGGCGTATCGCTTCTGGTGAACTGGCCAGAGTAAGCTTGTAGATGCGACTGTGGTAAAACGAGGAGCAAGTGCCAGGAGTAACTATGACTCTCTTAAGGTAGCCAAATGCCTCGTCAACAGGCGAATTCCAACGGCAAACTCGAGGAGCTCCCGGCAGGAGTACTGTGAAAGTCTTAAGGTCAACAAATAATGGTGTATCGCTTCTGGTTAACAGGCCAGAGCAAGCTTGTACATGTGACTATTGTGAAACGGGGAGAAACTGGCAGGACTAACTATGACTCTCTTAAGGTAGCCAAATGCCTCGTCAACAGGCGAATTCCAACGGCAAACTCTAGGAGTTCCCGGCAGGAGTACTGTGAAAGTCTTAAGGTCAGCAAATAATGGCGTATCGCTTCTGGTGAACTGGCCAGAGTAAGCTTGTAGATGCGACTGTGGTAAAACGAGGAGCAAGTGGCAGGAGTAACTATGACTCTCTTAAGGTAGCCAAATGCCTCGTCAACAGGCGAATTCCAACGGCAAACTCTAGGAGTTCCCGGCAGGAGTACTGTGAAAGTCTTAAGGTCAGCAAATAATGGCGTATCGCTTCTGGTGAACTGCCCAGAGCAAGCTTGTACATGTGACTATTGTGAAACGGGGAGAAACTGGCAAGAATAACTATGACTCTCTTAAGGTAGCCAAATGCCTCGTCAACTGGCGAATTCCAACGGCAAACTCGAGGAGCTCCCGGCAGGAGTACTGTGAAAGTCTCAAGGCCGACAAATAATGACGTACCGCTTCAGGTGAACTGGGCCACAGGAAGCTTGAAAATGTGGCTGTGGTTAACAGCGAGCATTTGGCAGGTGTAACAATGACTCTCTTAAGGTAGAAAAATGCCTCGTCAACAGGCGAGAAACATCGGCATTCTCGAGGAGCTCCCGGCAGGAGTACTGTGAAAGTCTTAAGGTCAGCAAATAATGGCGTATCGCTTCTGGTGAACTGGCCAGAGCAAGCTTGTACATGTGACTATTGTGAAACGGGGAGAAACTGTCAGGAATAACTATGACTCTCTTAAGGTAGCCAAATGCCTCGTCAACTGGCGAATTCCAACGGCAAACTCGAGGAGCTCCCGGCAGGAGTACTGTGAAAGTCTTAAGGTCAACAAATAATGGCGTATCGCTTCTGGTGAACTGCCCAGAGTAAGCTTGTAGATGCGACTGTGGTAAAACGAGGAGCAAGTGGCAGTAACTATGACTCTCTTAAGGTAGCCAAATACCTCGTCAACAGGCGAATTCCATCGGCATTCTCGAGGAGCACCCGGCAGGAGTACTGTGAAAGTCTTAAGGTCAACAAATAATGGTGTATCGCTTCTGGTTAACAGGCCAGAGCAAGCTTGTACATGTGACTATTGTGAAACGGGGAGAAACTGGCAGGACTAACTATGACTCTCTTAAGGTAGCCAAATGCCTCGTCAACAGGCGAATTCCAACGGCAAACTCTAGGAGTTCCCGGCAGGAGTACTGTGAAAGTCTTAAGGTCAACAAATAATGGCGTATCGCTTCTGGTGAACTGGCCAGAGTAAGCTTGTAGATGCGACTGTGGTAAAACGAGGAGCAAGTGGCAGGAGTAACTATGACTCTCTTAAGGTAGCCAAATGCCTCGTCAACAGGCGAGAAACATCGGCATTCTCGAGGAGCTCCCGGCAGGAATACTGTGAAAGTCTTAAGGTCAACAAATAATGGTGTATCGCTTCTGGTTAACAGGCCAGAGCAAGCTTGTACATGTGACTATTGTGAAACGGGGAGAAACTGGCAGGACTAACTATGACTCTCTTAAGGTAGCCAAATGCCTCGTCAACAGGCGAATTCCAACGGCAAACTCGAGGAGCTCCCGGCAGGAGTACTGTGAAAGTCTCAAGGCCGACAAATAATGACGTACCGCTTCAGGTGAACGGGGCCACAGGAAGCTTGAAAATGTGGCTGTGGTTAACAGCGAGCATTTGGCAGGTGTAACAATGACTCTCTTAAGGTAGAAAAATGCCTCGTCAACAGGCGAGAAACATCGGCATTCTCGAGGAGCTCCCGGCAGGAGTACTGTGAAAGTCTTAAGGTCAACAAATAATGGTGTATCGCTTCTGGTTAACAGGCCAGAGCAAGCTTGTACATGTGACTATTGTGAAACGGGGAGAAACTGGCAGGACTAACTATGACTCTCTTAAGGTAGCCAAATGCCTCGTCAACAGGCGACTTCCAACGGCAAACTTGAGGAGCTCCCGGCAGGAGTACTGTGAAAGTCTCAAGGCCGACAAATAATGACGTACCGCTTCAGGTGAACTGGGCCACAGGAAGCTTGAAAATGTGGCTGTGGTTAACAGCGAGCATTTGGCAGGTGTAACAATGACTCTCTTAAGGTAGAAAAATGCCTCGTCAACAGGCGAGAAACATCGGCATTCTCGAGGAGCTCCCGGCAGGAGTACTGTGAAAGTCTTAAGGTCAACAAATAATGGCGTATCGCTTCTGGTGAACTGGCCAGAGTAAGCTTGTAGATGCGACTGTGGTAAAACGAGGAGCAAGTGGCAGGAGTAACTATGACTCTCTTAAGGTAGCCAAATGCCTCGTCAACAGGCGAGAAACATCGGCATTCTCGAGGAGCTCCCGGCAGGAGTACTGTGAAAGTCTTAAGGTCAACAAATAATGGTGTATCGCTTCTGGTTAACAGGCCAGAGCAAGCTTGTACATGTGACTATTGTGAAACGGGGAGAAACTGGCAGGACTAACTATGACTCTCTTAAGGTAGCCAAATGCCTCGTCAACAGGCGAATTCCAACGGCAAACTCGAGGAGCTCCCGGCAGGAGTACTGTGAAAGTCTCAAGGCCGACAAATAATGACGTACCGCTTCAGGTGAACGGGGCCACAGGAAGCTTGAAAATGTGGCTGTTGTTAACAGCGAGCATTTGGCAGGTGTAACAATGACTCTCTTAAGGTAGAAAAATGCCTCGTCAACAGGCGAGAAACATCGGCATTCTCGAGGAGCTCCCGGCAGGAGTACTGTGAAAGTCTTAAGGTCAACAAATAATTGTGTATCGCTTCTGGTTAACTGGCCAGAGCAAGCTTGTACATGTGACTATTGTGAAACGGGGAGAAACTGGCAGGAATAACTATGACTCTCTTAAGGTAGCCAAATGCCTCGTCAACAGGCGAATTCCAACGGCAAACTCGAGGAGCTCCCGGCAGGAGTACTGTGAAAGTCTTAAGGTCAACAAATAATGGCGTATCGCTTCTGGTGAACTGGCCAGAGTAAGCTTGTAGATGCGACTGTGGTAAAACGAGGAGCAAGTGCCAGGAGTAACTATGACTCTCTTAAGGTAGCCAAATGCCTCGTCAACAGGCGAATTCCAACGGCAAACTCGAGGAGCTCCCGGCAGGAGTACTGTGAAAGTCTTAAGGTCAACAAATAATGGTGTATCGCTTCTGGTTAACAGGCCAGAGCAAGCTTGTACATGTGACTATTGTGAAACGGGGAGAAACTGGCAGGACTAACTATGACTCTCTTAAGGTAGCCAAATGCCTCGTCAACAGGCGAATTCCAACGGCAAACTCTAGGAGTTCCCGGCAGGAGTACTGTGAAAGTCTTAAGGTCAGCAAATAATGGCGTATCGCTTCTGGTGAACTGGCCAGAGTAAGCTTGTAGATGCGACTGTGGTAAAACGAGGAGCAAGTGGCAGGAGTAACTATGACTCTCTTAAGGTAGCCAAATGCCTCGTCAACAGGCGAATTCCAACGGCAAACTCTAGGAGTTCCCGGCAGGAGTACTGTGAAAGTCTTAAGGTCAGCAAATAATGGCGTATCGCTTCTGGTGAACTGGCCAGAGTAAGCTTGTAGATGCGACTGTGGTAAAACGAGGAGCAAGTGGCAGGAGTAACTATGACTCTCTTAAGGTAGCCAAATGCCTCGTCAACAGGCGAATTCCAACGGCAAACTCTAGGAGTTCCCGGCAGGAGTACTGTGAAAGTCTTAAGGTCAGCAAATAATGGCGTATCGTTTCTGGTGAACTGGCCAGAGTAAGCTTGTAGATGCGACTGTGGTAAAAACGAGGAGCAAGTGGCAGGAGTAACTATGACTCTCTTAAGGTAGCCAAATGCCTCGTCAACAGGCGAATTCCAACGGCAAACTCGAGGAGCTCCCGGCAGGAGTACTGTGAAAGTCTTAAGGTCAACAAATAATGGCGTATCGCTTCTGGTGAACTGGCCAGAGTAAGCTTGTAGATGCGACTGTGGTAAAACGAGGAGCAAGTGGCAGGAGTAACTATGACTCTCTTAAGGTAGTCAAATGCCTCGTCAACAGGCGAATTCCAAAGGCAAACTCGAGGAGCTCCCGGCAGGAGTACTGTGAAAGTCTTAAGGTCAGCAAATAATGGCGTATCGCTTCTGGTGAACTGGCCAGAGTAAGCTTGTAGATGCGACTGTGGTAAAACGAGGAGCAAGTGGCAGGAGTAACTATGACTCTCTTAAGGTAGCCAAATGCCTCGTCAACAGGCGAATTCCAACGGCAAACTCTAGGAGTTCCCGGCAGGAGTACTGTGAAAGTCTTAAGGTCAGCAAATAATGGCGTATCGCTTCTGGTGAACTGCCCAGAGCAAGCTTGTACATGTGACTATTGTGAAACGGGGAGAAACTGGCAAGAATAACTATGACTCTCTTAAGGTAGCCAAATGCCTCGTCAACTGGCGAATTCCAACGGCAAACTCGAGGAGCTCCCGGCAGGAGTACTGTGAAAGTCTCAAGGCCGACAAATAATGACGTACCGCTTCAGGTGAACTGGGCCACAGGAAGCTTGAAAATGTGGCTGTGGTTAACAGCGAGCATTTGGCAGGTGTAACAATGACTCTCTTAAGGTAGAAAAATGCCTCGTCAACAGGCGAGAAACATCGGCATTCTCGAGGAGCTCCCGGCAGGAGTACTGTGAAAGTCTTAAGGTCAGCAAATAATGGCGTATCGCTTCTGGTGAACTGGCCAGAGCAAGCTTGTACATGTGACTATTGTGAAACGGGGAGAAACTGTCAGGAATAACTATGACTCTCTTAAGGTAGCCAAATGCCTCGTCAACTGGCGAATTCCAACGGCAAACTCGAGGAGCTCCCGGCAGGAGTACTGTGAAAGTCTTAAGGTCAACAAATAATGGCGTATCGCTTCTGGTGAACTGCCCAGAGTAAGCTTGTAGATGCGACTGTGGTAAAACGAGGAGCAAGTGGCAGTAACTATGACTCTCTTAAGGTAGCCAAATACCTCGTCAACAGGCGAATTCCATCGGCATTCTCGAGGAGCACCCGGCAGGAGTACTGTGAAAGTCTTAAGGTCAACAAATAATGGTGTATCGCTTCTGGTTAACAGGCCAGAGCAAGCTTGTACATGTGACTATTGTGAAACGGGGAGAAACTGGCAGGACTAACTATGACTCTCTTAAGGTAGCCAAATGCCTCGTCAACAGGCGAATTCCAACGGCAAACTCTAGGAGTTCCCGGCAGGAGTACTGTGAAAGTCTTAAGGTCAACAAATAATGGCGTATCGCTTCTGGTGAACTGGCCAGAGTAAGCTTGTAGATGCGACTGTGGTAAAACGAGGAGCAAGTGGCAGGAGTAACTATGACTCTCTTAAGGTAGCCAAATGCCTCGTCAACAGGCGAGAAACATCGGCATTCTCGAGGAGCTCCCGGCAGGAGTACTGTGAAAGTCTTAAGGTCAACAAATAATGGTGTATCGCTTCTGGTTAACAGGCCAGAGCAAGCTTGTACATGTGACTATTGTGAAACGGGGAGAAACTGGCAGGACTAACTATGACTCTCTTAAGGTAGCCAAATGCCTCGTCAACAGGCGAATTCCAACGGCAAACTCGAGGAGCTCCCGGCAGGAGTACTGTGAAAGTCTCAAGGCCGACAAATAATGACGTACCGCTTCAGGTGAACGGGGCCACAGGAAGCTTGAAAATGTGGCTGTGGTTAACAGCGAGCATTTGGCAGGTGTAACAATGACTCTCTTAAGGTAGAAAAATGCCTCGTCAACAGGCGAGAAACATCGGCATTCTCGAGGAGCTCCCGGCAGGAGTACTGTGAAAGTCTTAAGGTCAACAAATAATGGTGTATCGCTTCTGGTTAACAGGCCAGAGCAAGCTTGTACATGTGACTATTGTGAAACGGGGAGAAACTGGCAGGACTAACTATGACTCTCTTAAGGTAGCCAAATGCCTCGTCAACAGGCGACTTCCAACGGCAAACTTGAGGAGCTCCCGGCAGGAGTACTGTGAAAGTCTCAAGGCCGACAAATAATGACGTACCGCTTCAGGTGAACTGGGCCACAGGAAGCTTGAAAATGTGGCTGTGGTTAACAGCGAGCATTTGGCAGGTGTAACAATGACTCTCTTAAGGTAGAAAAATGCCTCGTCAACAGGCGAGAAACATCGGCATTCTCGAGGAGCTCCCGGCAGGAGTACTGTGAAAGTCTTAAGGTCAACAAATAATGGCGTATCGCTTCTGGTGAACTGGCCAGAGTAAGCTTGTAGATGCGACTGTGGTAAAACGAGGAGCAAGTGGCAGGAGTAACTATGACTCTCTTAAGGTAACCAAATGCCTCGTCAACAGGCGAGAAACATCGGCATTCTCGAGGAGCTCCCGGCAGGAGTACTGTGAAAGTCTTAAGGTCAACAAATAATGGTGTATCGCTTCTGGTTAACAGGCCAGAGCAAGCTTGTACATGTGACTATTGTGAAACGGGGAGAAACTGGCAGGACTAACTATGACTCTCTTAAGGTAGCCAAATGCCTCGTCAACAGGCGAATTCCAACGGCAAACTCGAGGAGCTCCCGGCAGGAGTACTGTGAAAGTCTCAAGGCCGACAAATAATGACGTACCGCTTCAGGTGAACGGGGCCACAGGAAGCTTGAAAATGTGGCTGTTGTTAACAGCGAGCATTTGGCAGGTGTAACAATGACTCTCTTAAGGTAGAAAAATGCCTCGTCAACAGGCGAGAAACATCGGCATTCTCGAGGAGCTCCCGGCAGGAGTACTGTGAAAGTCTTAAGGTCAACAAATAATTGTGTATCGCTTCTGGTTAACTGGCCAGAGCAAGCTTGTACATGTGACTATTGTGAAACGGGGAGAAACTGGCAGGAATAACTATGACTCTCTTAAGGTAGCCAAATGCCTCGTCAACAGGCGAATTCCAACGGCAAACTCGAGGAGCTCCCGGCAGGAGTACTGTGAAAGTCTTAAGGTCAACAAATAATGGCGTATCGCTTCTGGTGAACTGGCCAGAGTAAGCTTGTAGATGCGACTGTGGTAAAACGAGGAGCAAGTGCCAGGAGTAACTATGACTCTCTTAAGGTAGCCAAATGCCTCGTCAACAGGCGAATTCCAACGGCAAACTCGAGGAGCTCCCGGCAGGAGTACTGTGAAAGTCTTAAGGTCAACAAATAATGGTGTATCGCTTCTGGTTAACAGGCCAGAGCAAGCTTGTACATGTGACTATTGTGAAACGGGGAGAAACTGGCAGGACTAACTATGACTCTCTTAAGGTAGCCAAATGCCTCGTCAACAGGCGAATTCCAACGGCAAACTCTAGGAGTTCCCGGCAGGAGTACTGTGAAAGTCTTAAGGTCAGCAAATAATGGCGTATCGCTTCTGGTGAACTGGCCAGAGTAAGCTTGTAGATGCGACTGTGGTAAAACGAGGAGCAAGTGGCAGGAGTAACTATGACTCTCTTAAGGTAGCCAAATGCCTCGTCAACAGGCGAATTCCAACGGCAAACTCTAGGAGTTCCCGGCAGGAGTACTGTGAAAGTCTTAAGGTCAGCAAATAATGGCGTATCGCTTCTGGTGAACTGGCCAGAGTAAGCTTGTAGATGCGACTGTGGTAAAACGAGGAGCAAGTGGCAGGAGTAACTATGACTCTCTTAAGGTAGCCAAATGCCTCGTCAACAGGCGAATTCCAACGGCAAACTCTAGGAGTTCCCGGCAGGAGTACTGTGAAAGTCTTAAGGTCTGCAAATAATGGCGTATCGTTTCTGGTGAACTGGCCAGAGTAAGCTTGTAGATGCGACTGTGGTAAAAACGAGGAGCAAGTGGCAGGAGTAACTATGACTCTCTTAAGGTAGCCAAATGCCTCGTCAACAGGCGAATTCCAACGGCAAACTCGAGGAGCTCCCGGCAGGAGTACTGTGAAAGTCTTAAGGTCAACAAATAATGGCGTATCGCTTCTGGTGAACTGGCCAGAGTAAGCTTGTAGATGCGACTGTGGTAAAACGAGGAGCAAGTGGCAGGAGTAACTATGACTCTCTTAAGGTAGCCAAATGCCTCGTCAACAGGCGAATTCCAACGGCAAACTCGAGGAGCTCCCGGCAGGAGTACTGTGAAAGTCTTAAGGTCAACAAATAATGGCGTATCGCTTCTGGTGAACTGGCCAGAGTAAGCTTGTAGATGCGACTGTGGTAAAACGAGGAGCAAGTGGCAGGAGTAACTATGACTCTCTTAAGGTAGCCAAATGCCTCGTCAACAGGCGAATTCCAACGGCAAACTCTAGGAGTTCCCGGCAGGAGTACTGTGAAAGTCTTAAGGTCAGCAAATAATGGCGTATCGCTTCTGGTGAACTGGCCAGAGTAAGCTTGTAGATGCGACTGTGGTAAAACGAGGAGCAAGTGGCAGGAGTAACTATGACTCTCTTAAGGTAGCCAAATGCCTCGTCAACAGGCGAATTCCAACGGCAAACTCGAGGAGCTCCCTGCAGGAGTACTGTGAAAGTCTTAAGGTCAACAAATAATGGCGTATCGCTTCTGGTGAACTGGCCAGAGTAAGCTTGTAGATGCGACTGTGGTAAAACGAGGAGCAAGTGGCAGGAGTAACTATGACTCTCTTAAGGTAGCCAAATGCCTCGTCAACAGGCGAATTCCAACGGCAAACTCTAGGAGTTCCCGGCAGGAGTACTGTGAAAGTCTTAAGGTCAGCAAATAATGGCGTATCGCTTCTGGTGAAATGGCCAGAGTAAGCTTGTAGATGCGACTGTGGTAAAACGAGGAGCAAGTGGCAGGAGTAACTATGACTCTCTTAAGGTAGCCAAATGCCTCGTCCACAGGCGAATTCCAACGGCAAACTCTAGGAGTTCCCGGCAGGAGTACTGTGAAAGTCTTAAGGTCAGCAAATAATGGCGTATCGCTTCTGGTGAACTGGCCAGAGTAAGCTTGTAGATGCGACTGTGGTAAAAACGAGGAGCAAGTGGCAGGAGTAACTATGACTCTCTTAAGGTAGCCAAATGCCTCGTCAACAGGCGAATTCCAACGGCAAACTCTAGGAGTTCCCGGCAGGAGTACTGTGAAAGTCTTAAGGTCAGCAAATAATGGCGTATCGCTTCTGGTGAACTGCCCAGAGCAAGCTTGTACATGTGACTATTGTGAAACGGGGAGAAACTGGCAAGAATAACTATGACTCTCTTAAGGTAGCCAAATGCCTCGTCAACTGGCGAGTTCCAACGGCAAACTCGAGGAGCTCCCGGCAGGAGTACTGTGAAAGTCTCAAGGCCGACAAATAATGACGTACCGCTTCAGGTGAACTGGGCCACAGGAAGCTTGAAAATGTGGCTGTGGTTAACAGCGAGCATTTGGCAGGTGTAACAATGACTCTCTTAAGGTAGAAAAATGCCTCGTCAACAGGCGAGAAACATCGGCATTCTCGAGGAGCTCCCGGCAGGAGTACTGTGAAAGTCTTAAGGTCAGCAAATAATGGCGTATCGCTTCTGGTGAACTGGCCAGAGCAAGCTTGTACATGTGACTATTGTGAAACGGGGAGAAACTGTCAGGAATAACTATGACTCTCTTAAGGTAGCCAAATGCCTCGTCAACAGGCGAATTCCAACGGCAAACTCGAGGAGCTCCCGGCAGGAGTACTGTGAAAGTCTTAAGGTCAACAAATAATGGCGTATCGCTTCTGGTGAACTGGCCAGAGTAAGCTTGTAGATGCGACTGTGGTAAAACGAGGAGCAAGTGGCAGGAGTAACTATGACTCTCTTAAGGTAGCCAAATGCCTCGTCAACAGGCGAGAAACATCGGCATTCTCGAGGAGCTCCCGGCAGGAGTACTGTGAAAGTCTTAAGGTCAACAAATAATGGTGTATCGCTTCTGGTTAACAGGCCAGAGCAAGCTTGTACATGTGACTATTGTGAAACGGGGAGAAACTGGCAGGACTAACTATGACTCTCTTAAGGTAGCCAAATGCCTCGTCAACAGGCGAATTCCAACGGCAAACTCGAGGAGCTCCCGGCAGGAGTACTGTGAAAGTCTCAAGGCCGACAAATAATGACGTACCGCTTCAGGTGAACGGGGCCACAGGAAGCTTGAAAATGTGGCTGTGGTTAACAGCCAGCATTTGGCAGGTGTAACAATGACTCTCTTAAGGTAGAAAAATGCCTCGTCAACAGGCGAGAAACATCGGCATTCTCGAGGAGCTCCCGGCAGGAGTACTGTGAAAGTCTTAAGGTCAACAAATAATGGTGTATCGCTTCTGGTTAACAGGCCAGAGCAAGCTTGTACATGTGACTATTGTGAAACGGGGAGAAACTGGCAGGACTAACTATGACTCTCTTAAGGTAGCCAAATGCCTCGTCAACAGGCGACTTCCAACGGCAAACTTGAGGAGCTCCCGGCAGGAGTACTGTGAAAGTCTCAAGGCCGACAAATAATGACGTACCGCTTCAGGTGAACTGGGCCACAGGAAGCTTGAAAATGTGGCTGTGGTTAACAGCGAGCGTTTGGCAGGTGTAACAATGACTCTCTTAAGGTAGAAAAATGCCTCGTCAACAGGCGAGAAACATCGGCATTCTCGAGGAGCTCCCGGCAGGAGTACTGTGAAAGTCTTAAGGTCAACAAATAATGGCGTATCGCTTCTGGTGAACTGGCCAGAGTAAGCTTGTAGATGCGACTGTGGTAAAACGAGGAGCAAGTGGCAGGAGTAACTATGACTCTCTTAAGGTAGCCAAATGCCTCGTCAACAGGCGAGAAACATCGGCATTCTCGAGGAGCTCCCGGCAGGAGTACTGTGAAAGTCTTAAGGTCAACAAATAATGGTGTATCGCTTCTGGTTAACAGGCCAGAGCAAGCTTGTACATGTGACTATTGTGAAACGGGGAGAAACTGGCAGGACTAACTATGACTCTCTTAAGGTAGCCAAATGCCTCGTCAACAGGCGAATTCCAACGGCAAACTCGAGGAGCTCCCGGCAGGAGTACTGTGAAAGTCTCAAGGCCGACAAATAATGACGTACCGCTTCAGGTGAACGGGGCCACAGGAAGCTTGAAAATGTGGCTGTTGTTAACAGCGAGCATTTGGCAGGTGTAACAATGACTCTCTTAAGGTAGAAAAATGCCTCGTCAACAGGCGAGAAACATCGGCATTCTCGAGGAGCTCCCGGCAGGAGTACTGTGAAAGTCTTAAGGTCAACAAATAATTGTGTATCGCTTCTGGTTAACTGGCCAGAGCAAGCTTGTACATGTGACTATTGTGAAACGGGGAGAAACTGGCAGGAATAACTATGACTCTCTTAAGGTAGCCAAATGCCTCGTCAACAGGCGAATTCCAACGGCAAACTCGAGGAGCTCCCGGCAGGAGTACTGTGAAAGTCTTAAGGTCAACAAATAATGGCGTATCGCTTCTGGTGAACTGGCCAGAGTAAGCTTGTAGATGCGACTGTGGTAAAACGAGGAGCAAGTGCCAGGAGTAACTATGACTCTCTTAAGGTAGCCAAATGCCTCGTCAACAGGCGAATTCCAACGGCAAACTCGAGGAGCTCCCGGCAGGAGTACTGTGAAAGTCTTAAGGTCAACAAATAATGGTGTATCGCTTCTGGTTAACAGGCCAGAGCAAGCTTGTACATGTGACTATTGTGAAACGGGGAGAAACTGGCAGGACTAACTATGACTCTCTTAAGGTAGCCAAATGCCTCGTCAACAGGCGAATTCCAACGGCAAACTCTAGGAGTTCCCGGCAGGAGTACTGTGAAAGTCTTAAGGTCAGCAAATAATGGCGTATCGCTTCTGGTGAACTGGCCAGAGTAAGCTTGTAGATGCGACTGTGGTAAAACGAGGAGCAAGTGCCAGGAGTAACTATGACTCTCTTAAGGTAGCCAAATGCCTCGTCAACAGGCGAATTCCAACGGCAAACTCGAGGAGCTCCCGGCAGGAGTACTGTGAAAGTCTTAAGGTCAACAAATAATGGCGTATCGCTTCTGGTGAACTGGCCAGAGTAAGCTTGTAGATGCGACTGTGGTAAAACGAGGAGCAAGTGGCAGGAGTAACTATGACTCTCTTAAGGTAGCCAAATGCCTCGTCAACAGGCGAATTCCAACGGCAAACTCGAGGAGCTCCCGGCAGGAGTACTGTGAAAGTCTTAAGGTCAACAAATAATGGCGTATCGCTTCTGGTGAACTGGCCAGAGTAAGCTTGTAGATGCGACTGTGGTAAAACGAGGAGCAAGTGGCAGGAGTAACTATGACTCTCTTAAGGTAGCCAAATGCCTCGTCAACAGGCGAGAAACATCGGCATTCTCGAGGAGCTCCCGGCAGGAGTACTGTGAAAGTCTTAAGGTCAACAAATAATGGTGTATCGCTTCTGGTTAACAGGCCAGAGCAAGCTTGTACATGTGACTATTGTGAAACGGGGAGAAACTGGCAGGACTAACTATGACTCTCTTAAGGTAGCCAAATGCCTCGTCAACAGGCGAATTCCAACGGCAAACTCTAGGAGTTCCCGGCAGGAGTACTGTGAAAGTCTTAAGGTCAGCAAATAATGGCGTATCGCTTCTGGTGAACTGGCCAGAGCAAGCTTGTACATGTGACTATTGTGAAACGGGGAGAAACTGGCAAGAATAACTATGACTCTCTTAAGGTAGCCAAATGCCTCGTCAACAGGCGAATTCCAACGGCAAACTCGAGGAGCTCCCGGCAGGAGTACTGTGAAAGTCTCAAGGCCGACAAATAATGACGTACCGCTTCAGGTGAACTGGGCCACAGGAAGCTTGAAAATGTGGCTGTGGTTAACAGCGAGCATTTGGCAGGTGTAACAATGACTCTCTTAAGGTAGAAAAATGCCTCGTCAACAGGCGAGAAACATCGGCATTCTCGAGGAGCTCCCGGCAGGAGTACTGTGAAAGTCTTAAGGTCAGCAAATAATGGCGTATCGCTTCTGGTGAACTGGCCAGAGCAAGCTTGTACATGTGACTATTGTGAAACGGGGAGAAACTGGCAGGAATAACTATGACTCTCTTAAGGTAGCCAAATGCCTCGTCAACAGGCGAATTCCAACGGCAAACTCGAGGAGCTCCCGGCAGGAGTACTGTGAAAGTCTTAAGGTCAACAAATAATGGCGTATCGCTTCTGGTGAACTGCCCAGAGTAAGCTTGTAGATGCGACTGTGGTAAAACGAGGAGCAAGTGGCAGTAACTATGACTCTCTTAAGGTAGCCAAATACCTCGTCAACAGGCGAATTCCATCGGCATTCTCGAGGAGCTCCCGGCAGGAGTACTGTGAAAGTCTTAAGGTCAACAAATAATGGTGTATCGCTTCTGGTTAACAGGCCAGAGCAAGCTTGTACATGTGACTATTGTGAAACGGGGAGAAACTGGCAGGACTAACTATGACTCTCTTAAGGTAGCCAAATGCCTCGTCAACAGGCGAATTCCAACGGCAAACTCTAGGAGTTCCCGGCAGGAGTACTGTGAAAGTCTTAAGGTCAACAAATAATGGCGTATCGCTTCTGGTGAACTGGCCAGAGTAAGCTTGTAGATGCGACTGTGGTAAAACGAGGAGCAAGTGGCAGGAGTAACTATGACTCTCTTAAGGTAGCCAAATGCCTCGTCAACAGGCGAGAAACATCGGCATTCTCGAGGAGCTCCCGGCAGGAGTACTGTGAAAGTCTTAAGGTCAACAAATAATGGTGTATCGCTTCTGGTTAACAGGCCAGAGCAAGCTTGTACATGTGACTATTGTGAAACGGGGAGAAACTGGCAGGACTAACTATGACTCTCTTAAGGTAGCCAAATGCCTCGTCAACAGGCGAATTCCAACGGCAAACTCGAGGAGCTCCCGGCAGGAGTACTGTGAAAGTCTCAAGGCCGACAAATAATGACGTACCGCTTCAGGTGAACGGGGCCACAGGAAGCTTGAAAATGTGGCTGTGGTTAACAGCGAGCATTTGGCAGGTGTAACAATGACTCTCTTAAGGTAGAAAAATGCCTCGTCAACAGGCGAGAAACATCGGCATTCTCGAGGAGCTCCCGGCAGGAGTACTGTGAAAGTCTTAAGGTCAACAAATAATGGTGTATCGCTTCTGGTTAACAGGCCAGAGCAAGCTTGTACATGTGACTATTGTGAAACGGGGAGAAACTGGCAGGACTAACTATGACTCTCTTAAGGTAGCCAAATGCCTCGTCAACAGGCGAATTCCAACGGCAAACTCGAGGAGCTCCCGGCAGGAGTACTGTGAAAGTCTCAAGGCCGACAAATAATGACGTACCGCTTCAGGTGAACTGGGCCACAGGAAGCTTGAAAATGTGGCTGTGGTTAACAGCGAGCATTTGGCAGGTGTAACAATGACTCTCTTAAGGTAGAAAAATGCCTCGTCAACAGGCGAGAAACATCGGCATTCTCGAGGAGCTCCCGGCAGGAGTACTGTGAAAGTCTTAAGGTCAACAAATAATGGCGTATCGCTTCTGGTGAACTGGCCAGAGTAAGCTTGTAGATGCGACTGTGGTAAAACGAGGAGCAAGTGGCAGGAGTAACTATGACTCTCTTAAGGTAGCCAAATGCCTCGTCAACAGGCGAGAAACATCGGCATTCTCGAGGAGCTCCCGGCAGGAGTACTGTGAAAGTCTTAAGGTCAACAAATAATGGTGTATCGCTTCTGGTTAACAGGCCAGAGCAAGCTTGTACATGTGACTATTGTGAAACGGGGAGAAACTGGCAGGACTAACTTTGACTCTCTTAAGGTAGCCAAATGCCTCGTCAACAGGCGAATTCCAACGGCAAACTCGAGGAGCTCCCGGCAGGAGTACTGTGAAAGTCTCAAGGCCGACAAATAATGACGTACCGCTTCAGGTGAACGGGGCCACAGGAAGCTTGAAAATGTGGCTGTGGTTAACAGCGAGCATTTGGCAGGTGTAACAATGACTCTCTTAAAGTAGAAAAATGCCTCGTCAACAGGCGAGAAACATCGGCATTCTCGAGGAGCTCCCGGCAGGAGTACTGTGAAAGTCTTAAGGTCAACAAATAATTGTGTATCGCTTCTGGTTAACTGGCCAGAGCAAGCTTGTACATGTGACTATTGTGAAACGGGGAGAAACTGGCAGGAATAACTATGACTCTCTTAAGGTAGCCAAATGCCTCGTCAACAGGCGAATTCCAACGGCAAACTCGAGGAGCTCCCGGCAGGAGTACTGTGAAAGTCTTAAGGTCAACAAATAATGGTGTATCGCTTCTGGTTAACAGGCCAGAGCAAGCTTGTACATGTGACTATTGTGAAACGGGGAGAAACTGGCAGGACTAACTATGACTCTCTTAAGGTAGCCAAATGCCTCGTCAACAGGCGAATTCCAAAGGCAAACTCGAGGAGCTCCCGGCAGGAGTACTGTGAAAGTCTCAAGGCCGACAAATAATGACGTACCGCTTCAGGTGAACGGGGCCACAGGAAGCTTGAAAATGTGGCTGTGGTTAACAGCGAGCATTTGGCAGGTGTAACAATGACTCTCTTAAGGTAGAAAAATGCCTCGTCAACAGGCGAGAAACATCGGCATTCTCGAGGAGCTCCCGGCAGGAGTACTGTGAAAGTCTTAAGGTCAACAAATAATTGTGTATCGCTTCTGGTTAACTGGCCAGAGCAAGCTTGTACATGTGACTATTGTGAAACGGGGAGAAACTGGCAGGAATAACTATGACTCTCTTAAGGTAGCCAAATGCCTCGTCAACAGGCGAATTCCAACGGCAAACTCGAGGAGCTCCCGGCAGGAGTACTGTGAAAGTCTTAAGGTCAACAAATAATGGCGTATCGCTTCTGGTGAACTGGCCAGAGTAAGCTTGTAGATGCGACTGTGGTAAAACGAGGAGCAAGTGCCAGGAGTAACTATGACTCTCTTAAGGTAGCCAAATGCCTCGTCAACAGGCGAATTCCAACGGCAAACTCGAGGAGCTCCCGGCAGGAGTACTGTGAAAGTCTTAAGGTCAACAAATAATGGTGTATCGCTTCTGGTTAACAGGCCAGAGCAAGCTTGTACATGTGACTATTGTGAAACGGGGAGAAACTGGCAGGACTAACTATGACTCTCTTAAGGTAGCCAAATGCCTCGTCAACAGGCGAATTCCAACGGCAAACTCTAGGAGTTCCCGGCAGGAGTACTGTGAAAGTCTTAAGGTCAGCAAATAATGGCGTATCGCTTCTGGTGAACTGGCCAGAGTAACCTTGTAGATGCGACTGTGGTAAAACGAGGAGCAAGTGCCAGGAGTAACTATGACTCTCTTAAGGTAGCCAAATGCCTCGTCAACAGGCGAATTCCAACGGCAAACTCGAGGAGCTCCCGGCAGGAGTACTGTGAAAGTCTTAAGGTCAACAAATAATGGCGTATCGCTTCTGGTGAACTGGCCAGAGTAAGCTTGTAGATGCGACTGTGGTAAAACGAGGAGCAAGTGGCAGGAGTAACTATGACTCTCTTAAGGTAGCCAAATGCCTCGTCAACAGGCGAGAAACATCGGCATTCTCGAGGAGCTCCCGGCAGGAGTACTGTGAAAGTCTTAAGGTCAACAAATAATGGTGTATCGCTTCTGGTTAACAGGCCAGAGCAAGCTTGTACATGTGACTATTGTGAAACGGGGAGAAACTGGCAGGACTAACTATGACTCTCTTAAGGTAGCCAAATGCCTCGTCAACAGGCGAATTCCAACGGCAAACTCGAGGAGCTCCCGGCAGGAGTACTGTGAAAGTCTCAAGGCCGACAAATTATGACGTATCGCTTCAGGTGAACGGGGCCACAGGAAGCTTGAAAATGTGGCTGTGGTTAACAGCGAGCATTTGGCAGGTGTAACAATGACTCTCTTAAGGTAGAAAAATGCCTCGTCAACAGGCGAGAAACATCGGCATTCTCGAGGAGCTCCCGGCAGGAGTACTGTGAAAGTCTTAAGGTCAACAAATAATGGTGTATCGCTTCTGGTTAACAGGCCAGAGCAAGCTTGTACATGTGACTATTGTGAAACGGGGAGAAACTGGCAGGACTAACTATGACTCTCTTAAGGTAGCCAAATGCCTCGTCAACAGGCGAATTCCAACGGCAAACTCGAGGAGCTCCCGGCAGGAGTACTGTGAAAGTCTCAAGGCCGACAAATAATGACGTACCGCTTCAGGTGAACTGGGCCACAGGAAGCTTGAAAATGTGGCTGTGGTTAACAGCGAGCATTTGGCAGGTGTAACAATGACTCTCTTAAGGTAGAAAAATGCCTCGTCAACAGGCGAGAAACATCGGCATTCTCGAGGAGCTCCCGGCAGGAGTACTGTGAAAGTCTTAAGGTCAACAAATAATTGTGTATCGCTTCTGGTTAACTGGCCAGAGCAAGCTTGTACATGTGACTATTGTGAAACGGGGAGAAACTGGCAGGAATAACTATGACTCTCTTAAGGTAGCCAAATGCCTCGTCAACAGGCGAATTCCAACGGCAAACTCGAGGAGCTCCCGGCAGGAGTACTGTGAAAGTCTTAAGGTCAACAAATAATGGTGTATCGCTTCGGGTTAACAGGCCAGAGCAAGCTTGTACATGTGACTATTGTGAAACGGGGAGAAACTGGCAGGACTAACTATGACTCTCTTAAGGTAGCCAAATGCCTCGTCAACAGGCGAATTCCAACGGCAAACTCGAGGAGCTCCCGGCAGGAGTACTGTGAAAGTCTCAAGGCCGACAAATAATGACGTACCGTTTCAGGTGAACGGGGCCACAGGAAGCTTGAAAATGTGGCTGTGGTTAACAGCGAGCATTTGGCAGGTGTAACAATGACTCTCTTAAGGTAGAAAAATGCCTCGTCAACAGGCGAGAAACATCGGCATTCTCGAGGAGCTCCCGGCAGGAGTACTGTGAAAGTCTTAAGGTCAACAAATAATTGTGTATCGCTTCTGGTTAACTGGCCAGAGCAAGCTTGTACATGTGACTATTGTGAAACGGGGAGAAACTGGCAGGAATAACTATGACTCTCTTAAGGTAGCCAAATGCCTCGTCAACAGGCGAATTCCAACGGCAAACTCGAGGAGCTCCCGGCAGGAGTACTGTGAAAGTCTTAAGGTCAACAAATAATGGCGTATCGCCTCTGGTGAACTGGCCAGAGTAAGCTTGTAGATGCGACTGTGGTAAAACGAGGAGCAAGTGCCAGGAGTAACTATGACTCTCTTAAGGTAGCCAAATGCCTCGTCAACAGGCGAATTCCAACGGCAAACTCGAGGAGCTCCCGGCAGGAGTACTGTGAAAGTCTTAAGGTCAACAAATAATGGTGTATCGCTTCTGGTTAACAGGCCAGAGCAAGCTTGTACATGTGACTATTGTGAAACGGGGAGAAACTGGCAGGACTAACTATGACTCTCTTAAGGTAGCCAAATGCCTCGTCAACAGGCGAATTCCAACGGCAAACTCTAGGAGTTCCCGGCAGGAGTACTGTGAAAGTCTTAAGGTCAGCAAATAATGGCGTATCGCTTCTGGTGAACTGGCCAGAGTAACCTTGTAGATGCGACTGTGGTAAAACGAGGAGCAAGTGCCAGGAGTAACTATGACTCTCTTAAGGTAGCCAAATGCCTCGTCAACAGGCGAATTCCAACGGCAAACTCGAGGAGCTCCCGGCAGGAGTACTGTGAAAGTCTTAAGGTCAACAAATAATGGCGTATCGCTTCTGGTGAACTGGCCAGAGTAAGCTTGTAGATGCGACTGTGGTAAAACGAGGAGCAAGTGGCAGGAGTAACTATGACTCTCTTAAGGTAGCCAAATGCCTCGTCAACAGGCGAGAAACATCGGCATTCTCGAGGAGCTCCCGGCAGGAGTACTGTGAAAGTCTTAAGGTCAACAAATAATGGTGTATCGCTTCTGGTTAACAGGCCAGAGCAAGCTTGTACATGTGACTATTGTGAAACGGGGAGAAACTGGCAGGACTAACTATGACTCTCTTAAGGTAGCCAAATGCCTCGTCAACAGGCGAATTCCAACGGCAAACTCGAGGAGCTCCCGGCAGGAGTACTGTGAAAGTCTCAAGGCCGACAAATTATGACGTATCGCTTCAGGTGAACGGGGCCACAGGAAGCTTGAAAATGTGGCTGTGGTTAACAGCGAGCATTTGGCAGGTGTAACAATGACTCTCTTAAGGTAGAAAAATGCCTCGTCAACAGGCGAGAAACATCGGCATTCTCGAGGAGCTCCCGGCAGGAGTACTGTGAAAGTCTTAAGGTCAACAAATAATGGTGTATCGCTTCTGGTTAACAGGCCAGAGCAAGCTTGTACATGTGACTATTGTGAAACGGGGAGAAACTGGCAGGACTAACTATGACTCTCTTAAGGTAGCCAAATGCCTCGTCAACAGGCGAATTCCAACGGCAAACTCGAGGAGCTCCCGGCAGGAGTACTGTGAAAGTCTCAAGGCCGACAAATAATGACGTACCGCTTCAGGTGAACTGGGCCACAGGAAGCTTGAAAATGTGGCTGTGGTTAACAGCGAGCATTTGGCAGGTGTAACAATGACTCTCTTAAGGTAGAAAAATGCCTCGTCAACAGGCGAGAAACATCGGCATTCTCGAGGAGCTCCCGGCAGGAGTACTGTGAAAGTCTTAAGGTCAACAAATAATTGTGTATCGCTTCTGGTTAACTGGCCAGAGCAAGCTTGTACATGTGACTATTGTGAAACGGGGAGAAACTGGCAGGAATAACTATGACTCTCTTAAGGTAGCCAAATGCCTCGTCAACAGGCGAATTCCAACGGCAAACTCGAGGAGCTCCCGGCAGGAGTACTGTGAAAGTCTTAAGGTCAACAAATAATGGTGTATCGCTTCTGGTTAACAGGCCAGAGCAAGCTTGTACATGTGACTATTGTGAAACGGGGAGAAACTGGCAGGACTAACTATGACTCTCTTAAGGTAGCCAAATGCCTCGTCAACAGGCGAATTCCAACGGCAAACTCGAGGAGCTCCCGGCAGGAGTACTGTGAAAGTCTCAAGGCCGACAAATAATGACGTACCGTTTCAGGTGAACGGGGCCACAGGAAGCTTGAAAATGTGGCTGTGGTTAACAGCGAGCATTTGGCAGGTGTAACAATGACTCTCTTAAGGTAGAAAAATGCCTCGTCAACAGGCGAGAAACATCGGCATTCTCGAGGAGCTCCCGGCAGGAGTACTGTGAAAGTCTTAAGGTCAACAAATAATTGTGTATCGCTTCTGGTTAACTGGCCAGAGCAAGCTTGTACATGTGACTATTGTGAAACGGGGAGAAACTGGCAGGAATAACTATGACTCTCTTAAGGTAGCCAAATGCCTCGTCAACAGGCGAATTCCAACGGCAAACTCGAGGAGCTCCCGGCAGGAGTACTGTGAAAGTCTTAAGGTCAACAAATAATGGCGTATCGCCTCTGGTGAACTGGCCAGAGTAAGCTTGTAGATGCGACTGTGGTAAAACGAGGAGCAAGTGCCAGGAGTAACTATGACTCTCTTAAGGTAGCCAAATGCCTCGTCAACAGGCGAATTCCAACGGCAAACTCGAGGAGCTCCCGGCAGGAGTACTGTGAAAGTCTTAAGGTCAACAAATAATGGTGTATCGCTTCTGGTTAACAGGCCAGAGCAAGCTTGTACATGTGACTATTGTGAAACGGGGAGAAACTGGCAGGACTAACTATGACTCTCTTAAGGTAGCCAAATGCCTCGTCAACAGGCGAATTCCAACGGCAAACTCTAGGAGTTCCCGGCAGGAGTACTGTGAAAGTCTTAAGGTCAGCAAATAATGGCGTATCGCTTCTGGTGAACTGGCCAGAGTAACCTTGTAGATGCGACTGTGGTAAAACGAGGAGCAAGTGCCAGGAGTAACTATGACTCTCTTAAGGTAGCCAAATGCCTCGTCAACAGGCGAATTCCAACGGCAAACTCGAGGAGCTCCCGGCAGGAGTACTGTGAAAGTCTTAAGGTCAACAAATAATGGCGTATCGCTTCTGGTGAACTGGCCAGAGTAAGCTTGTAGATGCGACTGTGGTAAAACGAGGAGCAAGTGGCAGGAGTAACTATGACTCTCTTAAGGTAGCCAAATGCCTCGTCAACAGGCGAGAAACATCGGCATTCTCGAGGAGCTCCCGGCAGGAGTACTGTGAAAGTCTTAAGGTCAACAAATAATGGTGTATCGCTTCTGGTTAACAGGCCAGAGCAAGCTTGTACATGTGACTATTGTGAAACGGGGAGAAACTGGCAGGACTAACTATGACTCTCTTAAGGTAGCCAAATGCCTCGTCAACAGGCGAATTCCAACGGCAAACTCGAGGAGCTCCCGGCAGGAGTACTGTGAAAGTCTCAAGGCCGACAAATAATGACGTATCGCTTCAGGTGAACGGGGCCACAGGAAGCTTGAAAATGTGGCTGTGGTTAACAGCGAGCATTTGGCAGGTGTAACAATGACTCTCTTAAGGTAGAAAAATGCCTCGTCAACAGGCGAGAAACATCGGCATTCTCGAGGAGCTCCCGGCAGGAGTACTGTGAAAGTCTTAAGGTCAACAAATAATGGTGTATCGCTTCTGGTTAACAGGCCAGAGCAAGCTTGTACATGTGACTATTGTGAAACGGGGAGAAACTGGCAGGACTAACTATGACTCTCTTAAGGTAGCCAAATGCCTCGTCAACAGGCGAATTCCAACGGCAAACTCGAGGAGCTCCCGGCAGGAGTACTGTGAAAGTCTCAAGGCCGACAAATAATGACGTACCGCTTCAGGTGAACTGGGCCACAGGAAGCTTGAAAATGTGGCTGTGGTTAACAGCGAGCATTTGGCAGGTGTAACAATGACTCTCTTAAGGTAGAAAAATGCCTCGTCAACAGGCGAGAAACATCGGCATTCTCGAGGAGCTCCCGGCAGGAGTACTGTGAAAGTCTTAAGGTCAACAAATAATTGTGTATCGCTTCTGGTTAACTGGCCAGAGCAAGCTTGTACATGTGACTATTGTGAAACGGGGAGAAACTGGCAGGAATAACTATGACTCTCTTAAGGTAGCCAAATGCCTCGTCAACAGGCGAATTCCAACGGCAAACTCGAGGAGCTCCCGGCAGGAGTACTGTGAAAGTCTTAAGGTCAACAAATAATGGTGTATCGCTTCTGGTTAACAGGCCAGAGCAAGCTTGTACATGTGACTATTGTGAAACGGGGAGAAACTGGCAGGACTAACTATGACTCTCTTAAGGTAGCCAAATGCCTCGTCAACAGGCGAATTCCAACGGCAAACTCGAGGAGCTCCCGGCAGGAGTACTGTGAAAGTCTCAAGGCCGACAAATAATGACGTACCGCTTCAGGTGAACGGGGCCACAGGAAGCTTGAAAATGTGGCTGTGGTTAACAGCGAGCATTTGGCAGGTGTAACAATGACTCTCTTAAGGTAGAAAAATGCCTCGTCAACAGGCGAGAAACATCGGCATTCTCGAGGAGCTCCCGGCAGGAGTACTGTGAAAGTCTTAAGGTCAACAAATAATTGTGTATCGCTTCTGGTTAACTGGCCAGAGCAAGCTTGTACATGTGACTATTGTGAAACGGGGAGAAACTGGCAGGAATAACTATGACTCTCTTAAGGTAGCCAAATGCCTCGTCAACAGGCGAATTCCAACGGCAAACTCGAGGAGCTCCCGGCAGGAGTACTGTGAAAGTCTTAAGGTCAACAAATAATGGCGTATCGCTTCTGGTGAACTGGCCAGAGTAGGCTTGTAGATGCGACTGTGGTAAAACGAGGAGCAAGTGCCAGGAGTAACTATGACTCTCTTAAGGTAGCCAAATGCCTCGTCAACAGGCGAATTCCAACGGCAAACTCGAGGAGCTCCCGGCAGGAGTACTGTGAAAGTCTTAAGGTCAACAAATAATGGTGTATCGCTTCTGGTTAACAGGCCAGAGCAAGCTTGTACATGTGACTATTGTGAAACGGGGAGAAACTGGCAGGACTAACTATGACTCTCTTAAGGTAGCCAAATGCCTCGTCAACAGGCGAATTCCAACGGCAAACTCGAGGAGCTCCCGGCAGGAGTACTGTGAAAGTCTCAAGGCCGACAAATAATGACGTACCGCTTCAGGTGAACTGGGCCACAGGAAGCTTGAAAATGTGGCTGTGGTTAACAGCGAGCATTTGGCAGGTGTAACAATGACTCTCTTAAGGTAGAAAAATGCCTCGTCAACAGGCGAGAAACATCGGCATTCTCGAGGAGCTCCCGGCAGGAGTACTGTGAAAGTCTTAAGGTCAACAAATAATTGTGTATCGCTTCTGGTTAACTGGCCAGAGCAAGCTTGTACATGTGACTATTGTGAAACGGGGAGAAACTGGCAGGAATAACTATGACTCTCTTAAGGTAGCCAAATGCCTCGTCAACAGGCGAATTCCAACGGCAAACTCGAGGAGCTCCCGGCAGGAGTACTGTGAAAGTCTTAAGGTCAACAAATAATGGTGTATCGCTTCTGGTTAACAGGCCAGAGCAAGCTTGTACATGTGACTATTGTGAAACGGGGAGAAACTGGCAGGACTAACTATGACTCTCTTAAGGTAGCCAAATGCCTCGTCAACAGGCGAATTCCAACGGCAAACTCGAGGAGCTCCCGGCAGGAGTACTGTGAAAGTCTCAAGGCCGACAAATAATGACGTACCGTTTCAGGTGAACGGGGCCACAGGAAGCTTGAAAATGTGGCTGTGGTTAACAGCGAGCATTTGGCAGGTGTAACAATGACTCTCTTAAGGTAGAAAAATGCCTCGTCAACAGGCGAGAAACATCGGCATTCTCGAGGAGCTCCCGGCAGGAGTACTGTGAAAGTCTTAAGGTCAACAAATAATTGTGTATCGCTTCTGGTTAACTGGCCAGAGCAAGCTTGTACATGTGACTATTGTGAAACGGGGAGAAACTGGCAGGAATAACTATGACTCTCTTAAGGTAGCCAAATGCCTCGTCAACAGGCGAATTCCAACGGCAAACTCGAGGAGCTCCCGGCAGGAGTACTGTGAAAGTCTTAAGGTCAACAAATAATGGCGTATCGCCTCTGGTGAACTGGCCAGAGTAAGCTTGTAGATGCGACTGTGGTAAAACGAGGAGCAAGTGCCAGGAGTAACTATGACTCTCTTAAGGTAGCCAAATGCCTCGTCAACAGGCGAATTCCAACGGCAAACTCGAGGAGCTCCCGGCAGGAGTACTGTGAAAGTCTTAAGGTCAACAAATAATGGTGTATCGCTTCTGGTTAACAGGCCAGAGCAAGCTTGTACATGTGACTATTGTGAAACGGGGAGAAACTGGCAGGACTAACTATGACTCTCTTAAGGTAGCCAAATGCCTCGTCAACAGGCGAATTCCAACGGCAAACTCTAGGAGTTCCCGGCAGGAGTACTGTGAAAGTCTTAAGGTCAGCAAATAATGGCGTATCGCTTCTGGTGAACTGGCCAGAGTAACCTTGTAGATGCGACTGTGGTAAAACGAGGAGCAAGTGCCAGGAGTAACTATGACTCTCTTAAGGTAGCCAAATGCCTCGTCAACAGGCGAATTCCAACGGCAAACTCGAGGAGCTCCCGGCAGGAGTACTGTGAAAGTCTTAAGGTCAACAAATAATGGCGTATCGCTTCTGGTGAACTGGCCAGAGTAAGCTTGTAGATGCGACTGTGGTAAAACGAGGAGCAAGTGGCAGGAGTAACTATGACTCTCTTAAGGTAGCCAAATGCCTCGTCAACAGGCGAGAAACATCGGCATTCTCGAGGAGCTCCCGGCAGGAGTACTGTGAAAGTCTTAAGGTCAACAAATAATGGTGTATCGCTTCTGGTTAACAGGCCAGAGCAAGCTTGTACATGTGACTATTGTGAAACGGGGAGAAACTGGCAGGACTAACTATGACTCTCTTAAGGTAGCCAAATGCCTCGTCAACAGGCGAATTCCAACGGCAAACTCGAGGAGCTCCCGGCAGGAGTACTGTGAAAGTCTCAAGGCCGACAAATAATGACGTATCGCTTCAGGTGAACGGGGCCACAGGAAGCTTGAAAATGTGGCTGTGGTTAACAGCGAGCATTTGGCAGGTGTAACAATGACTCTCTTAAGGTAGAAAAATGCCTCGTCAACAGGCGAGAAACATCGGCATTCTCGAGGAGCTCCCGGCAGGAGTACTGTGAAAGTCTTAAGGTCAACAAATAATGGTGTATCGCTTCTGGTTAACAGGCCAGAGCAAGCTTGTACATGTGACTATTGTGAAACGGGGAGAAACTGGCAGGACTAACTATGACTCTCTTAAGGTAGCCAAATGCCTCGTCAACAGGCGAATTCCAACGGCAAACTCGAGGAGCTCCCGGCAGGAGTACTGTGAAAGTCTCAAGGCCGACAAATAATGACGTACCGCTTCAGGTGAACTGGGCCACAGGAAGCTTGAAAATGTGGCTGTGGTTAACAGCGAGCATTTGGCAGGTGTAACAATGACTCTCTTAAGGTAGAAAAATGCCTCGTCAACAGGCGAGAAACATCGGCATTCTCGAGGAGCTCCCGGCAGGAGTACTGTGAAAGTCTTAAGGTCAACAAATAATTGTGTATCGCTTCTGGTTAACTGGCCAGAGCAAGCTTGTACATGTGACTATTGTGAAACGGGGAGAAACTGGCAGGAATAACTATGACTCTCTTAAGGTAGCCAAATGCCTCGTCAACAGGCGAATTCCAACGGCAAACTCGAGGAGCTCCCGGCAGGAGTACTGTGAAAGTCTTAAGGTCAACAAATAATGGTGTATCGCTTCTGGTTAACAGGCCAGAGCAAGCTTGTACATGTGACTATTGTGAAACGGGGAGAAACTGGCAGGACTAACTATGACTCTCTTAAGGTAGCCAAATGCCTCGTCAACAGGCGAATTCCAACGGCAAACTCGAGGAGCTCCCGGCAGGAGTACTGTGAAAGTCTCAAGGCCGACAAATAATGACGTACCGCTTCAGGTGAACGGGGCCACAGGAAGCTTGAAAATGTGGCTGTGGTTAACAGCGAGCATTTGGCAGGTGTAACAATGACTCTCTTAAGGTAGAAAAATGCCTCGTCAACAGGCGAGAAACATCGGCATTCTCGAGGAGCTCCCGGCAGGAGTACTGTGAAAGTCTTAAGGTCAACAAATAATTGTGTATCGCTTCTGGTTAACTGGCCAGAGCAAGCTTGTACATGTGACTATTGTGAAACGGGGAGAAACTGGCAGGAATAACTATGACTCTCTTAAGGTAGCCAAATGCCTCGTCAACAGGCGAATTCCAACGGCAAACTCGAGGAGCTCCCGGCAGGAGTACTGTGAAAGTCTTAAGGTCAACAAATAATGGCGTATCGCTTCTGGTGAACTGGCCAGAGTAGGCTTGTAGATGCGACTGTGGTAAAACGAGGAGCAAGTGCCAGGAGTAACTATGACTCTCTTAAGGTAGCCAAATGCCTCGTCAACAGGCGAATTCCAACGGCAAACTCGAGGAGCTCCCGGCAGGAGTACTGTGAAAGTCTTAAGGTCAACAAATAATGGTGTATCGCTTCTGGTTAACAGGCCAGAGCAAGCTTGTACATGTGACTATTGTGAAACGGGGAGAAACTGGCAGGACTAACTATGACTCTCTTAAGGTAGCCAAATGCCTCGTCAACAGGCGAATTCCAACGGCAAACTCTAGGAGTTCCCGGCAGGAGTACTGTGAAAGTCTTAAGGTCAGCAAATAATGGCGTATCGCTTCTGGTGAACTGGCCAGAGTAACCTTGTAGATGCGACTGTGGTAAAACGAGGAGCAAGTGCCAGGAGTAACTATGACTCTCTTAAGGTAGCCAAATGCCTCGTCAACAGGCGAATTCCAACGGCAAACTCGAGGAGCTCCCGGCAGGAGTACTGTGAAAGTCTCAAGGCCGACAAATAATGACGTATCGCTTCAGGTGAACGGGGCCACAGGAAGCTTGAAAATGTGGCTGTGGTTAACAGCGAGCATTTGGCAGGTGTAACAATGACTCTCTTAAGGTAGAAAAATGCCTCGTCAACAGGCGAGAAACATCGGCATTCTCGAGGAGCTCCCGGCAGGAGTACTGTGAAAGTCTTAAGGTCAACAAATAATGGTGTATCGCTTCTGGTTAACAGGCCAGAGCAAGCTTGTACATGTGACTATTGTGAAACGGGGAGAAACTGGCAGGACTAACTATGACTCTCTTAAGGTAGCCAAATGCCTCGTCAACAGGCGAATTCCAACGGCAAACTCGAGGAGCTCCCGGCAGGAGTACTGTGAAAGTCTCAAGGCCGACAAATAATGACGTACCGCTTCAGGTGAACTGGGCCACAGGAAGCTTGAAAATGTGGCTGTGGTTAACAGCGAGCATTTGGCAGGTGTAACAATGACTCTCTTAAGGTAGAAAAATGCCTCGTCAACAGGCGAGAAACATCGGCATTCTCGAGGAGCTCCCGGCAGGAGTACTGTGAAAGTCTTAAGGTCAACAAATAATTGTGTATCGCTTCTGGTTAACTGGCCAGAGCAAGCTTGTACATGTGACTATTGTGAAACGGGGAGAAACTGGCAGGAATAACTATGACTCTCTTAAGGTAGCCAAATGCCTCGTCAACAGGCGAATTCCAACGGCAAACTCGAGGAGCTCCCGGCAGGAGTACTGTGAAAGTCTTAAGGTCAGCAAATAATGGCGTATCGCTTCTGGTGAACTGGCCAGAGTAAGCTTGTAGATGCGACTGTGGTAAAACGAGGAGCAAGTGGCAGGAGTAACTATGACTCTCTTAAGGTAGCCAAATGCCTCGTCAACAGGCGAGAAACATCGGCATTCTCGAGGAGCTCCCGGCAGGAGTACTGTGAAAGTCTTAAGGTCAACAAATAATGGTGTATCGCTTCTGGTTAACAGGCCAGAGCAAGCTTGTACATGTGACTATTGTGAAACGGGGAGAAACTGGCAGGACTAACTATGACTCTCTTAAGGTAGCCAAATGCCTCGTCAACAGGCGAATTCCAACGGCAAACTCGAGGAGCTCCCGGCAGGAGTACTGTGAAAGTCTCAAGGCCGACAAATAATGACGTATCGCTTCAGGTGAACGGGGCCACAGGAAGCTTGAAAATGTGGCTGTGGTTAACAGCGAGCATTTGGCAGGTGTAACAATGACTCTCTTAAGGTAGAAAAATGCCTCGTCAACAGGCGAGAAACATCGGCATTCTCGAGGAGCTCCCGGCAGGAGTACTGTGAAAGTCTTAAGGTCAACAAATAATGGTGTATCGCTTCTGGTTAACAGGCCAGAGCAAGCTTGTACATGTGACTATTGTGAAACGGGGAGAAACTGGCAGGACTAACTATGACTCTCTTAAGGTAGCCAAATGCCTCGTCAACAGGCGAATTCCAACGGCAAACTCGAGGAGCTCCCGGCAGGAGTACTGTGAAAGTCTCAAGGCCGACAAATAATGACGTACCGCTTCAGGTGAACTGGGCCACAGGAAGCTTGAAAATGTGGCTGTGGTTAACAGCGAGCATTTGGCAGGTGTAACAATGACTCTCTTAAGGTAGAAAAATGCCTCGTCAACAGGCGAGAAACATCGGCATTCTCGAGGAGCTCCCGGCAGGAGTACTGTGAAAGTCTTAAGGTCAACAAATAATTGTGTATCGCTTCTGGTTAACTGGCCAGAGCAAGCTTGTACATGTGACTATTGTGAAACGGGGAGAAACTGGCAGGAATAACTATGACTCTCTTAAGGTAGCCAAATGCCTCGTCAACAGGCGAATTCCAACGGCAAACTCGAGGAGCTCCCGGCAGGAGTACTGTGAAAGTCTTAAGGTCAACAAATAATGGTGTATCGCTTCTGGTTAACAGGCCAGAGCAAGCTTGTACATGTGACTATTGTGAAACGGGGAGAAACTGGCAGGACTAACTATGACTCTCTTAAGGTAGCCAAATGCCTCGTCAACAGGCGAATTCCAACGGCAAACTCGAGGAGCTCCCGGCAGGAGTACTGTGAAAGTCTCAAGGCCGACAAATAATGACGTACCGCTTCAGGTGAACGGGGCCACAGGAAGCTTGAAAATGTGGCTGTGGTTAACAGCGAGCATTTGGCAGGTGTAACAATGACTCTCTTAAGGTAGAAAAATGCCTCGTCAACAGGCGAGAAACATCGGCATTCTCGAGGAGCTCCCGGCAGGAGTACTGTGAAAGTCTTAAGGTCAACAAATAATTGTGTATCGCTTCTGGTTAACTGGCCAGAGCAAGCTTGTACATGTGACTATTGTGAAACGGGGAGAAACTGGCAGGAATAACTATGACTCTCTTAAGGTAGCCAAATGCCTCGTCAACAGGCGAATTCCAACGGCAAACTCGAGGAGCTCCCGGCAGGAGTACTGTGAAAGTCTTAAGGTCAACAAATAATGGCGTATCGCTTCTGGTGAACTGGCCAGAGTAGGCTTGTAGATGCGACTGTGGTAAAACGAGGAGCAAGTGCCAGGAGTAACTATGACTCTCTTAAGGTAGCCAAATGCCTCGTCAACAGGCGAATTCCAACGGCAAACTCGAGGAGCTCCCGGCAGGAGTACTGTGAAAGTCTTAAGGTCAACAAATAATGGTGTATCGCTTCTGGTTAACAGGCCAGAGCAAGCTTGTACATGTGACTATTGTGAAACGGGGAGAAACTGGCAGGACTAACTATGACTCTCTTAAGGTAGCCAAATGCCTCGTCAACAGGCGAATTCCAACGGCAAACTCTAGGAGTTCCCGGCAGGAGTACTGTGAAAGTCTTAAGGTCAGCAAATAATGGCGTATCGCTTCTGGTGAACTGGCCAGAGTAACCTTGTAGATGCGACTGTGGTAAAACGAGGAGCAAGTGCCAGGAGTAACTATGACTCTCTTAAGGTAGCCAAATGCCTCGTCAACAGGCGAATTCCAACGGCAAACTCGAGGAGCTCCCGGCAGGAGTACTGTGAAAGTCTTAAGGTCAACAAATAATGGCGTATCGCTTCTGGTGAACTGGCCAGAGTAAGCTTGTAGATGCGACTGTGGTAAAACGAGGAGCAAGTGGCAGGAGTAACTATGACTCTCTTAAGGTAGCCAAATGCCTCGTCAACAGGCGAGAAACATCGGCATTCTCGAGGAGCTCCCGGCAGGAGTACTGTGAAAGTCTTAAGGTCAACAAATAATTGTGTATCGCTTCTGGTTAACTGGCCAGAGCAAGCTTGTACATGTGACTATTGTGAAACGGGGAGAAACTGGCAGGAATAACTATGACTCTCTTAAGGTAGCCAAATGCCTCGTCAACAGGCGAATTCCAACGGCAAACTCGAGGAGCTCCCGGCAGGAGTACTGTGAAAGTCTTAAGGTCAACAAATAATGGTGTATCGCTTCTGGTTAACAGGCCAGAGCAAGCTTGTACATGTGACTATTGTGAAACGGGGAGAAACTGGCAGGACTAACTTTGACTCTCTTAAGGTAGCCAAATGCCTCGTGAACAGGCGAATTCCAACGGCAAACTCGAGGAGCTCCCGGCAGGAGTACTGTGAAAGTCTCAAGGCCGACAAATAATGACGTACCGCTTCAGGTGAACGGGGCCACAGGAAGCTTGAAAATGTGGCTGTGGTTAACAGCGAGCATTTGGCAGGTGTAACAATGACTCTCTTAAAGTAGAAAAATGCCTCGTCAACAGGCGAGAAACATCGGCATTCTCGAGGAGCTCCCGGCAGGAGTACTGTGAAAGTCTTAAGGTCAACAAATAATTGTGTATCGCTTCTGGTTAACTGGCCAGAGCAAGCTTGTACATGTGACTATTGTGAAACGGGGAGAAACTGGCAGGAATAACTATGACTCTCTTAAGGTAGCCAAATGCCTCGTCAACAGGCGAATTCCAACGGCAAACTCGAGGAGCTCCCGGCAGGAGTACTGTGAAAGTCTTAAGGTCAACAAATAATGGTGTATCGCTTCTGGTTAACAGGCCAGAGCAAGCTTGTACATGTGACTATTGTGAAACGGGGAGAAACTGGCAGGACTAACTATGACTCTCTTAAGGTAGCCAAATGCGTCGTCAACAGGCGAATTCCAACGGCAAACTCGAGGAGCTCCCGGCAGGAGTACTGTGAAAGTCTCAAGGCCGACAAATAATGACGTACCGCTTCAGGTGAACGGGGCCACAGGAAGCTTGAAAATGTGGCTGTGGTTAACAGCGAGCATTTGGCAGGTGTAACAATGACTCTCTTAAGGTAGAAAAATGCCTCGTCAACAGGCGAGAAACATCGGCATTCTCGAGGAGCTCCCGGCAGGAGTACTGTGAAAGTCTTAAGGTCAACAAATAATTGTGTATCGCTTCTGGTTAACTGGCCAGAGCAAGCTTGTACATGTGACTATTGTGAAACGGGGAGAAACTGGCAGGAATAACTATGACTCTCTTAAGGTAGCCAAATGCCTCGTCAACAGGCGAATTCCAACGGCAAACTCGAGGAGCTCCCGGCAGGAGTACTGTGAAAGTCTTAAGGTCAACAAATAATGGCGTATCGCTTCTGGTGAACTGGCCAGAGTAAGCTTGTAGATGCGACTGTGGTAAAACGAGGAGCAAGTGCCAGGAGTAACTATGACTCTCTTAAGGTAGCCAAATGCCTCGTCAACAGGCGAATTCCAACGGCAAACTCGAGGAGCTCCCGGCAGGAGTACTGTGAAAGTCTTAAGGTCAACAAATAATGGTGTATCGCTTCTGGTTAACAGGCCAGAGCAAGCTTGTACATGTGACTATTGTGAAACGGGGAGAAACTGGCAGGACTAACTATGACTCTCTTAAGGTAGCCAAATGCCTCGTCAACAGGCGAATTCCAACGGCAAACTCTAGGAGTTCCCGGCAGGAGTACTGTGAAAGTCTTAAGGTCAGCAAATAATGGCGTATCGCTTCTGGTGAACTGGCCAGAGTAACCTTGTAGATGCGACTGTGGTAAAACGAGGAGCAAGTGCCAGGAGTAACTATGACTCTCTTAAGGTAGCCAAATGCCTCGTCAACAGGCGAATTCCAACGGCAAACTCGAGGAGCTCCCGGCAGGAGTACTGTGAAAGTCTTAAGGTCAACAAATAATGGCGTATCGCTTCTGGTGAACTGGCCAGAGTAAGCTTGTAGATGCGACTGTGGTAAAACGAGGAGCAAGTGGCAGGAGTAACTATGACTCTCTTAAGGTAGCCAAATGCCTCGTCAACAGGCGAGAAACATCGGCATTCTCGAGGAGCTCCCGGCAGGAGTACTGTGAAAGTCTTAAGGTCAACAAATAATGGTGTATCGCTTCTGGTTAACAGGCCAGAGCAAGCTTGTACATGTGACTATTGTGAAACGGGGAGAAACTGGCAGGACTAACTATGACTCTCTTAAGGTAGCCAAATGCCTCGTCAACAGGCGAATTCCAACGGCAAACTCGAGGAGCTCCCGGCAGGAGTACTGTGAAAGTCTCAAGGCCGACAAATAATGACGTACCGCTTCAGGTGAACGGGGCCACAGGAAGCTTGAAAATGTGGCTGTGGTTAACAGCGAGCATTTGGCAGGTGTAACAATGACTCTCTTAAGGTAGAAAAATGCCTCGTCAACAGGCGAGAAACATCGGCATTCTCGAGGAGCTCCCGGCAGGAGTACTGTGAAAGTCTTAAGGTCAACAAATAATGGTGTATCGCTTCTGGTTAACAGGCCAGAGCAAGCTTGTACATGTGACTATTGTGAAACGGGGAGAAACTGGCAGGACTAACTATGACTCTCTTAAGGTAGCCAAATGCCTCGTCAACAGGCGAATTCCAACGGCAAACTCGAGGAGCTCCCGGCAGGAGTACTGTGAAAGTCTCAAGGCCGACAAATAATGACGTACCGCTTCAGGTGAACTGGGCCACAGGAAGCTTGAAAATGTGGCTGTGGTTAACAGCGAGCATTTGGCAGGTGTAACAATGACTCTCTTAAGGTAGAAAAATGCCTCGTCAACAGGCGAGAAACATCGGCATTCTCGAGGAGCTCCCGGCAGGAGTACTGTGAAAGTCTTAAGGTCAACAAATAATTGTGTATCGCTTCTGGTTAACTGGCCAGAGCAAGCTTGTACATGTGACTATTGTGAAACGGGGAGAAACTGGCAGGAATAACTATGACTCTCTTAAGGTAGCCAAATGCCTCGTCAACAGGCGAATTCCAACGGCAAACTCGAGGAGCTCCCGGCAGGAGTACTGTGAAAGTCTTAAGGTCAACAAATAATGGTGTATCGCTTCTGGTTAACAGGCCAGAGCAAGCTTGTACATGTGACTATTGTGAAACGGGGAGAAACTGGCAGGACTAACTATGACTCTCTTAAGGTAGCCAAATGCCTCGTCAACAGGCGAATTCCAACGGCAAACTCGAGGAGCTCCCGGCAGGAGTACTGTGAAAGTCTCAAGGCCGACAAATAATGACGTACCGCTTCAGGTGAACGGGGCCACAGGAAGCTTGAAAATGTGGCTGTGGTTAACAGCGAGCATTTGGCAGGTGTAACAATGACTCTCTTAAGGTAGAAAAATGCCTCGTCAACAGGCGAGAAACATCGGCATTCTCGAGGAGCTCCCGGCAGGAGTACTGTGAAAGTCTTAAGGTCAACAAATAATTGTGTATCGCTTCTGGTTAACTGGCCAGAGCAAGCTTGTACATGTGACTATTGTGAAACGGGGAGAAACTGGCAGGAATAACTATGACTCTCTTAAGGTAGCCAAATGCCTCGTCAACAGGCGAATTCCAACGGCAAACTCGAGGAGCTCCCGGCAGGAGTACTGTGAAAGTCTTAAGGTCAACAAATAATGGCGTATCGCTTCTGGTGAACTGGCCAGAGTAAGCTTGTAGATGCGACTGTGGTAAAACGAGGAGCAAGTGCCAGGAGTAACTATGACTCTCTTAAGGTAGCCAAATGCCTCGTCAACAGGCGAATTCCAACGGCAAACTCGAGGAGCTCCCGGCAGGAGTACTGTGAAAGTCTTAAGGTCAACAAATAATGGTGTATCGCTTCTGGTTAACAGGCCAGAGCAAGCTTGTACATGTGACTATTGTGAAACGGGGAGAAACTGGCAGGACTAACTATGACTCTCTTAAGGTAGCCAAATGCCTCGTCAACAGGCGAATTCCAACGGCAAACTCTAGGAGTTCCCGGCAGGAGTACTGTGAAAGTCTTAAGGTCAGCAAATAATGGCGTATCGCTTCTGGTGAACTGGCCAGAGTAACCTTGTAGATGCGACTGTGGTAAAACGAGGAGCAAGTGCCAGGAGTAACTATGACTCTCTTAAGGTAGCCAAATGCCTCGTCAACAGGCGAATTCCAACGGCAAACTCGAGGAGCTCCCGGCAGGAGTACTGTGAAAGTCTTAAGGTCAACAAATAATGGCGTATCGCTTCTGGTGAACTGGCCAGAGTAAGCTTGTAGATGCGACTGTGGTAAAACGAGGAGCAAGTGGCAGGAGTAACTATGACTCTCTTAAGGTAGCCAAATGCCTCGTCAACAGGCGAGAAACATCGGCATTCTCGAGGAGCTCCCGGCAGGAGTACTGTGAAAGTCTTAAGGTCAACAAATAATGGTGTATCGCTTCTGGTTAACAGGCCAGAGCAAGCTTGTACATGTGACTATTGTGAAACGGGGAGAAACTGGCAGGACTAACTATGACTCTCCTAAGGTAGCCAAATGCCTCGTCAACAGGCGAATTCCAACGGCAAACTCGAGGAGCTCCCGGCAGGAGTACTGTGAAAGTCTCAAGGCCGACAAATAATGACGTACCGCTTCAGGTGAACGGGGCCACAGGAAGCTTGAAAATGTGGCTGTGGTTAACAGCGAGCATTTGGCAGGTGTAACAATGACTCTCTTAAGGTAGAAAAATGCCTCGTCAACAGGCGAGAAACATCGGCATTCTCGAGGAGCTCCCGGCAGGAGTACTGTGAAAGTCTTAAGGTCAACAAATAATGGTGTATCGCTTCTGGTTAACAGGCCAGAGCAAGCTTGTACATGTGACTATTGTGAAACGGGGAGAAACTGGCAGGACTAACTATGACTCTCTTAAGGTAGCCAAATGCCTCGTCAACAGGCGAATTCCAACGGCAAACTCGAGGAGCTCCCGGCAGGAGTACTGTGAAAGTCTCAAGGCCGACAAATAATGACGTACCGCTTCAGGTGAACTGGGCCACAGGAAGCTTGAAAATGTGGCTGTGGTTAACAGCGAGCATTTGGCAGGTGTAACAATGACTCTCTTAAGGTAGAAAAATGCCTCGTCAACAGGCGAGAAACATCGGCATTCTCGAGGAGCTCCCGGCAGGAGTACTGTGAAAGTCTTAAGGTCAACAAATAATTGTGTATCGCTTCTGGTTAACTGGCCAGAGCAAGCTTGTACATGTGACTATTGTGAAACGGGGAGAAACTGGCAGGACTAACTATGACTCTCTTAAGGTAGCCAAATGCCTCGTCAACAGGCGAATTCCAACGGCAAACTCGAGGAGCTCCCGGCAGGAGTACTGTGAAAGTCTCAAGGCCGACAAATAATGACGTACCGCTTCAGGTGAACTGGGCCACAGGAAGCTTGAAAATGTGGCTGTGGTTAACAGCGAGCATTTGGCAGGTGTAACAATGACTCTCTTAAGGTAGAAAAATGCCTCGTCAACAGGCGAGAAACATCGGCATTCTCGAGGAGCTCCCGGCAGGAGTACTGTGAAAGTCTTAAGGTCAACAAATAATTGTGTATCGCTTCTGGTTAACTGGCCAGAGCAAGCTTGTACATGTGACTATTGTGAAACGGAGAGAAACTGGCAGGACTAACTATGACTCTCTTAAGGTAGCCAAATGCCTCGTCAACAGGCGAATTCCAACGGCAAACTCGAGGAGCTCCCGGCAGGAGTACTGTGAAAGTCTCAAGGCCGACAAATAATGACGTACCGCTTCAGGTGAACTGGGCCACAGGAAGCTTGAAAATGTGGCTGTGGTTAACAGCGAGCATTTGGCAGGTGTAACAATGACTCTCTTAAGGTAGAAAAATGCCTCGTCAACAGGCGAGAAACATCGGCATTCTCGAGGAGCTCCCGGCAGGAGTACTGTGAAAGTCTTAAGGTCAACAAATAATTGTGTATCGCTTCTGGTTAACTGGCCAGAGCAAGCTTGTACATGTGACTATTGTGAAACGGGGAGAAACTGGCAGGAATAACTATGACTCTCTTAAGGTAGCCAAATGCCTCGTCAACAGGCGAATTCCAACGGCAAACTCGAGGAGCTCCCGGCAGGAGTACTGTGAAAGTCTTAAGGTCAACAAATAATGGTGTATCGCTTCTGGTTAACAGGCCAGAGCAAGCTTGTACATGTGACTATTGTGAAACGGGGAGAAACTGGCAGGACTAACTATGACTCTCTTAAGGTAGCCAAATGCCTCGTCAACAGGCGAATTCCAACGGCAAACTCGAGGAGCTCCCGGCAGGAGTACTGTGAAAGTCTCAAGGCCGACAAATAATGACGTACCGCTTCAGGTGAACGGGGCCACAGGAAGCTTGAAAATGTGGCTGTGGTTAACAGCGAGCATTTGGCAGGTGTAACAATGACTCTCTTAAGGTAGAAAAATGCCTCGTCAACAGGCGAGAAACATCGGCATTCTCGAGGAGCTCCCGGCAGGAGTACTGTGAAAGTCTTAAGGTCAACAAATAATTGTGTATCGCTTCTGGTTAACTGGCCAGAGCAAGCTTGTACATGTGACTATTGTGAAACGGGGAGAAACTGGCAGGAATAACTATGACTCTCTTAAGGTAGCCAAATGCCTCGTCAACAGGCGAATTCCAACGGCAAACTCGAGGAGCTCCCGGCAGGAGTACTGTGAAAGTCTTAAGGTCAACAAATAATGGCGTATCGCTTCTGGTGAACTGGCCAGAGTAAGCTTGTAGATGCGACTGTGGTAAAACGAGGAGCAAGTGCCAGGAGTAACTATGACTCTCTTAAGGTAGCCAAATGCCTCGTCAACAGGCGAATTCCAACGGCAAACTCGAGGAGCTCCCGGCAGGAGTACTGTGAAAGTCTTAAGGTCAACAAATAATGGTGTATCGCTTCTGGTTAACAGGCCAGAGCAAGCTTGTACATGTGACTATTGTGAAACGGGGAGAAACTGGCAGGACTAACTATGACTCTCTTAAGGTAGCCAAATGCCTCGTCAACAGGCGAATTCCAACGGCAAACTCTAGGAGTTCCCGGCAGGAGTACTGTGAAAGTCTTAAGGTCAGCAAATAATGGCGTATCGCTTCTGGTGAACTGGCCAGAGTAACCTTGTAGATGCGACTGTGGTAAAACGAGGAGCAAGTGGCAGGAGTAACTATGACTCTCTTAAGGTAGCCAAATGCCTCGTCAACAGGCGAATTCCATCGGCATTCTCGAGGAGCTCCCGGCAGGAGTACTGTGAAAGTCTTAAGGTCAACAAATAATTGTGTATCGCTTCTGGTTAACTGGCCAGAGCAAGCTTGTACATGTGACTATTGTGAAACGGGGAGAAACTGGCAGGACTAACTATGACTCTCTTAAGGTAGCCAAATGCCTCGTCAACAGGCGAATTCCAACGGCAAACTCGAGGAGCTCCCGGCAGGAGTACTGTGAAAGTCTCAAGGCCGACAAATAATGACGTACCGCTTCAGGTGAACTGGGCCACAGGAAGCTTGAAAATGTGGCTGTGGTTAACAGCGAGCATTTGGCAGGTGTAACAATGACTCTCTTAAGGTAGAAAAATGCCTCGTCAACAGGCGAGAAACATCGGCATTCTCGAGGAGCTCCCGGCAGGAGTACTGTGAAAGTCTTAAGGTCAACAAATAATTGTGTATCGCTTCTGGTTAACTGGCCAGAGCAAGCTTGTACATGTGACTATTGTGAAACGGGGAGAAACTGGCAGGAATAACTATGACTCTCTTAAGGTAGCCAAATGCCTCGTCAACAGGCGAATTCCAACGGCAAACTCGAGGAGCTCCCGGCAGGAGTACTGTGAAAGTCTTAAGGTCAACAAATAATGGTGTATCGCTTCTGGTTAACAGGCCAGAGCAAGCTTGTACATGTGACTATTGTGAAACGGGGAGAAACTGGCAGGACTAACTATGACTCTCTTAAGGTAGCCAAATGCCTCGTCAACAGGCGAATTCCAACGGCAAACTCGAGGAGCTCCCGGCAGGAGTACTGTGAAAGTCTCAAGGCCGACAAATAATGACGTACCGCTTCAGGTGAACGGGGCCACAGGAAGCTTGAAAATGTGGCTGTGGTTAACAGCGAGCATTTGGCAGGTGTAACAATGACTCTCTTAAGGTAGAAAAATGCCTCGTCAACAGGCGAGAAACATCGGCATTCTCGAGGAGCTCCCGGCAGGAGTACTGTGAAAGTCTTAAGGTCAACAAATAATTGTGTATCGCTTCTGGTTAACTGGCCAGAGCAAGCTTGTACATGTGACTATTGTGAAACGGGGAGAAACTGGCAGGAATGACTATGACTCTCTTAAGGTAGCCAAATGCCTCGTCAACAGGCGAATTCCAACGGCAAACTCGAGGAGCTCCCGGCAGGAGTACTGTGAAAGTCTTAAGGTCAACAAATAATGGCGTATCGCTTCTGGTGAACTGGCCAGAGTAAGCTTGTAGATGCGACTGTGGTAAAACGAGGAGCAAGTGCCAGGAGTAACTATGACTCTCTTAAGGTAGCCAAATGCCTCGTCAACAGGCGAATTCCAACGGCAAACTCGAGGAGCTCCCGGCAGGAGTACTGTGAAAGTCTTAAGGTCAACAAATAATGGTGTATCGCTTCTGGTTAACAGGCCAGAGCAAGCTTGTACATGTGACTATTGTGAAACGGGGAGAAACTGGCAGGACTAACTATGACTCTCTTAAGGTAGCCAAATGCCTCGTCAACAGGCGAATTCCAACGGCAAACTCGAGGAGCTCCCGGCAGGAGTACTGTGAAAGTCTCAAGGCCGACAAATAATGACGTACCGCTTCAGGTGAACGGGGCCACAGGAAGCTTGAAAATGTGGCTGTGGTTAACAGCGAGCATTTGGCAGGTGTAACAATGACTCTCTTAAGGTAGAAAAATGCCTCGTCAACAGGCGAGAAACATCGGCATTCTCGAGGAGCTCCCGGCAGGAGTACTGTGAAAGTCTTAAGGTCAACAAATAATTGTGTATCGCTTCTGGTTAACTGGCCAGAGCAAGCTTGTACATGTGACTATTGTGAAACGGGGAGAAACTGGCAGGAATAACTATGACTCTCTTAAGGTAGCCAAATGCCTCGTCAACAGGCGAATTCCAACGGCAAACTCGAGGAGCTCCCGGCAGGAGTACTGTGAAAGTCTTAAGGTCAACAAATAATGGCGTATCGCTTCTGGTGAACTGGCCAGAGTAAGCTTGTAGATGCGACTGTGGTAAAACGAGGAGCAAGTGCCAGGAGTAACTATGACTCTCTTAAGGTAGCCAAATGCCTCGTCAACAGGCGAATTCCAACGGCAAACTCGAGGAGCTCCCGGCAGGAGTACTGTGAAAGTCTTAAGGTCAACAAATAATGGTGTATCGCTTCTGGTTAACAGGCCAGAGCAAGCTTGTACATGTGACTATTGTGAAACGGGGAGAAACTGGCAGGACTAACTATGACTCTCTTAAGGTAGCCAAATGCCTCGTCAACAGGCGAATTCCAACGGCAAACTCTAGGAGTTCCCGGCAGGAGTACTGTGAAAGTCTTAAGGTCAGCAAATAATGGCGTATCGCTTCTGGTGAACTGGCCAGAGTAACCTTGTAGATGCGACTGTGGTAAAACGAGGAGCAAGTGCCAGGAGTAACTATGACTCTCTTAAGGTAGCCAAATGCCTCGTCAACAGGCGAATTCCAACGGCAAACTCGAGGAGCTCCCGGCAGGAGTACTGTGAAAGTCTTAAGGTCAACAAATAATGGCGTATCGCTTCTGGTGAACTGGCCAGAGTAAGCTTGTAGATGCGACTGTGGTAAAACGAGGAGCAAGTGGCAGGAGTAACTATGACTCTCTTAAGGTAGCCAAATGCCTCGTCAACAGGCGAGAAACATCGGCATTCTCGAGGAGCTCCCGGCAGGAGTACTGTGAAAGTCTTAAGGTCAACAAATAATGGTGTATCGCTTCTGGTTAACAGGCCAGAGCAAGCTTGTACATGTGACTATTGTGAAACGGGGAGAAACTGGCAGGACTAACTATGACTCTCTTAAGGTAGCCAAATGCCTCGTCAACAGGCGAATTCCAACGGCAAACTCGAGGAGCTCCCGGCAGGAGTACTGTGAAAGTCTCAAGGCCGACAAATAATGACGTACCGCTTCAGGTGAACGGGGCCACAGGAAGCTTGAAAATGTGGCTGTGGTTAACAGCGAGCATTTGGCAGGTGTAACAATGACTCTCTTAAGGTAGAAAAATGCCTCGTCAACAGGCGAGAAACATCGGCATTCTCGAGGAGCTCCCGGCAGGAGTACTGTGAAAGTCTTAAGGTCAACAAATAATGGTGTATCGCTTCTGGTTAACAGGCCAGAGCAAGCTTGTACATGTGACTATTGTGAAACGGGGAGAAACTGGCAGGACTAACTATGACTCTCTTAAGGTAGCCAAATGCCTCGTCAACAGGCGAATTCCAACGGCAAACTCGAGGAGCTCCCGGCAGGAGTACTGTGAAAGTCTCAAGGCCGACAAATAATGACGTACCGCTTCAGGTGAACTGGGCCACAGGAAGCTTGAAAATGTGGCTGTGGTTAACAGCGAGCATTTGGCAGGTGTAACAATGACTCTCTTAAGGTAGAAAAATGCCTCGTCAACAGGCGAGAAACATCGGCATTCTCGAGGAGCTCCCGGCAGGAGTACTGTGAAAGTCTTAAGGTCAACAAATAATTGTGTATCGCTTCTGGTTAACTGGCCAGAGCAAGCTTGTACATGTGACTATTGTGAAACGGGGAGAAACTGGCAGGAATAACTATGACTCTCTTAAGGTAGCCAAATGCCTCGTCAACAGGCGAATTCCAACGGCAAACTCGAGGAGCTCCCGGCAGGAGTACTGTGAAAGTCTTAAGGTCAACAAATAATGGTGTATCGCTTCTGGTTAACAGGCCAGAGCAAGCTTGTACATGTGACTATTGTGAAACGGGGAGAAACTGGCAGGACTAACTATGACTCTCTTAAGGTAGCCAAATGCCTCGTCAACAGGCGAATTCCAACGGCAAACTCGAGGAGCTCCCGGCAGGAGTACTGTGAAAGTCTCAAGGCCGACAAATAATGACGTACCGCTTCAGGTGAACGGGGCCACAGGAAGCTTGAAAATGTGGCTGTGGTTAACAGCGAGCATTTGGCAGGTGTAACAATGACTCTCTTAAGGTAGAAAAATGCCTCGTCAACAGGCGAGAAACATCGGCATTCTCGAGGAGCTCCCGGCAGGAGTACTGTGAAAGTCTTAAGGTCAACAAATAATTGTGTATCGCTTCTGGTTAACTGGCCAGAGCAAGCTTGTACATGTGACTATTGTGAAACGGGGAGAAACTGGCAGGAATAACTATGACTCTCTTAAGGTAGCCAAATGCCTCGTCAACAGGCGAATTCCAACGGCAAACTCGAGGAGCTCCCGGCAGGAGTACTGTGAAAGTCTTAAGGTCAACAAATAATGGCGTATCGCTTCTGGTGAACTGGCCAGAGTAAGCTTGTAGATGCGACTGTGGTAAAACGAGGAGCAAGTGCCAGGAGTAACTATGACTCTCTTAAGGTAGCCAAATGCCTCGTCAACAGGCGAATTCCAACGGCAAACTCGAGGAGCTCCCGGCAGGAGTACTGTGAAAGTCTTAAGGTCAACAAATAATGGTGTATCGCTTCTGGTTAACAGGCCAGAGCAAGCTTGTACATGTGACTATTGTGAAACGGGGAGAAACTGGCAGGACTAACTATGACTCTCTTAAGGTAGCCAAATGCCTCGTCAACAGGCGAATTCCAACGGCAAACTCTAGGAGTTCCCGGCAGGAGTACTGTGAAAGTCTTAAGGTCAGCAAATAATGGCGTATCGCTTCTGGTGAACTGGCCAGAGTAACCTTGTAGATGCGACTGTGGTAAAACGAGGAGCAAGTGCCAGGAGTAACTATGACTCTCTTAAGGTAGCCAAATGCCTCGTCAACAGGCGAATTCCAACGGCAAACTCGAGGAGCTCCCGGCAGGAGTACTGTGAAAGTCTTAAGGTCAACAAATAATGGCGTATCGCTTCTGGTGAACTGGCCAGAGTAAGCTTGTAGATGCGACTGTGGTAAAACGAGGAGCAAGTGGCAGGAGTAACTATGACTCTCTTAAGGTAGCCAAATGCCTCGTCAACAGGCGAGAAACATCGGCATTCTCGAGGAGCTCCCGGCAGGAGTACTGTGAAAGTCTTAAGGTCAACAAATAATGGTGTATCGCTTCTGGTTAACAGGCCAGAGCAAGCTTGTACATGTGACTATTGTGAAACGGGGAGAAACTGGCAGGACTAACTATGACTCTCTTAAGGTAGCCAAATGCCTCGTCAACAGGCGAATTCCAACGGCAAACTCGAGGAGCTCCCGGCAGGAGTACTGTGAAAGTCTCAAGGCCGACAAATAATGACGTACCGCTTCAGGTGAACGGGGCCACAGGAAGCTTGAAAATGTGGCTGTGGTTAACAGCGAGCATTTGGCAGGTGTAACAATGACTCTCTTAAGGTAGAAAAATGCCTCGTCAACAGGCGAGAAACATCGGCATTCTCGAGGAGCTCCCGGCAGGAGTACTGTGAAAGTCTTAAGGTCAACAAATAATGGTGTATCGCTTCTGGTTAACAGGCCAGAGCAAGCTTGTACATGTGACTATTGTGAAACGGGGAGAAACTGGCAGGACTAACTATGACTCTCTTAAGGTAGCCAAATGCCTCGTCAACAGGCGAATTCCAACGGCAAACTCGAGGAGCTCCCGGCAGGAGTACTGTGAAAGTCTCAAGGCCGACAAATAATGACGTACCGCTTCAGGTGAACTGGGCCACAGGAAGCTTGAAAATGTGGCTGTGGTTAACAGCGAGCATTTGGCAGGTGTAATAATGACTCTCTTAAGGTAGAAAAATGCCTCGTCAACAGGCGAGAAACATCGGCATTCTCGAGGAGCTCCCGGCAGGAGTACTGTGAAAGTCTTAAGGTCAACAAATAATTGTGTATCGCTTCTGGTTAACTGGCCAGAGGAAGCTTGTACATGTGACTATTGTGAAACGGGGAGAAACTGGCAGGAATAACTATGACTCTCTTAAGGTAGCCAAATGCCTCGTCAACAGGCGAATTCCAACGGCAAACTCGAGGAGCTCCCGGCAGGAGTACTGTGAAAGTCTTAAGGTCAACAAATAATGGCGTATCGCTTCTGGTGAACTGGCCAGAGTAAGCTTGTAGATGCGACTGTGGTAAAACGAGGAGCAAGTGGCAGGAGTAACTATGACTCTCTTAAGGTAGCCAAATGCCTCGTCAACAGGCGAATTCCATCGGCATTCTCGAGGAGCTCCCGGCAGGAGTACTGTGAAAGTCTTAAGGTCAACAAATAATGGTGTATCGCTTCTGGTTAACTGGCCAGAGCAAGCTTGTACATGTGACTATTGTGAAACGGGGAGAAACTGGCAGGACTAACTATGACTCTCTTAAGGTAGCCAAATGCCTCGTCAACAGGCGAATTCCAACGGCAAACTCTAGGAGTTCCCGGCAGGAGTACTGTGAAAGTCTTAAGGTCAGCAAATAATGGCGTATCGCTTCTGGTGAACTGGCCAGAGTAACCTTGTAGATGCGACTGTGGTAAAACGAGGAGCAAGTGCCAGGAGTAACTATGACTCTCTTAAGGTAGCCAAATGCCTCGTCAACAGGCGAATTCCAACGGCAAACTCGAGGAGCTCCCGGCAGGAGTACTGTGAAAGTCTTAAGGTCAACAAATAATGGTGTATCGCTTCTGGTTAACAGGCCAGAGCAAGCTTGTACATGTGACTATTGTGAAACGGGGAGAAACTGGCAGGACTAACTATGACTCTCTTAAGGTAGCCAAATGCCTCGTCAACAGGCGAATTCCAACGGCAAACTCTAGGAGTTCCCGGCAGGAGTACTGTGAAAGTCTTAAGGTCAGCAAATAATGGCGTATCGCTTCTGGTGAACTGGCCAGAGTAACCTTGTAGATGCGACTGTGGTAAAACGAGGAGCAAGTGCCAGGAGTAACTATGACTCTCTTAAGGTAGCCAAATGCCTCGTCAACAGGCGAATTCCAACGGCAAACTCGAGGAGCTCCCGGCAGGAGTACTGTGAAAGTCTTAAGGTCAACAAATAATGGCGTATCGCTTCTGGTGAACTGGCCAGAGTAAGCTTGTAGATGCGACTGTGGTAAAACGAGGAGCAAGTGGCAGGAGTAACTATGACTCTCTTAAGGTAGCCAAATGCCTCGTCAACAGGCGAGAAACATCGGCATTCTCGAGGAGCTCCCGGCAGGAGTACTGTGAAAGTCTTAAGGTCAACAAATAAAGGTGTATCGCTTCTGGTTAACAGGCCAGAGCAAGCTTGTACATGTGACTATTGTGAAACGGGGAGAAACTGGCAGGACTAACTATGACTCTCTTAAGGTAGCCAAATGCCTCGTCAACAGGCGAATTCCAACGGCAAACTCGAGGAGCTCCCGGCAGGAGTACTGTGAAAGTCTCAAGGCCGACAAATAATGACGTACCGCTTCAGGTGAACGGGGCCACAGGAAGCTTGAAAATGTGGCTGTGGTTAACAGCGAGCATTTGGCAGGTGTAACAATGACTCTCTTAAGGTAGAAAAATGCCTCGTCAACAGGCGAGAAACATCGGCATTCTCGAGGAGCTCCCGGCAGGAGTACTGTGAAAGTCTTAAGGTCAACAAATAATGGTGTATCGCTTCTGGTTAACAGGCCAGAGCAAGCTTGTACATGTGACTATTGTGAAACGGGGAGAAACTGGCAGGACTAACTATGACTCTCTTAAGGTAGCCAAATGCCTCGTCAACAGGCGAATTCCAACGGCAAACTCGAGGAGCTCCCGGCAGGAGTACTGTGAAAGTCTCAAGGCCGACAAATAATGACGTACCGCTTCAGGTGAACTGGGCCACAGGAAGCTTGAAAATGTGGCTGTGGTTAACAGCGAGCATTTGGCAGGTGTAACAATGACTCTCTTAAGGTAGAAAAATGCCTCGTCAACAGGCGAGAAACATCGGCATTCTCGAGGAGCTCCCGGCAGGAGTACTGTGAAAGTCTTAAGGTCAACAAATAATTGTGTATCGCTTCTGGTTAACTGGCCAGAGGAAGCTTGTACATGTGACTATTGTGAAACGGGGAGAAACTGGCAGGAATAACTATGACTCTCTTAAGGTAGCCAAATGCCTCGTCAACAGGCGAATTCCAACGGCAAACTCGAGGAGCTCCCGGCAGGAGTACTGTGAAAGTCTTAAGGTCAACAAATAATGGCGTATCGCTTCTGGTGAACTGGCCAGAGTAAGCTTGTAGATGCGACTGTGGTAAAACGAGGAGCAAGTGGCAGGAGTAACTATGACTCTCTTAAGGTAGCCAAATGCCTCGTCAACAGGCGAATTCCATCGGCATTCTCGAGGAGCTCCCGGCAGGAGTACTGTGAAAGTCTTAAGGTCAACAAATAATGGTGTATCGCTTCTGGTTAACAGGCCAGAGCAAGCTTGTACATGTGACTATTGTGAAACGGGGAGAAACTGGCAGGACTAACTATGACTCTCTTAAGGTAGCCAAATGCCTCGTCAACAGGCGAATTCCAACGGCAAACTCTAGGAGTTCCCGGCAGGAGTACTGTGAAAGTCTTAAGGTCAGCAAATAATGGCGTATCGCTTCTGGTGAACTGGCCAGAGTAAGCTTGTAGATGCGACTGTGGTAAAACGAGGAGCAAGTGGCAGGAGTAACTATGACTCTCTTAAGGTATCAAATGCCTCGTCAACAGGCGAATTCCAACGGCAAACTCTAGGAGTTCCCGGCAGGAGTACTGTGAAAGTCTTAAGGTCAACAAATAATGGCGTATCGTTTCTGGTGAACTGGCCAGAGTAAGCTTGTAGATGTGACTGTGGTAAAACGAGGAGCAAGTGGCTGGAGTACGTATGACTCTCTTAAGGTAGCCAAATGCCTCGTCAACAGGCGAATTACATCGGCAAACTCGAGGAGCTCCCGGCAGGAGTACTGTGAAAGTCTCAAGGCCGACAAATAATGACGCACCGCTTCAGGTGAACTGGGCCACAGGAAGCTTGAAAATGTGGCTGTGGTTAACAGCGAGCATTTGGCAGGTGTAACAATGACTCTCTTAAGGTAGAAAAATGCCTCGTCAACAGGCGAGAAACATCGGCATTCTCGAGGAGCTCCCGGCAGGAGTACTGTGAAAGTCTTAAGGTCAACAAATAATTGTGTATCGCTTCTGGTTAACTGGCCAGAGCAAGCTTGTACATGTGACTATTGTGAAACGGGGAGAAACTGGCAGGACTAACTATGACTCTCTTAAGGTAGCCAAATGCCTCGTCAACAGGCGAATTCCAACGGCAAACTCGAGGAGCTCCCGGCAGGAGTACTGTGAAAGTCTTAAGGTCAACAAATAATGGTGTATCGCTTCTGGTTAACAGGCCAGAGCAAGCTTGTACATGTGACTATTGTGAAACGGGGAGAAACTGGCAGGACTAACTATGACTCTCTCAAGGTAGCCAAATGCCTCGTCAACAGGCGAATTCCAACGGCAAACTCTAGGAGTTCCCGGCAGGAGTACTGTGAAAGTCTTAAGGTCAGCAAATAATGGCGTATCGCTTCTGGTTAACAGGCCAGAGCAAGCTTGTACATGTGACTATTGTGAAACGGGGAGAAACTGGCAGGACTAACTATGACTCTCTTAAGGTAGCCAAATGCCTCGTCAACAGGCGAATTCCATCGGCATTCTCGAGGAGCTCCCGGCAGGAGTACTGTGAAAGTCTTAAGGTCAACAAATAATGGTGTATCGCTTCTGGTTAAGAGGCCAGAGCAAGCTTGTACATGTGACTATTGTGAAACGGGGAGAAACTGGCAGGACTAACTATGACTCCCTTAAGGTAGCCAAATGCCTCGTCAACAGGCGAATTCCAACGGCAAACTCTAGGAGTTCCCGGCAGGAGTACTGTGAAAGTCTTAAGGTCAGCAAATAATGGCGTATCGCTTCTGGTGAACTGGCCAGAGTAAGCTTGTAGATGCGACTGTGGTAAAACGAGGATCAAGTGGCAGGAGTAACTATGACTCTCTTAAGGTAGCCAAATGCCTCGTCAACAGGCGAATTCCATCGGCATTCTCGAGGAGCTCCCGGCAGAAGTACTGTGAAAGTCTTATGGTCAACAAATAATTGTGTATCGCTTCTGGTTAACTGGCCAGAGCAAGCTTGTACATGTGACTATTGTGAAACGGGGAGAAACTGGCAGGAATAACTATGACTCTCTTAAGGTAGCCAAATGCCTCGTCAACAGGCGAATTCCAACGGCAAACTCGAGGAGCTCCCGGCAGGAGTACTGTGAAAGTCTTAAGGTCAACAAATAATGGCGTATCGCTTCTGGTGAACTGGCCAGAGTAAGCTTGTAGATGCGACTGTGGTAAAACGAGGAGCAAGTGCCAGGAGTAACTATGACTCTCTTAAGGTAGCCAAATGCCTCGTCAACAGGCGAATTCCAACGGCAAACTCGAGGAGCTCCCGGCAGGAGTACTGTGAAAGTCTTAAGGTCAACAAATAATGGTGTATCGCTTCTGGTTAACAGGCCAGAGCAAGCTTGTACATGTGACTATTGTGAAACGGGGAGAAACTGGCAGGACTAACTATGACTCTCTTAAGGTAGCCAAATGCCTCGTCAACAGGCGAATTCCAACGGCAAACTCTAGGAGTTCCCGGCAGGAGTACTGTGAAAGGCTTAAGGTCAGCAAATAATGGCGTATCGCTTCTGGTGAACTGGCCAGAGTAAGCTTGTAGATGCGACTGTGGTAAAACGAGGAGCAAGTGGCAGGAGTAACTATGACTCTCTTAAGGTAGCCAAATGCCTCGTCAACAGGCGAGAAACATCGGCATTCTCGAGGAGCTCCCGGCAGGAGTACTGTGAAAGTCTTAAGGTCAACAAATAATGGTGTATCGCTTCTGGTTAACAGGCCAGAGCAAGCTTGTACATGTGACTATTGTGAAACGGGGAGAAACTGGCAGGACTAACTATGACTCTCTTAAGGTAGCCAAATGCCTCGTCAACAGGCGAATTCCAACGGCAAACTCGAGGAGCTCCCGGCAGGAGTACTGTGAAAGTCTCAAGGCCGACAAATAATGACGTACCGCTTCAGGTGAACGGGGCCACAGGAAGCTTGAAAATGTGGCTGTGGTTAACAGCGAGCATTTGGCAGGTGTAACAATGACTCTCTTAAGGTAGAAAAATGCCTCGTCAACAGGCGAGAAACATCGGCATTCTCGAGGAGCTCCCGGCAGGAGTACTGTGAAAGTCTTAAGGTCAACAAATAATGGTGTATCGCTTCTGGTTAACAGGCCAGAGCAAGCTTGTACATGTGACTATTGTGAAACGGGGAGAAACTGGCAGGACTAACTATGACTCTCTTAAGGTAGCCAAATGCCTCGTCAACAGGCGAATTCCAACGGCAAACTCGAGGAGCTCCCGGCAGGAGTACTGTGAAAGTCTCAAGGCCGACAAATAATGACGTACCGCTTCAGGTGAACTGGGCCACAGGAAGCTTGAAAATGTGGCTGTGGTTAACAGCGAGCATTTGGCAGGTGTAACAATGACTCTCTTAAGGTAGAAAAATGCCTCGTCAACAGGCGAGAAACATCGGCATTCTCGAGGAGCTCCCGGCAGGGGTACTGTGAAAGTCTTAAGGTCAACAAATAATGGCGTATCGCTTCTGGTGAACTGGCCAGAGTAAGCTTGTAGATGCGACTGTGGTAAAACGAGGAGCAAGTGCCAGGAGTAACTATGACTCTCTTAAGGTAGCCAAATGCCTCGTCAACAGGCGAATTCCAACGGCAAACTCGAGGAGCTCCCGGCAGGAGTACTGTGAAAGTCTTAAGGTCAACAAATAATGGTGTATCGCTTCTGGTTAACAGGCCAGAGCAAGCTTGTACATGTGACTATTGTGAAACGGGGAGAAACTGGCAGGACTAACTATGACTCTCTTAAGGTAGCCAAATGCCTCGTCAACAGGCGAATTCCAACGGCAAACTCTAGGAGTTCCCGGCAGGAGTACTGTGAAAGTCTTAAGGTCAGCAAATAATGGCGTATCGCTTCTGGTGAACTGGCCAGAGTAAGCTTGTAGATGCGACTGTGGTAAAACGAGGAGCAAGTGCCAGGAGTAACTATGACTCTCTTAAGGTACCCAAATGCCTCGTCAACAGGCGAATTCCAACGGCAAACTCGAGGAGCTCCCGGCAGGAGTACTGTGAAAGTCTTAAGGTCAACAAATAATGGCGTATCGTTTCTGGTGAACTGGCCAGAGTAAGCTTGTAGATGTGACTGTGGTAAAACGAGGAGCAAGTGGCTGGAGTATGTATGACTCTCTTAAGGTAGCCAAATGCTTCGTCAACAGGCGAATTACATCGGCAAACTCGAGGAGCTCCCGGCAGGAGTACTGTGAAAGTCTCAAGGCCGACAAATAATGACGTACCGCTTCAGGTGAACGGGGCCACAGGAAGCTTGAAAATGTGGCTGTGGTTAACAGCGAGCATTTGGCAGGTGTAACAATGACTCTCTTAAGGTAGAAAAATGCCTCGTCAACAGGCGAGAAACATCGGCATTCTCGAGGAGCTCCCGGCAGGAGTACTGTGAAAGTCTTAAGGTCAACAAATAATGGTGTATCGCTTCTGGTTAACAGGCCAGGGCAAGCTTGTACATGTGACTATTGTGAAACGGGGAGAAACTGGCAGGACTAACTATGACTCTCTTAAGGTAGCCAAATGCCTCGTCAACAGGCGAATTCCAACGGCAAACTCGAGGAGCTCCCGGCAGGAGTACTGTGAAAGTCTCAAGGCCGACAAATAATGACGTACCGCTTCAGGTGAACTGGGCCACAGGAAGCTTGAAAATGTGGCTGTGGTTAACAGCGAGCATTTGGCAGGTGTAACAATGACTCTCTTAAGGTAGAAAAATGCCTCGTCAAGAGGCGAGAAACATCGGCATTCTCGAGGAGCTCCCGGCAGGAGTACTGTGAAAGTCTTAAGGTCAACAAATAATGGCGTATCGCTTCTGGTGAACTGGCCAGAGTAAGCTTGTAGATGCGACTGTGGTAAAACGAGGAGCAAGTGCCAGGAGTAACTATGACTCTCTTAAGGTAGCCAAATGCCTCGTCAACAGGCGAATTCCAACGGCAAACTCGAGGAGCTCCCGGCAGGAGTACTGTGAAAGTCTTAAGGTCAACAAATAATGGTGTATCGCTTCTGGTTAACAGGCCAGAGCAAGCTTGTACATGTGACTATTGTGAAACGGGGAGAAACTGGCAGGACTAACTATGACTCTCTTAAGGTAGCCAAATGCCTCGTCAACAGGCGAATTCCAACGGCAAACTCTAGGAGTTCCCGGCAGGAGTACTGTGAAAGTCTTAAGGTCAGCAAATAATGGCGTATCGCTTCTGGTGAACTGGCCAGAGTAAGCTTGTAGATGCGACTGTGGTAAAACGAGGAGCAAGTGCCAGGAGTAACTATGACTCTCTTAAGGTACCCAAATGCCTCGTCAACAGGCGAATTCCAACGGCAAACTCGAGGAGCTCCCGGCAGGAGTACTGTGAAAGTCTTAAGGTCAACAAATAATGGCGTATCGTTTCTGGTGAACTGGCCAGAGTAAGCTTGTAGATGTGACTGTGGTAAAACGAGGAGCAAGTGGCTGGAGTATGTATGACTCTCTTAAGGTAGCCAAATGCTTCGTCAACAGGCGAATTACATCGGCAAACTCGAGGAGCTCCCGGCAGGAGTACTGTGAAAGTCTCAAGGCCGACAAATAATGACGTACCGCTTCAGGTGAACGGGGCCACAGGAAGCTTGAAAATGTGGCTGTGGTTAACAGCGAGCATTTGGCAGGTGTAACAATGACTCTCTTAAGGTAGAAAAATGCCTCGTCAACAGGCGAGAAACATCGGCATTCTCGAGGAGCTCCCGGCAGGAGTACTGTGAAAGTCTTAAGGTCAACAAATAATGGTGTATCGCTTCTGGTTAACAGGCCAGAGCAAGCTTGTACATGTGACTATTGTGAAACGGGGAGAAACTGGCAGGACTAACTATGACTCTCTTAAGGTAGCCAAATGCCTCGTCAACAGGCGAATTCCAACGGCAAACTCGAGGAGCTCCCGGCAGGAGTACTGTGAAAGTCTCAAGGCCGACAAATAATGACGTACCGCTTCAGGTGAACTGGGCCACAGGAAGCTTGAAAATGTGGCTGTGGTTAACAGCGAGCATTTGGCAGGTGTAACAATGACTCTCTTAAGGTAGAAAAATGCCTCGTCAACAGGCGAGAAACATCGGCATTCTCGAGGAGCTCCCGGCAGGAGTACTGTGAAAGTCTTAAGGTCAACAAATAATGGCGTATCGCTTCTGGTGAACTGGCCAGAGCAAGCTTGTACATGTGACTATTGTGAAACGGGGAGAAACTGGCAGGACTAACTATGACTCTCTTAAGGTAGCCAAATGCCTCGTCAACAGGCGAATTCCAACGGCAAACTCGAGGAGCTCCCGGCAGGAGTACTGTGAAAGTCTTAAGGTCAACAAATAATGGTGTATCGCTTCTGGTTAACAGGCCAGAGCAAGCTTGTACATGTGACTATTGTGAAACGGGGAGAAACTGGCAGGACTAACTATGACTCTCTCAAGGTAGCCAAATGCCTCGTCAACAGGCGAATTCCAACGGCAAACTCTAGGAGTTCCCGGCAGGAGTACTGTGAAAGTCTTAAGGTCAGCAAATAATGGCGTATCGCTTCTGGTGAACTGGCCAGAGTAAGCTTGTAGATGCGACTGTGGTAAAACGAGGAGCAAGTGGCAGGAGTAACTATGACACTCTTAAGGTAGCCAAATGCCTCGTCAACAGGCGAATTCCATCGGCATTCTCGAGGAGCTCCCGGCAGGAGTACTGTGAAAGTCTTAAGGTCAACAAATAATGGTGTATCGCTTCTGGTTAACAGGCCAGAGCAAGCTTGTACATGTGACTATTGTGAAACGGGGAGAAACTGGCAGGACTAACTATGACTCCCTTAAGGTAGCCAAATGCCTCGTCAACAGGCGAATTCCAACGGCAAACTCTAGGAGTTCCCGGCAGGAGTACTGTGAAAGTCTTAAGGTCAGCAAATAATGGCGTATCGCTTCTGGTGAACTGGCCAGAGTAAGCTTGTAGATGCGACTGTGGTAAAACGAGGATCAAGTGGCAGGAGTAACTATGACTCTCTTAAGGTAGCCAAATGCCTCGTCAACAGGCGAATTCCATCGGCATTCTCGAGGAGCTCCCGGCAGAAGTACTGTGAAAGTCTTATGGTCAACAAATAATTGTGTATCGCTTCTGGTTAACTGGCCAGAGCAAGCTTGTACATGTGACTATTGTGAAACGGGGAGAAACTGGCAGGAATAACTATGACTCTCTTAAGGTAGCCAAATGCCTCGTCAACAGGCGAATTCCAACGGCAAACTCGAGGAGCTCCCGGCAGGAGTACTGTGAAAGTCTTAAGGTCAACAAATAATGGCGTATCGCTTCTGGTGAACTGGCCAGAGTAAGCTTGTAGATGCGACTGTGGTAAAACGAGGAGCAAGTGCCAGGAGTAACTATGACTCTCTTAAGGTAGCCAAATGCCTCGTCAACAGGCGAATTCCAACGGCAAACTCGAGGAGCTCCCGGCAGGAGTACTGTGAAAGTCTTAAGGTCAACAAATAATGGTGTATCGCTTCTGGTTAACAGGCCAGAGCAAGCTTGTACATGTGACTATTGTGAAACGGGGAGAAACTGGCAGGACTAACTATGACTCTCTTAAGGTAGCCAAATGCCTCGTCAACAGGCGAATTCCAACGGCAAACTCTAGGAGTTCCCGGCAGGAGTACTGTGAAAGGCTTAAGGTCAGCAAATAATGGCGTATCGCTTCTGGTGAACTGGCCAGAGTAAGCTTGTAGATGCGACTGTGGTAAAACGAGGAGCAAGTGCCAGGAGTAACTATGACTCTCTTAAGGTACCCAAATGCCTCGTCAACAGGCGAATTCCAACGGCAAACTCGAGGAGCTCCCGGCAGGAGTACTGTGAAAGTCTTAAGGTCAACAAATAATGGCGTATCGTTTCTGGTGAACTGGCCAGAGTAAGCTTGTAGATGTGACTGTGGTAAAACGAGGAGCAAGTGGCTGGAGTATGTATGACTCTCTTAAGGTAGCCAAATGCTTCGTCAACAGGCGAATTACATCGGCAAACTCGAGGAGCTCCCGGCAGGAGTACTGTGAAAGTCTCAAGGCCGACAAATAATGACGTACCGCTTCAGGTGAACGGGGCCACAGGAAGCTTGAAAATGTGGCTGTGGTTAACAGCGAGCATTTGGCAGGTGTAACAATGACTCTCTTAAGGTAGAAAAATGCCTCGTCAACAGGCGAGAAACATCGGCATTCTCGAGGAGCTCCCGGCAGGAGTACTGTGAAAGTCTTAAGGTCAACAAATAATGGTGTATCGCTTCTGGTTAACAGGCCAGAGCAAGCTTGTACATGTGACTATTGTGAAACGGGGAGAAACTGGCAGGACTAACTATGACTCTCTTAAGGTAGCCAAATGCCTCGTCAACAGGCGAATTCCAACGGCAAACTCGAGGAGCTCCCGGCAGGAGTACTGTGAAAGTCTCAAGGCCGACAAATAATGACGTACCGCTTCAGGTGAACTGGGCCACAGGAAGCTTGAAAATGTGGCTGTGGTTAACAGCGAGCATTTGGCAGGTGTAACAATGACTCTCTTAAGGTAGAAAAATGCCTCGTCAACAGGCGAGAAACATCGGCATTCTCGAGGAGCTCCCGGCAGGAGTACTGTGAAAGTCTTAAGGTCAACAAATAATGGCGTATCGCTTCTGGTGAACTGGCCAGAGCAAGCTTGTACATGTGACTATTGTGAAACGGGGAGAAACTGGCAGGACTAACTATGACTCTCTTAAGGTAGCCAAATGCCTCGTCAACAGGCGAATTCCAACGGCAAACTCGAGGAGCTCCCGGCAGGAGTACTGTGAAAGTCTTAAGGTCAACAAATAATGGTGTATCGCTTCTGGTTAACAGGCCAGAGCAAGCTTGTACATGTGACTATTGTGAAACGGGGAGAAACTGGCAGGACTAACTATGACTCTCTCAAGGTAGCCAAATGCCTCGTCAACAGGCGAATTCCAACGGCAAACTCTAGGAGTTCCCGGCAGGAGTACTGTGAAAGTCTTAAGGTCAGCAAATAATGGCGTATCGCTTCTGGTGAACTGGCCAGAGTAAGCTTGTAGATGCGACTGTGGTAAAACGAGGAGCAAGTGGCAGGAGTAACTATGACACTCTTAAGGTAGCCAAATGCCTCGTCAACAGGCGAATTCCATCGGCATTCTCGAGGAGCTCCCGGCAGGAGTACTGTGAAAGTCTTAAGGTCAACAAATAATGGTGTATCGCTTCTGGTTAACAGGCCAGAGCAAGCTTGTACATGTGACTATTGTGAAACGGGGAGAAACTGGCAGGACTAACTATGACTCCCTTAAGGTAGCCAAATGCCTCGTCAACAGGCGAATTCCAACGGCAAACTCTAGGAGTTCCCGGCAGGAGTACTGTGAAAGTCTTAAGGTCAGCAAATAATGGCGTATCGCTTCTGGTGAACTGGCCAGAGTAAGCTTGTAGATGCGACTGTGGTAAAACGAGGATCAAGTGGCAGGAGTAACTATGACTCTCTTAAGGTAGCCAAATGCCTCGTCAACAGGCGAATTCCATCGGCATTCTCGAGGAGCTCCCGGCAGAAGTACTGTGAAAGTCTTATGGTCAACAAATAATTGTGTATCGCTTCTGGTTAACTGGCCAGAGCAAGCTTGTACATGTGACTATTGTGAAACGGGGAGAAACTGGCAGGAATAACTATGATTCTCTTAAGGTAGCCAAATGCCTCGTCAACAGGCGAATTCCAACGGCAAACTCGAGGAGCTCCCGGCAGGAGTACTGTGAAAGTCTTAAGGTCAACAAATAATGGCGTATCGCTTCTGGTGAACTGGCCAGAGTAAGCTTGTAGATGCGACTGTGGTAAAACGAGGAGCAAGTGCCAGGAGTAACTATGACTCTCTTAAGGTAGCCAAATGCCTCGTCAACAGGCGAATTCCAACGGCAAACTCGAGGAGCTCCCGGCAGGAGTACTGTGAAAGTCTTAAGGTCAACAAATAATGGTGTATCGCTTCTGGTTAACAGGCCAGAGCAAGCTTGTACATGTGACTATTGTGAAACGGGGAGAAACTGGCAGGACTAACTATGACTCTCTTAAGGTAGCCAAATGCCTCGTCAACAGGCGAATTCCAACGGCAAACTCTAGGAGTTCCCGGCAGGAGTACTGTGAAAGGCTTAAGGTCAGCAAATAATGGCGTATCGCTTCTGGTGAACTGGCCAGAGTAAGCTTGTAGATGCGACTGTGGTAAAACGAGGAGCAAGTGCCAGGAGTAACTATGACTCTCTTAAGGTACCCAAATGCCTCGTCAACAGGCGAATTCCAACGGCAAACTCGAGGAGCTCCCGGCAGGAGTACTGTGAAAGTCTTAAGGTCAACAAATAATGGCGTATCGTTTCAGGTGAACTGGCCAGAGTAAGCTTGTAGATGTGACTGTGGTAAAACGAGGAGCAAGTGGCTGGAGTATGTATGACTCTCTTAAGGTAGCCAAATGCCTCGTCAACAGGCGAATTCCAACGGCAAACTCGAGGAGCTCCCGGCAGGAGTACTGTGAAAGTCTCAAGGCCGACAAATAATGACGTACCGCTTCAGGTGAACTGGGCCACAGGAAGCTTGAAAATGTGGCTGTGGTTAACAGCGAGCATTTGGCAGGTGTAACAATGACTCTCTTAAGGTAGAAAAATGCCTCGTCAACAGGCGAGAAACATCGGCATTCTCGAGGAGCTCCCGGCAGGAGTACTGTGAAAGTCTTAAGGTCAACAAATAATGGCGTATCGCTTCTGGTGAACTGGCCAGAGCAAGCTTGTACATGTGACTATTGTGAAACGGGGAGAAACTGGCAGGACTAACTATGACTCTCTTAAGGTAGCCAAATGCCTCGTCAACAGGCGAATTCCAACGGCAAACTCGAGGAGCTCCCGGCAGGAGTACTGTGAAAGTCTTAAGGTCAACAAATAATGGTGTATCGCTTCTGGTTAACAGGCCAGAGCAAGCTTGTACATGTGACTATTGTGAAACGGGGAGAAACTGGCAGGACTAACTATGACTCTCTCAAGGTAGCCAAATGCCTCGTCAACAGGCGAATTCCAACGGCAAACTCTAGGAGTTCCCGGCAGGAGTACTGTGAAAGTCTTAAGGTCAGCAAATAATGGCGTATCGCTTCTGGTGAACTGGCCAGAGTAAGCTTGTAGATGCGACTGTGGTAAAACGAGGAGCAAGTGGCAGGAGTAACTATGACACTCTTAAGGTAGCCAAATGCCTCGTCAACAGGCGAATTCCATCGGCATTCTCGAGGAGCTCCCGGCAGGAGTACTGTGAAAGTCTTAAGGTCAACAAATAATGGTGTATCGCTTCTGGTTAACAGGCCAGAGCAAGCTTGTACATGTGACTATTGTGAAACGGGGAGAAACTGGCAGGACTAACTATGACTCCCTTAAGGTAGCCAAATGCCTCGTCAACAGGCGAATTCCAACGGCAAACTCTAGGAGTTCCCGGCAGGAGTACTGTGAAAGTCTTAAGGTCAGCAAATAATGGCGTATCGCTTCTGGTGAACTGGCCAGAGTAAGCTTGTAGATGCGACTGTGGTAAAACGAGGATCAAGTGGCAGGAGTAACTATGACTCTCTTAAGGTAGCCAAATGCCTCGTCAACAGGCGAATTCCATCGGCATTCTCGAGGAGCTCCCGGCAGAAGTACTGTGAAAGTCTTATGGTCAACAAATAATTGTGTATCGCTTCTGGTTAACTGGCCAGAGCAAGCTTGTACATGTGACTATTGTGAAACGGGGAGAAACTGGCAGGAATAACTATGACTCTCTTAAGGTAGCCAAATGCCTCGTCAACAGGCGAATTCCAACGGCAAACTCGAGGAGCTCCCGGCAGGAGTACTGTGAAAGTCTTAAGGTCAACAAATAATGGCGTATCGCTTCTGGTGAACTGGCCAGAGTAAGCTTGTAGATGCGACTGTGGTAAAACGAGGAGCAAGTGCCAGGAGTAACTATGACTCTCTTAAGGTAGCCAAATGCCTCGTCAACAGGCGAATTCCAACGGCAAACTCGAGGAGCTCCCGGCAGGAGTACTGTGAAAGTCTTAAGGTCAACAAATAATGGTGTATCGCTTCTGGTTAACAGGCCAGAGCAAGCTTGTACATGTGACTATTGTGAAACGGGGAGAAACTGGCAGGACTAACTATGACTCTCTTAAGGTAGCCAAATGCCTCGTCAACAGGCGAATTCCAACGGCAAACTCTAGGAGTTCCCGGCAGGAGTACTGTGAAAGGCTTAAGGTCAGCAAATAATGGCGTATCGCTTCTGGTGAACTGGCCAGAGTAAGCTTGTAGATGCGACTGTGGTAAAACGAGGAGCAAGTGGCAGGAGTAACTATGACTCTCTTAAGGTAGCCAAATGCCTCGTCAACAGGCGAGAAACATCGGCATTCTCGAGGAGCTCCCGGCAGGAGTACTGTGAAAGTCTTAAGGTCAACAAATAATGGTGTATCGCTTCTGGTTAACAGGCCAGAGCAAGCTTGTACATGTGACTATTGTGAAACGGGGAGAAACTGGCAGGACTAACTATGACTCTCTTAAGGTAGCCAAATGCCTCGTCAACAGGCGAATTCCAACGGCAAACTCGAGGAGCTCCCGGCAGGAGTACTGTGAAAGTCTCAAGGCCGACAAATAATGACGTACCGCTTCAGGTGAACGGGGCCACAGGAAGCTTGAAAATGTGGCTGTGGTTAACAGCGAGCATTTGGCAGGTGTAACAATGACTCTCTTAAGGTAGAAAAATGCCTCGTCAACAGGCGAGAAACATCGGCATTCTCGAGGAGCTCCCGGCAGGAGTACTGTGAAAGTCTTGAGGTCAACAAATAATGGTGTATCGCTTCTGGTTAACAGGCCAGAGCAAGCTTGTACATGTGACTATTGTGAAACGGGGAGAAACTGGCAGGACTAACTATGACTCTCTTAAGGTAGCCAAATGCCTCGTCAACAGGCGAATTCCAACGGCAAACTCGAGGAGCTCCCGGCAGGAGTACTGTGAAAGTCTCAAGGCCGACAAATAATGACGTACCGCTTCAGGTGAACTGGGCCACAGGAAGCTTGAAAATGTGGCTGTGGTTAACAGCGAGCATTTGGCAGGTGTAACAATGACTCTCTTAAGGTAGAAAAATGCCTCGTCAACAGGCGAGAAACATCGGCATTCTCGAGGAGCTCCCGGCAGGAGTACTGTGAAAGTCTTAAGGTCAACAAATAATGGCGTATCGCTTCTGGTGAACTGGCCAGAGTAAGCTTGTAGATGCGACTGTGGTAAAACGAGGAGCAAGTGCCAGGAGTAACTATGACTCTCTTAAGGTAGCCAAATGCCTCGTCAACAGGCGAATTCCAACGGCAAACTCGAGGAGCTCCCGGCAGGAGTACTGTGAAAGTCTTAAGGTCAACAAATAATGGTGTATCGCTTCTGGTTAACAGGCCAGAGCAAGCTTGTACATGTGACTATTGTGAAACGGGGAGAAACTGGCAGGACTAACTATGACTCTCTTAAGGTAGCCAAATGCCTCGTCAACAGGCGAATTCCAACGGCAAACTCTAGGAGTTCCCGGCAGGAGTACTGTGAAAGTCTTAAGGTCAGCAAATAATGGCGTATCGCTTCTGGTGAACTGGCCAGAGTAAGCTTGTAGATGCGACTGTGGTAAAACGAGGAGCAAGTGGCAGGAGTAACTATGACACTCTTAAGGTAGCCAAATGCCTCGTCAACAGGCGAATTCCATCGGCATTCTCGAGGAGCTCCCGGCAGGAGTACTGTGAAAGTCTTAAGGTCAACAAATAATGGTGTATCGCTTCTGGTTAACAGGCCAGAGCAAGCTTGTACATGTGACTATTGTGAAACGGGGAGAAACTGGCAGGACTAACTATGACTCCCTTAAGGTAGCCAAATGCCTCGTCAACAGGCGAATTCCAACGGCAAACTCTAGGAGTTCCCGGCAGGAGTACTGTGAAAGTCTTAAGGTCAGCAAATAATGGCGTATCGCTTCTGGTGAACTGGCCAGAGTAAGCTTGTAGATGCGACTGTGGTAAAACGAGGATCAAGTGGCAGGAGTAACTATGACTCTCTTAAGGTAGCCAAATGCCTCGTCAACAGGCGAATTCCATCGGCATTCTCGAGGAGCTCCCGGCAGAAGTACTGTGAAAGTCTTATGGTCAACAAATAATTGTGTATCGCTTCTGGTTAACTGGCCAGAGCAAGCTTGTACATGTGACTATTGTGAAACGGGGAGAAACTGGCAGGAATAACTATGACTCTCTTAAGGTAGCCAAATGCCTCGTCAACAGGCGAATTCCAACGGCAAACTCGAGGAGCTCCCGGCAGGAGTACTGTGAAAGTCTTAAGGTCAACAAATAATGGCGTATCGCTTCTGGTGAACTGGCCAGAGTAAGCTTGTAGATGCGACTGTGGTAAAACGAGGAGCAAGTGCCAGGAGTAACTATGACTCTCTTAAGGTAGCCAAATGCCTCGTCAACAGGCGAATTCCAACGGCAAACTCGAGGAGCTCCCGGCAGGAGTACTGTGAAAGTCTTAAGGTCAACAAATAATGGTGTATCGCTTCTGGTTAACAGGCCAGAGCAAGCTTGTACATGTGACTATTGTGAAACGGGGAGAAACTGGCAGGACTAACTATGACTCTCTTAAGGTAGCCAAATGCCTCGTCAACAGGCGAATTCCAACGGCAAACTCTAGGAGTTCCCGGCAGGAGTACTGTGAAAGGCTTAAGGTCAGCAAATAATGGCGTATCGCTTCTGGTGAACTGGCCAGAGTAAGCTTGTAGATGCGACTGTGGTAAAACGAGGAGCAAGTGGCAGGAGTAACTATGACTCTCTTAAGGTAGCCAAATGCCTCGTCAACAGGCGAGAAACATCGGCATTCTCGAGGAGCTCCCGGCAGGAGTACTGTGAAAGTCTTAAGGTCAACAAATAATGGTGTATCGCTTCTGGTTAACAGGCCAGAGCAAGCTTGTACATGTGACTATTGTGAAACGGGGAGAAACTGGCAGGACTAACTATGACTCTCTTAAGGTAGCCAAATGCCTCGTCAACAGGCGAATTCCAACGGCAAACTCGAGGAGCTCCCGGCAGGAGTACTGTGAAAGTCTCAAGGCCGACAAATAATGACGTACCGCTTCAGGTGAACGGGGCCACAGGAAGCTTGAAAATGTGGCTGTGGTTAACAGCGAGCATTTGGCAGGTGTAACAATGACTCTCTTAAGGTAGAAAAATGCCTCGTCAACAGGCGAGAAACATCGGCATTCTCGAGGAGCTCCCGGCAGGAGTACTGTGAAAGTCTTAAGGTCAACAAATAATGGTGTATCGCTTCTGGTTAACAGGCCAGAGCAAGCTTGTACATGTGACTATTGTGAAACGGGGAGAAACTGGCAGGACTAACTATGACTCTCTTAAGGTAGCCAAATGCCTCGTCAACAGGCGAATTCCAACGGCAAACTCGAGGAGCTCCCGGCAGGAGTACTGTGAAAGTCTCAAGGCCGACAAATAATGACGTACCGCTTCAGGTGAACTGGGCCACAGGAAGCTTGAAAATGTGGCTGTGGTTAACAGCGAGCATTTGGCAGGTGTAACAATGACTCTCTTAAGGTAGAAAAATGCCTCGTCAACAGGCGAGAAACATCGGCATTCTCGAGGAGCTCCCGGCAGGAGTACTGTGAAAGTCTTAAGGTCAACAAATAATGGCGTATCGCTTCTGGTGAACTGGCCAGAGTAAGCTTGTAGATGCGACTGTGGTAAAACGAGGAGCAAGTGCCAGGAGTAACTATGACTCTCTTAAGGTAGCCAAATGCCTCGTCAACAGGCGAATTCCAACGGCAAACTCGAGGAGCTCCCGGCAGGAGTACTGTGAAAGTCTTAAGGTCAACAAATAATGGTGTATCGCTTCTGGTTAACAGGCCAGAGCAAGCTTGTACATGTGACTATTGTGAAACGGGGAGAAACTGGCAGGACTAACTATGACTCTCTTAAGGTAGCCAAATGCCTCGTCAACAGGCGAATTCCAACGGCAAACTCTAGGAGTTCCCGGCAGGAGTACTGTGAAAGTCTTAAGGTCAGCAAATAATGGCGTATCGCTTCTGGTGAACTGGCCAGAGTAAGCTTGTAGATGCGACTGTGGTAAAACGAGGAGCAAGTGCCAGGAGTAACTATGACTCTCTTAAGGTACCCAAATGCCTCGTCAACAGGCGAATTCCAACGGCAAACTCGAGGAGCTCCCGGCAGGAGTACTGTGAAAGTCTTAAGGTCAACAAATAATGGCGTATCGTTTCTGGTGAACTGGCCAGAGTAAGCTTGTAGATGTGACTGTGGTAAAACGAGGAGCAAGTGGCTGGAGTATGTATGACTCTCTTAAGGTAGCCAAATGCTTCGTCAACAGGCGAATTACATCGGCAAACTCGAGGAGCTCCCGGCAGGAGTACTGTGAAAGTCTCAAGGCCGACAAATAATGACGTACCGCTTCAGGTGAACGGGGCCACAGGAAGCTTGAAAATGTGGCTGTGGTTAACAGCGAGCATTTGGCAGGTGTAACAATGACTCTCTTAAGGTAGAAAAATGCCTCGTCAACAGGCGAGAAACATCGGCATTCTCGAGGAGCTCCCGGCAGGAGTACTGTGAAAGTCTTAAGGTCAACAAATAATGGTGTATCGCTTCTGGTTAACAGGCCAGGGCAAGCTTGTACATGTGACTATTGTGAAACGGGGAGAAACTGGCAGGACTAACTATGACTCTCTTAAGGTAGCCAAATGCCTCGTCAACAGGCGAATTCCAACGGCAAACTCGAGGAGCTCCCGGCAGGAGTACTGTGAAAGTCTCAAGGCCGACAAATAATGACGTACCGCTTCAGGTGAACTGGGCCACAGGAAGCTTGAAAATGTGGCTGTGGTTAACAGCGAGCATTTGGCAGGTGTAACAATGACTCTCTTAAGGTAGAAAAATGCCTCGTCAACAGGCGAGAAACATCGGCATTCTCGAGGAGCTCCCGGCAGGAGTACTGTGAAAGTCTTAAGGTCAACAAATAATGGCGTATCGCTTCTGGTGAACTGGCCAGAGTAAGCTTGTAGATGCGACTGTGGTAAAACGAGGAGCAAGTGCCAGGAGTAACTATGACTCTCTTAAGGTAGCCAAATGCCTCGTCAACAGGCGAATTCCAACGGCAAACTCGAGGAGCTCCCGGCAGGAGTACTGTGAAAGTCTTAAGGTCAACAAATAATGGTGTATCGCTTCTGGTTAACAGGCCAGAGCAAGCTTGTACATGTGACTATTGTGAAACGGGGAGAAACTGGCAGGACTAACTATGACTCTCTTAAGGTAGCCAAATGCCTCGTCAACAGGCGAATTCCAACGGCAAACTCTAGGAGTTCCCGGCAGGAGTACTGTGAAAGTCTTAAGGTCAGCAAATAATGGCGTATCGCTTCTGGTGAACTGGCCAGAGTAAGCTTGTAGATGCGACTGTGGTAAAACGAGGAGCAAGTGCCAGGAGTAACTATGACTCTCTTAAGGTACCCAAATGCCTCGTCAACAGGCGAATTCCAACGGCAAACTCGAGGAGCTCCCGGCAGGAGTACTGTGAAAGTCTTAAGGTCAACAAATAATGGCGTATCGTTTCTGGTGAACTGGCCAGAGTAAGCTTGTAGATGTGACTGTGGTAAAACGAGGAGCAAGTGGCTGGAGTATGTATGACTCTCTTAAGGTAGCCAAATGCTTCGTCAACAGGCGAATTACATCGGCAAACTCGAGGAGCTCCCGGCAGGAGTACTGTGAAAGTCTCAAGGCCGACAAATAATGACGTACCGCTTCAGGTGAACGGGGCCACAGGAAGCTTGAAAATGTGGCTGTGGTTAACAGCGAGCATTTGGCAGGTGTAACAATGACTCTCTTAAGGTAGAAAAATGCCTCGTCAACAGGCGAGAAACATCGGCACTCTCGAGGAGCTCCCGGCAGGAGTACTGTGAAAGTCTTAAGGTCAACAAATAATGGTGTATCGCTTCTGGTTAACAGGCCAGAGCAAGCTTGTACATGTGACTATTGTGAAACGGGGAGAAACTGGCAGGACTAACTATGACTCTCTTAAGGTAGCCAAATGCCTCGTCAACAGGCGAATTACAACGGCAAACTCGAGGAGCTCCCGGCAGGAGTACTGTGAAAGTCTCAAGGCCGACAAATAATGACGTACCGCTTCAGGTGAACTGGGCCACAGGAAGCTTGAAAATGTGGCTGTGGTTAACAGCGAGCATTTGGCAGGTGTAACAATGACTCTCTTAAGGTAGAAAAATGCCTCGTCAACAGGCGAGAAACATCGGCATTCTCGAGGAGCTCCCGGCAGGAGTACTGTGAAAGTCTTAAGGTCAACAAATAATGGCGTATCGCTTCTGGTGAACTGGCCAGAGTAAGCTTGTAGATGCGACTGTGGTAAAACGAGGAGCAAGTGGCAGGAGTAACTATGACTCTCTTAAGGTAGCCAAATGCCTCGTCAACAGGCGAATTCCATCGGCATTCTCGAGGAGCTCCCGGCAGGAGTACTGTGAAAGTCTTAAGGTCAACAAATAATGGTGTATCGCTTCTGGTTAACAGGCCAGAGCAAGCTTGTACATGTGACTATTGTGAAACGGGGAGAAACTGGCAGGACTAACTATGACTCTCTTAAGGTAGCCAAATGCCTCGTCAACAGGCGAATTCCAACGGCAAACTCTAGGAGTTCCCGGCAGGAGTACTGTGAAAGTCTTAAGGTCAGCAAATAATGGCGTATCGCTTCTGGTGAACTGGCCAGAGTAAGCTTGTAGATGCGACTGTGGTAAAACGAGGAGCAAGTGGCAGGAGTAACTATGACTCTCTTAAGGTAGCCAAATGCCTCGTCAACAGGCGAATTCCAACGGCAAACTCTAGGAGTTCCCGGCAGGAGTACTGTGAAAGTCTTAAGGTCAACAAATAATGGCGTATCGTTTCTGGTGAACTGGCCAGAGTAAGCTTGTAGATGTGACTGTGGTAAAACGAGGAGCAAGTGGCTGGAGTATGTATGACTCTCTTAAGGTAGCCAAATGCCTCGTCAACAGGCGAATTACATCGGCAAACTCGAGGAGCTCCCGGCAGGAGTACTGTGAAAGTCTCAAGGCCGACAAATAATGACGCACCGCTTCAGGTGAACTGGGCCACAGGAAGCTTGAAAATGTGGCTGTGGTTAACAGCGAGCATTTGGCAGGTGTAACAATGACTCTCTTAAGGTAGAAAAATGCCTCGTCAACAGGCGAGAAACATCGGCATTCTCGAGGAGCTCCCGGCAGGAGTACTGTGAAAGTCTTAAGGTCAACAAATAATTGTGTATCGCTTCTGGTTAACTGGCCAGAGCAAGCTTGTACATGTGACTATTGTGAAACGGGGAGAAACTGGCAGGACTAACTATGACTCTCTTAAGGTAGCCAAATGCCTCGTCAACAGGCGAATTCCAACGGCAAACTCGAGGAGCTCCCGGCAGGAGTACTGTGAAAGTCTTAAGGTCAACAAATAATGGTGTATCGCTTCTGGTTAACAGGCCAGAGCAAGCTTGTACATGTGACTATTGTGAAACGGGGAGAAACTGGCAGGACTAACTATGACTCTCTCAAGGTAGCCAAATGCCTCGTCAACAGGCGAATTCCAACGGCAAACTCTAGGAGTTCCCGGCAGGAGTACTGTGAAAGTCTTAAGGTCAGCAAATAATGGCGTATCGCTTCTGGTGAACTGGCCAGAGTAAGCTTGTAGATGCGACTGTGGTAAAACGAGGAGCAAGTGGCAGGAGTAACTATGACACTCTTAAGGTAGCCAAATGCCTCGTCAACAGGCGAATTCCATCGGCATTCTCGAGGAGCTCCCGGCAGGAGTACTGTGAAAGTCTTAAGGTCAACAAATAATGGTGTATCGCTTCTGGTTAACAGGCCAGAGCAAGCTTGTACATGTGACTATTGTGAAACGGGGAGAAACTGGCAGGACTAACTATGACTCCCTTAAGGTAGCCAAATGCCTCGTCAACAGGCGAATTCCAACTTCAAACTCTAGGAGTTCCCGGCAGGAGTACTGTGAAAGTCTTAAGGTCAGCAAATAATGGCGTATCGCTTCTGGTGAACTGGCCAGAGTAAGCTTGTAGATGCGACTGTGGTAAAACGAGGAGCAAGTGGCAGGAGTAACTATGACTCTCTTAAGGTAGCCAAATGCCTCGTCAACAGGCGATTTCCATCGGCATTCTCGAGGAGCTCCCGGCAGAAGTACTGTGAAAGTCTTATGGTCAACAAATAATTGTGTATCGCTTCTGGTTAACTGGCCAGAGCAAGCTTGTACATGTGACTATTGTGAAACGGGGAGAAACTGGCAGGAATAACTATGACTCTCTTAAGGTAGCCAAATGCCTCGTCAACAGGCGAATTCCAACGGCAAACTCGAGGAGCTCCCGGCAGGAGTACTGTGAAAGTCTTAAGGTCAACAAATAATGGCGTATCGCTTCTGGTGAACTGGCCAGAGTAAGCTTGTAGATGCGACTGTGGTAAAACGAGGAGCAAGTGCCAGGAGTAACTATGACTCTCTTAAGGTAGCCAAATGCCTCGTCAACAGGCGAATTCCAACGGCAAACTCGAGGAGCTCCCGGCAGGAGTACTGTGAAAGTCTTAAGGTCAACAAATAATGGTGTATCGCTTCTGGTTAACAGGCCAGAGCAAGCTTGTACATGTGACTATTGTGAAACGGGGAGAAACTGGCAGGACTAACTATGACTCTCTTAAGGTAGCCAAATGCCTCGTCAACAGGCGAATTCCAACGGCAAACTCTAGGAGTTCCCGGCAGGAGTACTGTGAAAGTCTTAAGGTCAGCAAATAATGGCGTATCGCTTCTGGTGAACTGGCCAGAGTAAGCTTGTAGATCCGACTGTGGTAAAACGAGGAGCAAGTGCCAGGAGTAACTATGACTCTCTTAAGGTACCCAAATGCCTCGTCAACAGGCGAATTCCAACGGCAAACTCGAGGAGCTCCCGGCAGGAGTACTGTGAAAGTCTTAAGGTCAACAAATAATGGCGTATCGTTTCTGGTGAACTGGCCAGAGTAAGCTTGTAGATGTGACTGTGGTAAAACGAGGAGCAAGTGGCTGGAGTATGTATGACTCTCTTAAGGTAGCCAAATGCTTCGTCAACAGGCGAATTACATCGGCAAACTCGAGGAGCTCCCGGCAGGAGTACTGTGAAAGTCTCAAGGCCGACAAATAATGACGCACCGCTTCAGGTGAACTGGGCCACAGGAAGCTTGAAAATGTGGCTGTGGTTAACAGCGAGCATTTGGCAGGTGTAACAATGACTCTCTTAAGGTAGAAAAATGCCTCGTCAACAGGCGAGAAACATCGGCATTCTCGAGGAGCTCCCGGCAGGAGTACTGTGAAAGTCTTAAGGTCAACAAATAATTGTGTATCGCTTCTGGTTAACTGGCCAGAGCAAGCTTGTACATGTGACTATTGTGAAACGGGGAGAAACTGGCAGGACTAACTATGACTCTCTTAAGGTAGCCAAATGCCTCGTCAACAGGCGAATTCCAACGGCAAACTCGAGGAGCTCCCGGCAGGAGTACTGTGAAAGTCTTTAAGGTCAACAAATAATGGTGTATCGCTTCTGGTTAACAGGCCAGAGCAAGCTTGTACATGTGACTATTGTGAAACGGGGAGAAACTGGCAGGACTAACTATGACTCTCTCAAGGTAGCCAAATGCCTCGTCAACAGGCGAATTCCAACGGCAAACTCTAGGAGTTCCCGGCAGGAGTACTGTGAAAGTCTTAAGGTCAGCAAATAATGGCGTATCGCTTCTGGTGAACTGGCCAGAGTAAGCTTGTAGATGCGACTGTGGTAAAACGAGGAGCAAGTGCCAGGAGTAACTATGACTCTCTTAAGGTAGCCAAATGCCTCGTCAACAGGCGAATTCCAACGGCAAACTCGAGGAGCTCCCGGCAGGAGTACTGTGAAAGTCTTAAGGTCAACAAATAATGGTGTATCGCTTCTGGTTAACAGGCCAGAGCAAGCTTGTACATGTGACTATTGTGAAACGGGGAGAAACTGGCAGGACTAACTATGACTCTCTTAAGGTAGCCAAATGCCTCGTCAACAGGCGAATTCCAACGGCAAACTCTAGGAGTTCCCGGCAGGAGTACTGTGAAAGTCTTAAGGTCAGCAAATAATGGCGTATCGCTTCTGGTGAACTGGCCAGAGTAAGCTTGTAGATGCGACTGTGGTAAAACGAGGAGCAAGTGCCAGGAGTAACTATGACTCTCTTAAGGTACCCAAATGCCTCGTCAACAGGCGAATTCCAACGGCAAACTCGAGGAGCTCCCGGCAGGAGTACTGTGAAAGTCTTAAGGTCAACAAATAATGGCGTATCGTTTCTGGTGAACTGGCCAGAGTAAGCTTGTAGATGTGACTGTGGTAAAACGAGGAGCAAGTGGCTGGAGTATATATGACTCTCTTAAGGTAGCCAAATGCTTCGTCAACAGGCGAATTACATCGGCAAACTCGAGGAGCTCCCGGCAGGAGTACTGTGAAAGTCTCAAGGCCGACAAATAATGACGTACCGCTTCAGGTGAACGGGGCCACAGGAAGCTTGAAAATGTGGCTGTGGTTAACAGCGAGCATTTGGCAGGTGTAACAATGACTCTCTTAAGGTAGAAAAATGCCTCGTCAACAGGCGAGAAACATCGGCATTCTCGAGGAGCTCCCGGCAGGAGTACTGTGAAAGTCTTAAGGTCAACAAATAATGGTGTATCGCTTCTGGTTAACAGGCCAGAGCAAGCTTGTACATGTGACTATTGTGAAACGGGGAGAAACTGGCAGGACTAACTATGACTCTCTTAAGGTAGCCAAATGCCTCGTCAACAATTACAACGGCAAACTCGAGGAGCTCCCGGCAGGAGTACTGTGAAAGTCTCAAGGCCGACAAATAATGACGTACCGCTTCAGGTGAACTGGGCCACAGGAAGCTTGAAAATGTGGCTGTGGTTAACAGCGAGCATTTGGCAGGTGTAACAATGACTCTCTTAAGGTAGAAAAATGCCTCGTCAACAGGCGAGAAACATCGGCATTCTCGAGGAGCTCCCGGCAGGAGTACTGTGAAAGTCTTAAGGTCAACAAATAATGGCGTATCGCTTCTGGTGAACTGGCCAGAGTAAGCTTGTAGATGCGACTGTGGTAAAACGAGGAGCAAGTGCCAGGAGTAACTATGACTCTCTTAAGGTACCCAAATGCCTCGTCAACAGGCGAATTCCATCGGCATTCTCGAGGAGCTCCCGGCAGGAGTACTGTGAAAGTCTTAAGGTCAACAAATAATGGTGTATCGCTTCTGGTTAACAGGCCAGAGCAAGCTTGTACATGTGACTATTGTGAAACGGGGAGAAACTGGCAGGACTAACTATGACTCTCTTAAGGTAGCCAAATGCCTCGTCAACAGGCGAATTCCAACGGCAAACTCTAGGAGTTCCCGGCAGGAGTACTGTGAAAGTCTTAAGGTCAGCAAATAATGGCGTATCGCTTCTGGTGAACTGGCCAGAGTAAGCTTGTAGATGCGACTGTGGTAAAACGAGGAGCAAGTGGCAGGAGTAACTATGACTCTCTTAAGGTAGCCAAATGCCTCGTCAACAGGCGAATTCCAACGGCAAACTCTAGGAGTTCCCGGCAGGAGTACTGTGAAAGTCTTAAGGTCAACAAATAATGGCGTATCGTTTCTGGTGAACTGGCCAGAGTAAGCTTGTAGATGTGACTGTGGTAAAACGAGGAGCAAGTGGCTGGAGTATGTATGACTCTCTTAAGGTAGCCAAATGCCTCGTCAACAGGCGAATTACATCGGCAAACTCGAGGAGCTCCCGGCAGGAGTACTGTGAAAGTCTCAAGGCCGACAAATAATGACGCACCGCTTCAGGTGAACTGGGCCACAGGAAGCTTGAAAATGTGGCTGTGGTTAACAGCGAGCATTTGGCAGGTGTAACAATGACTCTCTTAAGGTAGAAAAATGCCTCGTCAACAGGCGAGAAACATCGGCATTCTCGAGGAGCTCCCGGCAGGAGTACTGTGAAAGTCTTAAGGTCAACAAATAATTGTGTATCGCTTCTGGTTAACTGGCCAGAGCAAGCTTGTACATGTGACTATTGTGAAACGGGGAGAAACTGGCAGGACTAACTATGACTCTCTTAAGGTAGCCAAATGCCTCGTCAACAGGCGAATTCCAACGGCAAACTCGAGGAGCTCCCGGCAGGAGTACTGTGAAAGTCTTAAGGTCAACAAATAATGGTGTATCGCTTCTGGTTAACAGGCCAGAGCAAGCTTGTACATGTGACTATTGTGAAACGGGGAGAAACTGGCAGGACTAACTATGACTCTCTCAAGGTAGCCAAATGCCTCGTCAACAGGCGAATTCCAACGGCAAACTCTAGGAGTTCCCGGCAGGAGTACTGTGAAAGTCTTAAGGTCAGCAAATAATGGCGTATCGCTTCTGGTGAACTGGCCAGAGTAAGCTTGTAGATGCGACTGTGGTAAAACGAGGAGCAAGTGGCAGGAGTAACTATGACACTCTTAAGGTAGCCAAATGCCTCGTCAACAGGCGAATTCCATCGGCATTCTCGAGGAGCTCCCGGCAGGAGTACTGTGAAAGTCTTAAGGTCAACAAATAATGGTGTATCGCTTCTGGTTAACAGGCCAGAGCAAGCTTGTACATGTGACTATTGTGAAACGGGGAGAAACTGGCAGGACTAACTATGACTCCCTTAAGGTAGCCAAATGCCTCGTCAACAGGCGAATTCCAACTTCAAACTCTAGGAGTTCCCGGCAGGAGTACTGTGAAAGTCTTAAGGTCAGCAAATAATGGCGTATCGCTTCTGGTGAACTGGCCAGAGTAAGCTTGTAGATGCGACTGTGGTAAAACGAGGAGCAAGTGGCAGGAGTAACTATGACTCTCTTAAGGTAGCCAAATGCCTCGTCGACAGGCGATTTCCATCGGCATTCTCGAGGAGCTCCCGGCAGAAGTACTGTGAAAGTCTTATGGTCAACAAATAATTGTGTATCGCTTCTGGTTAACTGGCCAGAGCAAGCTTGTACATGTGACTATTGTGAAACGGGGAGAAACTGGCAGGAATAACTATGACTCTCTTAAGGTAGCCAAATGCCTCGTCAACAGGCGAATTCCAACGGCAAACTCGAGGAGCTCCCGGCAGGAGTACTGTGAAAGTCTTAAGGTCAACAAATAATGGCGTATCGCTTCTGGTGAACTGGCCAGAGTAAGCTTGTAGATGCGACTGTGGTAAAACGAGGAGCAAGTGCCAGGAGTAACTATGACTCTCTTAAGGTAGCCAAATGCCTCGTCAACAGGCGAATTCCAACGGCAAACTCGAGGAGCTCCCGGCAGGAGTACTGTGAAAGTCTTAAGGTCAACAAATAATGGTGTATCGCTTCTGGTTAACAGGCCAGAGCAAGCTTGTACATGTGACTATTGTGAAACGGGGAGAAACTGGCAGGACTAACTATGACTCTCTTAAGGTAGCCAAATGCCTCGTCAACAGGCGAATTCCAACGGCAAACTCTAGGAGTTCCCGGCAGGAGTACTGTGAAAGTCTTAAGGTCAGCAAATAATGGCGTATCGCTTCTGGTGAACTGGCCAGAGTAAGCTTGTAGATCCGACTGTGGTAAAACGAGGAGCAAGTGCCAGGAGTAACTATGACTCTCTTAAGGTACCCAAATGCCTCGTCAACAGGCGAATTCCAACGGCAAACTCGAGGAGCTCCCGGCAGGAGTACTGTGAAAGTCTTAAGGTCAACAAATAATGGCGTATCGTTTCTGGTGAACTGGCCAGAGTAAGCTTGTAGATGTGACTGTGGTAAAACGAGGAGCAAGTGGCTGGAGTATGTATGACTCTCTTAAGGTAGCCAAATGCTTCGTCAACAGGCGAATTACATCGGCAAACTCGAGGAGCTCCCGGCAGGAGTACTGTGAAAGTCTCAAGGCCGACAAATAATGACGCACCGCTTCAGGTGAACTGGGCCACAGGAAGCTTGAAAATGTGGCTGTGGTTAACAGCGAGCATTTGGCAGGTGTAACAATGACTCTCTTAAGGTAGAAAAATGCCTCGTCAACAGGCGAGAAACATCGGCATTCTCGAGGAGCTCCCGGCAGGAGTACTGTGAAAGTCTTAAGGTCAACAAATAATTGTGTATCGCTTCTGGTTAACTGGCCAGAGCAAGCTTGTACATGTGACTATTGTGAAACGGGGAGAAACTGGCAGGACTAACTATGACTCTCTTAAGGTAGCCAAATGCCTCGTCAACAGGCGAATTCCAACGGCAAACTCGAGGAGCTCCCGGCAGGAGTACTGTGAAAGTCTTTAAGGTCAACAAATAATGGTGTATCGCTTCTGGTTAACAGGCCAGAGCAAGCTTGTACATGTGACTATTGTGAAACGGGGAGAAACTGGCAGGACTAACTATGACTCTCTCAAGGTAGCCAAATGCCTCGTCAACAGGCGAATTCCAACGGCAAACTCTAGGAGTTCCCGGCAGGAGTACTGTGAAAGTCTTAAGGTCAGCAAATAATGGCGTATCGCTTCTGGTGAACTGGCCAGAGTAAGCTTGTAGATGCGACTGTGGTAAAACGAGGAGCAAGTGGCAGGAGTAACTATGACACTCTTAAGGTAGCCAAATGCCTCGTCAACAGGCGAATTCCATCGGCATTCTCTAGGAGCTCCCGGCAGGAGTACTGTGAAAGTCTTAAGGTCAACAAATAATGGTGTATCGCTTCTGGTTAACAGGCCAGAGCAAGCTTGTACATGTGACTATTGTGAAACGGGGAGAAACTGGCAGGACTAACTATGAGTCCCTTAAGGTAGCCAAATGCCTCGTCAACAGGCGAATTCCAACGGCAAACTCTAGGAGTTCCCGGCAGGAGTACTGTGAAAGTCTTAAGGTCAGCAAATAATGGCGTATCGCTTCTGGTGAACTGGCCAGAGTAAGCTTGTAGATGCGACTGTGGTAAAACGAGGAGCAAGTGGCAGGAGTAACTATGACTCTCTTAAGGTAGCCAAATGCCTCGTCAACAGGCGAATTCCATCGGCATTCTCGAGGAGCTCCCGGCAGAAGTACTGTGAAAGTCTTATGGTCAACAAATAATTGTGTATCGCTTCTGGTTAACTGGCCAGAGCAAGCTTGTACATGTGACTATTGTGAAACGGGGAGAAACTGGCAGGAATAACTATGACTCTCTTAAGGTAGCCAAATGCCTCGTCAACAGGCGAATTCCAACGGCAAACTCGAGGAGCTCCCGGCAGGAGTACTGTGAAAGTCTTAAGGTCAACAAATAATGGCGTATCGCTTCTGGTGAACTGGCCAGAGTAAGCTTGTAGATGCGACTGTGGTAAAACGAGGAGCAAGTGCCAGGAGTAACTATGACTCTCTTAAGGTAGCCAAATGCCTCGTCAACAGGCGAATTCCAACGGCAAACTCGAGGAGCTCCCGGCAGGAGTACTGTGAAAGTCTTAAGGTCAACAAATAATGGTGTATCGCTTCTGGTTAACAGGCCAGAGCAAGCTTGTACATGTGACTATTGTGAAACGGGGAGAAACTGGCAGGACTAACTATGACTCTCTTAAGGTAGCCAAATGCCTCGTCAACAGGCGAATTCCAACGGCAAACTCTAGGAGTTCCCGGCAGGAGTACTGTGAAAGTCTTAAGGTCAGCAAATAATGGCGTATCGCTTCTGGTGAACTGGCCAGAGTAAGCTTGTAGATGCGACTGTGGTAAAACGAGGAGCAAGTGCCAGGAGAACTATGACTCTCTTAAGGTAGCCAAATGCCTCGTCAACAGGCGAATTCCAACGGCAAACTCGAGGAGCTCCCGGCAGGAGTACTGTGAAAGTCTCAAGGCTGACAAATAATGACGTACCGCTTCAGGTGAACGGGGCCACAGGAAGCTTGAAAATGTGGCTGTGGTTAACAGCGAGCATTTGGCAGGTGTAACAATGACTCTCTTAAGGTAGCCAAATGCCTCGTCAACAGGCGAGAAACATCGGCATTCTCGAGGAGCTCCCGGCAGGAGTACTGTGAAAGTCTTAAGGTCAACAAATAATGGTGTATCGCTTCTGGTTAACAGGCCAGAGCAAGCTTGTACATGTGACTATTGTGAAACGGGGAGAAACTGGCAGGACTAACTATGACTCTCTTAAGGTAGCCAAATGCCTCGTCAACAGGCGAATTCCAACGGCAAACTCGAGGAGCTCCCGGCAGGAGTACTGTGAAAGTCTCAAGGCCGACAAATAATGACGTACCGCTTCAGGTGAACTGGGCCACAGGAAGCTTGAAAATGTGGCTGTGGTTAACAGCGAGCATTTGGCAGGTGTAACAATGACTCTCTTAAGGTAGAAAAATGCCTCGTCAACAGGCGAGAAACATCGGCATTCTCGAGGAGCTCCCGGCAGGAGTACTGTGAAAGTCTTAAAGTCAACAAATAATTGTGTATCGCTTCTGGTTAACTGGCCAGAGCAAGCTTGTACATGTGACTATTGTGAAACGGGGAGAAACTGGCAGGAATAACTATGACTCTCTTAAGGTAGCCAAATGCCTCGTCAACAGGCGAATTCCAACGGCAAACTCGAGGAGCTCCCGGCAGGAGTACTGTGAAAGTCTTAAGGTCAACAAATAATGGCGTATCGCTTCTGGTGAACTGGCCAGAGTAAGCTTGTAGATGCGACTGTGGTAAAACGAGGAGCAAGTGGCAGGAGTAACTATGACTCTCTTAAGGTAGCCAAATGCCTCGTCAACAGGCGAATTCCATCGGCATTCTCGAGGAGCTCCCGGCAGGAGTACTGTGAAAGTCTTAAGGTCAACAAATAATGGTGTATCGCTTCTGGTTAACAGGCCAGAGCAAGCTTGTACATGTGACTATTGTGAAACGGGGAGAAACTGGCAGGAGTAACTATGACTCTCTTAAGGTAGCCAAATGCCTCGTCAACAGGCGAATTCCAACGGCAAACTCTAGGAGTTCCCGGCAGGAGTACTGTGAAAGTCTTAAGGTTAGCAAATAATGGCGTATCGCTTCTGGTGAACTGGCCAGAGTAAGCTTGTAGATGCGACTGTGGTAAAACGAGGAGCAAGTGGCAGGAGTAACTATGACTCTCTTAAGGTAGCCAAATGCCTCGTCAACAGGCGAATTCCAACGGCAAACTCTAGGAGTTCCCGGCAGGAGTACTGTGAAAGTCTTAAGGTCAACAAATAATGGCGTATCGTTTCTGGTGAACTGGCCAGAGTAAGCTTGTAGATGTGACTGTGGTAAAACGAGGAGCAAGTGGCTGGAGTATGTATGACTCTCTTAAGGTAGCCAAATGCCTCGTCAACAGGCGAATTACATCGGCAAACTCGAGGAGCTCCCGGCAGGAGTACTGTGAAAGTCTCAAGGCCGACAAATAATGACGCACCGCTTCAGGTGAACTGGGCCACAGGAAGCTTGAAAATGTGGCTGTGGTTAACAGCGAGCATTTGGCAGGTGTAACAATGACTCTCTTAAGGTAGAAAAATGCCTCGTCAACAGGCGAGAAACATCGGCATTCTCGAGGAGCTCCCGGCAGGAGTACTGTGAAAGTCTTAAGGTCAACAAATAATTGTGTATCGCTTCTGGTTAACTGGCCAGAGCAAGCTTGTACATGTGACTATTGTGAAACGGGGAGAAACTGGCAGGACTAACTATGACTCTCTTAAGGTAGCCAAATGCCTCGTCAACAGGCGAATTCCAACGGCAAACTCGAGGAGCTCCCGGCAGGAGTACTGTGAAAGTCTTAAGGTCAACAAATAATGGTGTATCGCTTCTGGTTAACAGGCCAGAGCAAGCTTGTACATGTGACTATTGTGAAACGGGGAGAAACTGGCAGGACTAACTATGACTCTCTCAAGGTAGCCAAATGCCTCGTCAACAGGCGAATTCCAACGGCAAACTCTAGGAGTTCCCGGCAGGAGTACTGTGAAAGTCTTAAGGTCAGCAAATAATGGCGTATCGCTTCTGGTGAACTGGCCAGAGTAAGCTTGTAGATGCGACTGTGGTAAAACGAGGAGCAAGTGGCAGGAGTAACTATGACTCTCTTAAGGTAGCCAAATGCCTCGTCAACAGGCGAGAAACATCGGCATTCTCGAGGAGCTCCCGGCAGGAGTACTGTGAAAGTCTTAAGGTCAACAAATAATGGTGTATCGCTTCTGGTTAACAGGCCAGAGCAAGCTTGTACATGTGACTATTGTGAAACGGGGAGAAACTGGCAGGAGTAACTATGACTCTCTTAAGGTAGCCAAATGCCTCGTCAACAGGCGAATTCCAACGGCAAACTCTAGGAGTTCCCGGCAGGAGTACTGTGAAAGTCTTAAGGTTAGCAAATAATGGCGTATCGCTTCTGGTGAACTGGCCAGAGTAAGCTTGTAGATGCGACTGTGGTAAAACGAGGAGCAAGTGGCAGGAGTAACTATGACTCTCTTAAGGTAGCCAAATGCCTCGTCAACAGGCGAATTCCAACGGCAAACTCTAGGAGTTCCCGGCAGGAGTACTGTGAAAGTCTTAAGGTCAACAAATAATGGCGTATCGTTTCTGGTGAACTGGCCAGAGTAAGCTTGTAGATGTGACTGTGGTAAAACGAGGAGCAAGTGGCTGGAGTATGTATGACTCTCTTAAGGTAGCCAAATGCCTCGTCAACAGGCGAATTACATCGGCAAACTCGAGGAGCTCCCGGCAGGAGTACTGTGAAAGTCTCAAGGCCGACAAATAATGACGCACCGCTTCAGGTGAACTGGGCCACAGGAAGCTTGAAAATGTGGCTGTGGTTAACAGCGAGCATTTGGCAGGTGTAACAATGACTCTCTTAAGGTAGAAAAATGCCTCGTCAACAGGCGAGAAACATCGGCATTCTCGAGGAGCTCCCGGCAGGAGTACTGTGAAAGTCTTAAGGTCAACAAATAATTGTGTATCGCTTCTGGTTAACTGGCCAGAGCAAGCTTGTACATGTGACTATTGTGAAACGGGGAGAAACTGGCAGGACTAACTATGACTCTCTTAAGGTAGCCAAATGCCTCGTCAACAGGCGAATTCCAACGGCAAACTCGAGGAGCTCCCGGCAGGAGTACTGTGAAAGTCTTAAGGTCAACAAATAATGGTGTATCGCTTCTGGTTAACAGGCCAGAGCAAGCTTGTACATGTGACTATTGTGAAACGGGGAGAAACTGGCAGGACTAACTATGACTCTCTCAAGGTAGCCAAATGCCTCGTCAACAGGCGAATTCCAACGGCAAACTCTAGGAGTTCCCGGCAGGAGTACTGTGAAAGTCTTAAGGTCAGCAAATAATGGCGTATCGCTTCTGGTGAACTGGCCAGAGTAAGCTTGTAGATGCGACTGTGGTAAAACGAGGAGCAAGTGGCAGGAGTAACTATGACTCTCTTAAGGTAGCCAAATGCCTCGTCAACAGGCGAGAAACATCGGCATTCTCGAGGAGCTCCCGGCAGGAGTACTGTGAAAGTCTTAAGGTCAACAAATAATGGTGTATCGCTTCTGGTTAACAGGCCAGAGCAAGCTTGTACATGTGACTATTGTGAAACGGGGAGAAACTGGCAGGACTAACTATGACTCTCTTAAGGTAGCCAAATGCCTCGTCAACAGGCGAATTCCAACGGCAAACTCGAGGAGCTCCCGGCAGGAGTACTGTGAAAGTCTCAAGGCTGACAAATAATGACGTACCGCTTCAGGTGAACGGGGCCACAGGAAGCTTGAAAATGTGGCTGTGGTTAACAGCGAGCATTTGGCAGGTGTAACAATGACTCTCTTAAGGTAGCCAAATGCCTCGTCAACAGGCGAGAAACATCGGCATTCTCGAGGAGCTCCCGGCAGGAGTACTGTGAAAGTCTTAAGGTCAACAAATAATGGTGTATCGCTTCTGGTTAACAGGCCAGAGCAAGCTTGTACATGTGACTATTGTGAAACGGGGAGAAACTGGCAGGACTAACTATGACTCTCTTAAGGTAGCCAAATGCCTCGTCAACAGGCGAATTCCAACGGCAAACTCTAGGAGTTCCCGGCAGGAGTACTGTGAAAGTCTTAAGGTCAGCAAATAATGGCGTATCGCTTCTGGTGAACTGGCCAGAGTAAGCTTGTAGATCCGACTGTGGTAAAACGAGGAGCAAGTGCCAGGAGTAACTATGACTCTCTTAAGGTACCCAAATGCCTCGTCAACAGGCGAATTCCAACGGCAAACTCGAGGAGCTCCCGGCAGGAGTACTGTGAAAGTCTTAAGGTCAACAAATAATGGCGTATCGTTTCTGGTGAACTGGCCAGAGTAAGCTTGTAGATGTGACTGTGGTAAAACGAGGAGCAAGTGGCTGGAGTATGTATGACTCTCTTAAGGTAGCCAAATGCTTCGTCAACAGGCGAATTACATCGGCAAACTCGAGGAGCTCCCGGCAGGAGTACTGTGAAAGTCTCAAGGCCGACAAATAATGACGCACCGCTTCAGGTGAACTGGGCCACAGGAAGCTTGAAAATGTGGCTGTGGTTAACAGCGAGCATTTGGCAGGTGTAACAATGACTCTCTTAAGGTAGAAAAATGCCTCGTCAACAGGCGAGAAACATCGGCATTCTCGAGGAGCTCCCGGCAGGAGTACTGTGAAAGTCTTAAGGTCAACAAATAATTGTGTATCGCTTCTGGTTAACTGGCCAGAGCAAGCTTGTACATGTGACTATTGTGAAACGGGGAGAAACTGGCAGGACTAACTATGACTCTCTTAAGGTAGCCAAATGCCTCGTCAACAGGCGAATTCCAACGGCAAACTCGAGGAGCTCCCGGCAGGAGTACTGTGAAAGTCTTTAAGGTCAACAAATAATGGTGTATCGCTTCTGGTTAACAGGCCAGAGCAAGCTTGTACATGTGACTATTGTGAAACGGGGAGAAACTGGCAGGACTAACTATGACTCTCTCAAGGTAGCCAAATGCCTCGTCAACAGGCGAATTCCAACGGCAAACTCTAGGAGTTCCCGGCAGGAGTACTGTGAAAGTCTTAAGGTCAGCAAATAATGGCGTATCGCTTCTGGTGAACTGGCCAGAGTAAGCTTGTAGATGCGACTGTGGTAAAACGAGGAGCAAGTGGCAGGAGTAACTATGACACTCTTAAGGTAGCCAAATGCCTCGTCAACAGGCGAATTCCATCGGCATTCTCTAGGAGCTCCCGGCAGGAGTACTGTGAAAGTCTTAAGGTCAACAAATAATGGTGTATCGCTTCTGGTTAACAGGCCAGAGCAAGCTTGTACATGTGACTATTGTGAAACGGGGAGAAACTGGCAGGACTAACTATGACTCCCTTAAGGTAGCCAAATGCCTCGTCAACAGGCGAATTCCAACGGCAAACTCTAGGAGTTCCCGGCAGGAGTACTGTGAAAGTCTTAAGGTCAGCAAATAATGGCGTATCGCTTCTGGTGAACTGGCCAGAGTAAGCTTGTAGATGCGACTGTGGTAAAACGAGGAGCAAGTGGCAGGAGTAACTATGACTCTCTTAAGGTAGCCAAATGCCTCGTCAACAGGCGAATTCCATCGGCATTCTCGAGGAGCTCCCGGCAGAAGTACTGTGAAAGTCTTATGGTCAACAAATAATTGTGTATCGCTTCTGGTTAACTGGCCAGAGCAAGCTTGTACATGTGACTATTGTGAAACGGGGAGAAACTGGCAGGAATAACTATGACTCTCTTAAGGTAGCCAAATGCCTCGTCAACAGGCGAATTCCAACGGCAAACTCGAGGAGCTCCCGGCAGGAGTACTGTGAAAGTCTTAAGGTCAACAAATAATGGCGTATCGCTTCTGGTGAACTGGCCAGAGTAAGCTTGTAGATGCGACTGTGGTAAAACGAGGAGCAAGTGCCAGGAGTAACTATGACTCTCTTAAGGTAGCCAAATGCCTCGTCAACAGGCGAATTCCAACGGCAAACTCGAGGAGCTCCCGGCAGGAGTACTGTGAAAGTCTTAAGGTCAACAAATAATGGTGTATCGCTTCTGGTTAACAGGCCAGAGCAAGCTTGTACATGTGACTATTGTGAAACGGGGAGAAACTGGCAGGACTAACTATGACTCTCTTAAGGTAGCCAAATGCCTCGTCAACAGGCGAATTCCAACGGCAAACTCTAGGAGTTCCCGGCAGGAGTACTGTGAAAGTCTTAAGGTCAGCAAATAATGGCGTATCGCTTCTGGTGAACTGGCCAGAGTAAGCTTGTAGATGCGACTGTGGTAAAACGAGGAGCAAGTGCCAGGAGAACTATGACTCTCTTAAGGTAGCCAAATGCCTCGTCAACAGGCGAATTCCAACGGCAAACTCGAGGAGCTCCCGGCAGGAGTACTGTGAAAGTCTTAAGGTCAACAAATAATGGCGTATCGCTTCTGGTGAACTGGCCAGAGTAAGCTTGTAGATGCGACTGTGGTAAAACGAGGAGCAAGTGGCAGGAGTAACTATGACTCTCTTAAGGTAGCCAAATGCCTCGTCAACAGGCGAGAAACATCGGCATTCTCGAGGAGCTCCCGGCAGGAGTACTGTGAAAGTCTTAAGGTCAACAAATAATGGTGTATCGCTTCTGGTTAACAGGCCAGAGCAAGCTTGTACATGTGACTATTGTGAAACGGGGAGAAACTGGCAGGACTAACTATGACTCTCTTAAGGTAGCCAAATGCCTCGTCAACAGGCGAATTCCAACGGCAAACTCGAGGAGCTCCCGGCAGGAGTACTGTGAAAGTCTCAAGGCTGACAAATAATGACGTACCGCTTCAGGTGAACGGGGCCACAGGAAGCTTGAAAATGTGGCTGTGGTTAACAGCGAGCATTTGGCAGGTGTAACAATGACTCTCTTAAGGTAGCCAAATGCCTCGTCAACAGGCGAGAAACATCGGCATTCTCGAGGAGCTCCCGGCAGGAGTACTGTGAAAGTCTTAAGGTCAACAAATAATGGTGTATCGCTTCTGGTTAACAGGCCAGAGCAAGCTTGTACATGTGACTATTGTGAAACGGGGAGAAACTGGCAGGACTAACTATGACTCTCTTAAGGTAGCCAAATGCCTCGTCAACAGGCGAATTCCAACGGCAAACTCGAGGAGCTCCCGGCAGGAGTACTGTGAAAGTCTCAAGGCCGACAAATAATGACGTACCGCTTCAGGTGAACTGGGCCACAGGAAGCTTGAAAATGTGGCTGTGGTTAACAGCGAGCATTTGGCAGGTGTAACAATGACTCTCTTAAGGTAGAAAAATGCCTCGTCAACAGGCGAGAAACATCGGCATTCTCGAGGAGCTCCCGGCAGGAGTACTGTGAAAGTCTTAAAGTCAACAAATAATTGTGTATCGCTTCTGGTTAACTGGCCAGAGCAAGCTTGTACATGTGACTATTGTGAAACGGGGAGAAACTGGCAGGAATAACTATGACTCTCTTAAGGTAGCCAAATGCCTCGTCAACAGGCGAATTCCAACGGCAAACTCGAGGAGCTCCCGGCAGGAGTACTGTGAAAGTCTTAAGGTCAACAAATAATGGCGTATCGCTTCTGGTGAACTGGCCAGAGTAAGCTTGTAGATGCGACTGTGGTAAAACGAGGAGCAAGTGGCAGGAGTAACTATGACTCTCTTAAGGTAGCCAAATGCCTCGTCAACAGGCGAATTCCATCGGCATTCTCGAGGAGCTCCCGGCAGGAGTACTGTGAAAGTCTTAAGGTCAACAAATAATGGTGTATCGCTTCTGGTTAACAGGCCAGAGCAAGCTTGTACATGTGACTATTGTGAAACGGGGAGAAACTGGCAGGAGTAACTATGACTCTCTTAAGGTAGCCAAATGCCTCGTCAACAGGCGAATTCCAACGGCAAACTCTAGGAGTTCCCGGCAGGAGTACTGTGAAAGTCTTAAGGTTAGCAAATAATGGCGTATCGCTTCTGGTGAACTGGCCAGAGTAAGCTTGTAGATGCGACTGTGGTAAAACGAGGAGCAAGTGGCAGGAGTAACTATGACTCTCTTAAGGTAGCCAAATGCCTCGTCAACAGGCGAATTCCAACGGCAAACTCTAGGAGTTCCCGGCAGGAGTACTGTGAAAGTCTTAAGGTCAACAAATAATGGCGTATCGTTTCTGGTGAACTGGCCAGAGTAAGCTTGTAGATGTGACTGTGGTAAAACGAGGAGCAAGTGGCTGGAGTATGTATGACTCTCTTAAGGTAGCCAAATGCCTCGTCAACAGGCGAATTACATCGGCAAACTCGAGGAGCTCCCGGCAGGAGTACTGTGAAAGTCTCAAGGCCGACAAATAATGACGCACCGCTTCAGGTGAACTGGGCCACAGGAAGCTTGAAAATGTGGCTGTGGTTAACAGCGAGCATTTGGCAGGTGTAACAATGACTCTCTTAAGGTAGAAAAATGCCTCGTCAACAGGCGAGAAACATCGGCATTCTCGAGGAGCTCCCGGCAGGAGTACTGTGAAAGTCTTAAGGTCAACAAATAATTGTGTATCGCTTCTGGTTAACTGGCCAGAGCAAGCTTGTACATGTGACTATTGTGAAACGGGGAGAAACTGGCAGGACTAACTATGACTCTCTTAAGGTAGCCAAATGCCTCGTCAACAGGCGAATTCCAACGGCAAACTCGAGGAGCTCCCGGCAGGAGTACTGTGAAAGTCTTAAGGTCAACAAATAATGGTGTATCGCTTCTGGTTAACAGGCCAGAGCAAGCTTGTACATGTGACTATTGTGAAACGGGGAGAAACTGGCAGGACTAACTATGACTCTCTCAAGGTAGCCAAATGCCTCGTCAACAGGCGAATTCCAACGGCAAACTCTAGGAGTTCCCGGCAGGAGTACTGTGAAAGTCTTAAGGTCAGCAAATAATGGCGTATCGCTTCTGGTGAACTGGCCAGAGTAAGCTTGTAGATGCGACTGTGGTAAAACGAGGAGCAAGTGGCAGGAGTAACTATGACTCTCTTAAGGTAGCCAAATGCCTCGTCAACAGGCGAGAAACATCGGCATTCTCGAGGAGCTCCCGGCAGGAGTACTGTGAAAGTCTTAAGGTCAACAAATAATGGTGTATCGCTTCTGGTTAACAGGCCAGAGCAAGCTTGTACATGTGACTATTGTGAAACGGGGAGAAACTGGCAGGAGTAACTATGACTCTCTTAAGGTAGCCAAATGCCTCGTCAACAGGCGAATTCCAACGGCAAACTCTAGGAGTTCCCGGCAGGAGTACTGTGAAAGTCTTAAGGTTAGCAAATAATGGCGTATCGCTTCTGGTGAACTGGCCAGAGTAAGCTTGTAGATGCGACTGTGGTAAAACGAGGAGCAAGTGGCAGGAGTAACTATGACTCTCTTAAGGTAGCCAAATGCCTCGTCAACAGGCGAATTCCAACGGCAAACTCTAGGAGTTCCCGGCAGGAGTACTGTGAAAGTCTTAAGGTCAACAAATAATGGCGTATCGTTTCTGGTGAACTGGCCAGAGTAAGCTTGTAGATGTGACTGTGGTAAAACGAGGAGCAAGTGGCTGGAGTATGTATGACTCTCTTAAGGTAGCCAAATGCCTCGTCAACAGGCGAATTACATCGGCAAACTCGAGGAGCTCCCGGCAGGAGTACTGTGAAAGTCTCAAGGCCGACAAATAATGACGCACCGCTTCAGGTGAACTGGGCCACAGGAAGCTTGAAAATGTGGCTGTGGTTAACAGCGAGCATTTGGCAGGTGTAACAATGACTCTCTTAAGGTAGAAAAATGCCTCGTCAACAGGCGAGAAACATCGGCATTCTCGAGGAGCTCCCGGCAGGAGTACTGTGAAAGTCTTAAGGTCAACAAATAATTGTGTATCGCTTCTGGTTAACTGGCCAGAGCAAGCTTGTACATGTGACTATTGTGAAACGGGGAGAAACTGGCAGGACTAACTATGACTCTCTTAAGGTAGCCAAATGCCTCGTCAACAGGCGAATTCCAACGGCAAACTCGAGGAGCTCCCGGCAGGAGTACTGTGAAAGTCTTAAGGTCAACAAATAATGGTGTATCGCTTCTGGTTAACAGGCCAGAGCAAGCTTGTACATGTGACTATTGTGAAACGGGGAGAAACTGGCAGGACTAACTATGACTCTCTCAAGGTAGCCAAATGCCTCGTCAACAGGCGAATTCCAACGGCAAACTCTAGGAGTTCCCGGCAGGAGTACTGTGAAAGTCTTAAGGTCAGCAAATAATGGCGTATCGCTTCTGGTGAACTGGCCAGAGTAAGCTTGTAGATGCGACTGTGGTAAAACGAGGAGCAAGTGGCAGGAGTAACTATGACTCTCTTAAGGTAGCCAAATGCCTCGTCAACAGGCGAATTCCAACGGCAAACTCTAGGAGTTCCCGGCAGGAGTACTGTGAAAGTCTTAAGGTCAACAAATAATGGCGTATCGTTTCTGGTGAACTGGCCAGAGTAAGCTTGTAGATGTGACTGTGGTAAAACGAGGAGCAAGTGGCTGGAGTATGTATGACTCTCTTAAGGTAGCCAAATGCCTCGTCAACAGGCGAATTACATCGGCAAACTCGAGGAGCTCCCGGCAGGAGTACTGTGAAAGTCTCAAGGCCGACAAATAATGACGCACCGCTTCAGGTGAACTGGGCCACAGGAAGCTTGAAAATGTGGCTGTGGTTAACAGCGAGCATTTGGCAGGTGTAACAATGACTCTCTTAAGGTAGAAAAATGCCTCGTCAACAGGCGAGAAACATCGGCATTCTCGAGGAGCTCCCGGCAGGAGTACTGTGAAAGTCTTAAGGTCAACAAATAATTGTGTATCGCTTCTGGTTAACTGGCCAGAGCAAGCTTGTACATGTGACTATTGTGAAACGGGGAGAAACTGGCAGGACTAACTATGACTCTCTTAAGGTAGCCAAATGCCTCGTCAACAGGCGAATTCCAACGGCAAACTCGAGGAGCTCCCGGCAGGAGTACTGTGAAAGTCTTAAGGTCAACAAATAATGGTGTATCGCTTCTGGTTAACAGGCCAGAGCAAGCTTGTACATGTGACTATTGTGAAACGGGGAGAAACTGGCAGGACTAACTATGACTCTCTCAAGGTAGCCAAATGCCTCGTCAACAGGCGAATTCCAACGGCAAACTCTAGGAGTTCCCGGCAGGAGTACTGTGAAAGTCTTAAGGTCAGCAAATAATGGCGTATCGCTTCTGGTGAACTGGCCAGAGTAAGCTTGTAGATGCGACTGTGGTAAAACGAGGAGCAAGTGGCAGGAGTAACTATGACTCTCTTAAGGTAGCCAAATGCCTCGTCAACAGGCGAGAAACATCGGCATTCTCGAGGAGCTCCCGGCAGGAGTACTGTGAAAGTCTTAAGGTCAACAAATAATGGTGTATCGCTTCTGGTTAACAGGCCAGAGCAAGCTTGTACATGTGACTATTGTGAAACGGGGAGAAACTGGCAGGACTAACTATGACTCTCTTAAGGTAGCCAAATGCCTCGTCAACAGGCGAATTCCAACGGCAAACTCGAGGAGCTCCCGGCAGGAGTACTGTGAAAGTCTCAAGGCTGACAAATAATGACGTACCGCTTCAGGTGAACGGGGCCACAGGAAGCTTGAAAATGTGGCTGTGGTTAACAGCGAGCATTTGGCAGGTGTAACAATGACTCTCTTAAGGTAGCCAAATGCCTCGTCAACAGGCGAGAAACATCGGCATTCTCGAGGAGCTCCCGGCAGGAGTACTGTGAAAGTCTTAAGGTCAACAAATAATGGTGTATCGCTTCTGGTTAACAGGCCAGAGCAAGCTTGTACATGTGACTATTGTGAAACGGGGAGAAACTGGCAGGACTAACTATGACTCTCTTAAGGTAGCCAAATGCCTCGTCAACAGGCGAATTCCAACGGCAAACTCTAGGAGTTCCCGGCAGGAGTACTGTGAAAGTCTTAAGGTCAGCAAATAATGGCGTATCGCTTCTGGTGAACTGGCCAGAGTAAGCTTGTAGATGCGACTGTGGTAAAACGAGGAGCAAGTGGCAGGAGTAACTATGACTCTCTTAAGGTAGCCAAATGCCTCGTCAACAGGCGAGAAACATCGGCATTCTCGAGGAGCTCCCGGCAGGAGTACTGTGAAAGTCTTAAGGTCAACAAATAATGGTGTATCGCTTCTGGTTAACAGGCCAGAGCAAGCTTGTACATGTGACTATTGTGAAACGGGGAGAAACTGGCAGGACTAACTATGACTCTCTTAAGGTAGCCAAATGCCTCGTCAACAGGCGAATTCCAACGGCAAACTCGAGGAGCTCCCGGCAGGAGTACTGTGAAAGTCTCAAGGCTGACAAATAATGACGTACCGCTTCAGGTGAACGGGGCCACAGGAAGCTTGAAAATGTGGCTGTGGTTAACAGCGAGCATTTGGCAGGTGTAACAATGACTCTCTTAAGGTAGCCAAATGCCTCGTCAACAGGCGAGAAACATCGGCATTCTCGAGGAGCTCCCGGCAGGAGTACTGTGAAAGTCTTAAGGTCAACAAATAATGGTGTATCGCTTCTGGTTAACAGGCCAGAGCAAGCTTGTACATGTGACTATTGTGAAACGGGGAGAAACTGGCAGGACTAACTATGACTCTCTTAAGGTAGCCAAATGCCTCGTCAACAGGCGAATTCCAACGGCAAACTCTAGGAGTTCCCGGCAGGAGTACTGTGAAAGTCTTAAGGTCAGCAAATAATGGCGTATCGCTTCTGGTGAACTGGCCAGAGTAAGCTTGTAGATGCGACTGTGGTAAAACGAGGAGCAAGTGGCAGGAGTAACTATGACTCTCTTAAGGTAGCCAAATGCCTCGTCAACAGGCGAATTCCAACGGCAAACTCTAGGAGTTCCCGGCAGGAGTACTGTGAAAGTCTTAAGGTCAACAAATAATGGCGTATCGTTTCTGGTGAACTGGCCAGAGTAAGCTTGTAGATGTGACTGTGGTAAAACGAGGAGCAAGTGGCTGGAGTATGTATGACTCTCTTAAGGTAGCCAAATGCCTCGTCAACAGGCGAATTACATCGGCAAACTCGAGGAGCTCCCGGCAGGAGTACTGTGAAAGTCTCAAGGCCGACAAATAATGACGCACCGCTTCAGGTGAACTGGGCCACAGGAAGCTTGAAAATGTGGCTGTGGTTAACAGCGAGCATTTGGCAGGTGTAACAATGACTCTCTTAAGGTAGAAAAATGCCTCGTCAACAGGCGAGAAACATCGGCATTCTCGAGGAGCTCCCGGCAGGAGTACTGTGAAAGTCTTAAGGTCAACAAATAATTGTGTATCGCTTCTGGTTAACTGGCCAGAGCAAGCTTGTACATGTGACTATTGTGAAACGGGGAGAAACTGGCAGGACTAACTATGACTCTCTTAAGGTAGCCAAATGCCTCGTCAACAGGCGAATTCCAACGGCAAACTCGAGGAGCTCCCGGCAGGAGTACTGTGAAAGTCTTAAGGTCAACAAATAATGGTGTATCGCTTCTGGTTAACAGGCCAGAGCAAGCTTGTACATGTGACTATTGTGAAACGGGGAGAAACTGGCAGGACTAACTATGACTCTCTCAAGGTAGCCAAATGCCTCGTCAACAGGCGAATTCCAACGGCAAACTCTAGGAGTTCCCGGCAGGAGTACTGTGAAAGTCTTAAGGTCAGCAAATAATGGCGTATCGCTTCTGGTGAACTGGCCAGAGTAAGCTTGTAGATGCGACTGTGGTAAAACGAGGAGCAAGTGGCAGGAGTAACTATGACTCTCTTAAGGTAGCCAAATGCCTCGTCAACAGGCGAATTCCATCGGCATTCTCGAGGAGCTCCCGGCAGGAGTACTGTGAAAGTCTTAAGGTCAACAAATAATGGTGTATCGCTTCTGGTTAACAGGCCAGAGCAAGCTTGTATATGTGACTATTGTGAAACGGGGAGAAACTGGCAGGACTAACTATGACTCCCTTAAGGTAGCCAAATGCCTCGTCAACAGGCGAATTCCAACGGCAAACTCTAGGAGTTCCCGGCAGGAGTACTGTGAAAGTCTTAAGGTCAGCAAATAATGGCGTATCGCTTCTGGTGAACTGGCCAGAGTAAGCTTGTAGATGCGACTGTGGTAAAACGAGGAGCAAGTGGCAGGAGTAACTATGACTCTCTTAAGGTAGCCAAATGCCTCGTCAACAGGCGAATTCCATCGGCATTCTCGAGGAGCTCCCGGCAGGAGTACTGTGAAAGTCTTAAGGTCAACAAATAATGGTGTATCGCTTCTGGTTAACAGGCCAGAGCAAGCTTGTACATGTGACTATTGTGAAACGGGGAGAAACTGGCAGGACTAACTATGACTCCCTTAAGGTAGCCAAATGCCTCGTCAACAGGCGAATTCCAACGGCAAACTCGAGGAGCTCCCGGCAGGAGTACTGTGAAAGTCTCAAGGCCGACAAATAATGACGTACCGCTTCAGGTGAACTGGGCCACAGGAAGCTTGAAAATGTGGCTGTGGTTAACAGCGAGCATTTGGCAGGTGTAACAATGACTCTCTTAAGGTAGAAAAATGCCTCGTCAACAGGCGAGAAACATCGGCATTCTCGAGGAGCTCCCGGCAGGAGTACTGTGAAAGTCTTAAGGTCAACAAATAATGGCGTATCGCTTCTGGTGAACTGGCCAGAGTAAGCTTGTAGATGCGACTGTGGTAAAACGAGGAGCAAGTGCCAGGAGTAACTATGACTCTCTTAAGGTAGCCAAATGCCTCGTCAACAGGCGAGAAACATCGGCATTCTCGAGGAGCTCCCGGCAGGAGTACTGTGAAAGTCTTAAGGTCAACAAATAATGGTGTATCGCTTCTGGTTAACAGGCCAGAGCAAGCTTGTACATGTGACTATTGTGAAACGGGGAGAAACTGGCAGGACTAACTATGACTCTCTTAAGGTAGCCAAATGCCTCGTCAACAGGCGAATTCCAACGGCAAACTCGAGGAGCTCCCGGCAGGAGTACTGTGAAACTCTCAAGGCCGACAAATAATGACGTACCGCTTCAGGTGAACTGGGCCACAGGAAGCTTGAAAATGTGGCTGTGGTTAACAGCGAGCATTTGGCAGGTGTAACAATGACTCTCTTAAGGTAGAAAAATGCCTCGTCAACAGGCGAGAAACATCGGCATTCTCGAGGAGCTCCCGGCAGGAGTACTGTGAAAGTCTTAAAGTCAACAAATAATTGTGTATCGCTTCTGGTTAACTGGCCAGAGCAAGCTTGTACATGTGACTATTGTGAAACGGGGAGAAACTGGCAGGAATAACTATGACTCTCTTAAGGTAGCCAAATGCCTCGTCAACAGGCGAATTCCAACGGCAAACTCGAGGAGCTCCCGGCAGGAGTACTGTGAAAGTCTTAAGGTCAACAAATAATGGCGTATCGCTTCTGGTGAACTGGCCAGAGTAAGCTTGTAGATGCGACTGTGGTAAAACGAGGAGCAAGTGGCAGGAGTAACTATGACTCTCTTAAGGTAGCCAAATGCCTCGTCAACAGGCGAATTCCATCGGCATTCTCGAGGAGCTCCCGGCAGGAGTACTGTGAAAGTCTTAAGGTCAACAAATAATGGTGTATCGCTTCTGGTTAACAGGCCAGAGCAAGCTTGTACATGTGACTATTGTGAAACGGGGAGAAACTGGCAGGAGTAACTATGACTCTCTTAAGGTAGCCAAATGCCTCGTCAACAGGCGAATTCCAACGGCAAACTCTAGGAGTTCCCGGCAGGAGTACTGTGAAAGTCTTAAGGTCAACAAATAATGGTGTATCGCTTCTGGTTAACAGGCCAGAGCAAGCTTGTACATGTGACTATTGTGAAACGGGGAGAAACTGGCAGGAGTAACTATGACTCTCTTAAGGTAGCCAAATGCCTCGTCAACAGGCGAATTCCAACGGCAAACTCTAGGAGTTCCCGGCAGGAGTACTGTGAAAGTCTTAAGGTCAGCAAATAATGGCGTATCGCTTCTGGTGAACTGGCCAGAGTAAGCTTGTAGATGCGACTGTGGTAAAACGAGGAGCAAGTGGCAGGAGTAACTATGACTCTCTTAAGGTAGCCAAATGCCTCGTCAACAGGCGAATTCCATCGGCATTCTCGAGGAGCTCCCGGCAGGAGTACTGTGAAAGTCTTAAGGTCAACAAATAATGGTGTATCGCTTCTGGTTAACAGGCCAGAGCAAGCTTGTACATGTGACTATTGTGAAACGGGGAGAAACTGGCAGGACTAACTATGACTCTCTTAAGGTAGCCAAATGCCTCGTCAACAGGCGAATTCCAACGGCAAACTCTAGGAGTTCCCGGCAGGAGTACTGTGAAAGTCTTAAGGTCAGCAAATAATGGCGTATCGCTTCTGGTGAACTGGCCAGAGTAAGCTTGTAGATGCGACTGTGGTAAAACGAGGAGCAAGTGGCAGGAGTAACTATGACTCTCTTAAGGTAGCCAAATGCCTCGTCAACAGGCGAATTCCAACGGCAAACTCTAGGAGTTCCCGGCAGGAGTACTGTGAAAGTCTTAAGGTCAACAAATAATGGCGTATCGTTTCTGGTGAACTGGCCAGAGTAAGCTTGTAGATGTGACTGTGGTAAAACGAGGAGCAAGTGGCTGGAGTATGTATGACTCTCTTAAGGTAGCCAAATGCCTCGTCAACAGGCGAATTACATCGGCAAACTCGAAGAGCTCCCGGCAGGAGTACTGTGAAAGTCTCAAGGCCGACAAATAATGACGCACCGCTTCAGGTGAACTGGGCCACAGGAAGCTTGAAAATGTGGCTGTGGTTAACAGCGAGCATTTGGCAGGTGTAACAATGACTCTCTTAAGGTAGAAAAATGCCTCGTCAACAGGCGAGAAACATCGGCATTCTCGAGGAGCTCCCGGCAGGAGTACTGTGAAAGTCTTAAGGTCAACAAATAATTGTGTATCGCTTCTGGTTAACTGGCCAGAGCAAGCTTGTACATGTGACTATTGTGAAACGGGGAGAAACTGGCAGGACTAACTATGACTCTCTTAAGGTAGCCAAATGCCTCGTCAACAGGCGAATTCCAACGGCAAACTCGAGGAGCTCCCGGCAGGAGTACTGTGAAAGTCTTAAGGTCAACAAATAATGGTGTATCGCTTCTGGTTAACAGGCCAGAGCAAGCTTGTACATGTGACTATTGTGAAACGGGGAGAAACTGGCAGGACTAACTATGACTCTCTCAAGGTAGCCAAATGCCTCGTCAACAGGCGAATTCCAACGGCAAACTCTAGGAGTTCCCGGCAGGAGTACTGTGAAAGTCTTAAGGTCAGCAAATAATGGCGTATCGCTTCTGGTGAACTGGCCAGAGTAAGCTTGTAGATGCGACTGTGGTAAAACGAGGAGCAAGTGGCAGGAGTAACTATGACTCTCTTAAGGTAGCCAAATGCCTCGTCAACAGGCGAATTCCATCGGCATTCTCGAGGAGCTCCCGGCAGGAGTACTGTGAAAGTCTTAAGGTCAACAAATAATGGTGTATCGCTTCTGGTTAACAGGCCAGAGCAAGCTTGTACATGTGACTATTGTGAAACGGGGAGAAACTGGCAGGACTAACTATGACTCCCTTAAGGTAGCCAAATGCCTCGTCAACAGGCGAATTCCAACGGCAAACTCTAGGAGTTCCCGGCAGGAGTACTGTGAAAGTCTTAAGGTCAGCAAATAATGGCGTATCGCTTCTGGTGAACTGGCCAGAGTAAGCTTGTAGATGCGACTGTGGTAAAACGAGGAGCAAGTGGCAGGAGTAACTATGACTCTCTTAAGGTAGCCAAATGCCTCGTCAACAGGCGAATTCCATCGGCATTCTCGAGGAGCTCCCGGCAGGAGTACTGTGAAAGTCTTAAGGTCAACAAATAATGGTGTATCGCTTCTGGTTAACAGGCCAGAGCAAGCTTGTACATGTGACTATTGTGAAACGGGGAGAAACTGGCAGGACTAATTATGACTCTCTTAAGGTAGCCAAATGCCCGTCAACAGGCGAATTCCAACGGCAAACTCGAGGAGCTCCCGGCAGGAGTACTGTGAAAGTCTCAAGGCCGACAAATAATGACGTACCGCTTCAGGTGAACGGGGCCACAGGAAGCTTGAAAATGTGGCTGTGGTTAACAGCGAGCATTTGGCAGGTGTAACAATGACTCTCTTAAGGTAGAAAAATGCCTCGTCAACAGGCGAGAAACATCGGCATTCTCGAGGAGCTCCCGGCAGGAGTACTGTGAAAGTCTTAAGGTCAACAAATAATGGTGTATCGCTTCTGGTTAACAGGCCAGAGCAAGCTTGTACATGTGACTATTGTGAAACGGGGAGAAACTGGCAGGACTAACTATGACTCTCTTAAGGTAGCCAAATGCCTCGTCAACAGGCGAATTCCAACGGCAAACTCGAGGAGCTCCCGGCAGGAGTACTGTGAAAGTCTCAAGGCCGACAAATAATGACGTACCGCTTCAGGTGAACTGGGCCACAGGAAGCTTGAAAATGTGGCTGTGGTTAACAGCGAGCATTTGGCAGGTGTAACAATGACTCTCTTAAGGTAGAAAAATGCCTCGTCAACAGGCGAGAAACATCGGCATTCTCGAGGAGCTCCCGGCAGGAGTACTGTGAAAGTCTTAAGGTCAACAAATAATGGCGTATCGCTTCTGGTGAACTGGCCAGAGTAAGCTTGTAGATGCGACTGTGGTAAAACGAGGAGCAAGTGCCAGGAGTAACTATGACTCTCTTAAGGTAGCCAAATGCCTCGTCAACAGGCGAGAAACATCGGCATTCTCGAGGAGCTCCCGGCAGGAGTACTGTGAAAGTCTTAAGGTCAACAAATAATGGTGTATCGCTTCTGGTTAACAGGCCAGAGCAAGCTTGTACATGTGACTATTGTGAAACGGGGAGAAACTGGCAGGACTAACTATGACTCTCTTAAGGTAGCCAAATGCCTCGTCAACAGGCGAATTCCAACGGCAAACTCGAGGAGCTCCCGGCAGGAGTACTGTGAAACTCTCAAGGCCGACAAATAATGACGTACCGCTTCAGGTGAACTGGGCCACAGGAAGCTTGAAAATGTGGCTGTGGTTAACAGCGAGCATTTGGCAGGTGTAACAATGACTCTCTTAAGGTAGAAAAATGCCTCGTCAACAGGCGAGAAACATCGGCATTCTCGAGGAGCTCCCGGCAGGAGTACTGTGAAAGTCTTAAAGTCAACAAATAATTGTGTATCGCTTCTGGTTAACTGGCCAGAGCAAGCTTGTACATGTGACTATTGTGAAACGGGGAGAAACTGGCAGGAATAACTATGACTCTCTTAAGGTAGCCAAATGCCTCGTCAACAGGCGAATTCCAACGGCAAACTCGAGGAGCTCCCGGCAGGAGTACTGTGAAAGTCTTAAGGTCAACAAATAATGGCGTATCGCTTCTGGTGAACTGGCCAGAGTAAGCTTGTAGATGCGACTGTGGTAAAACGAGGAGCAAGTGGCAGGAGTAACTATGACTCTCTTAAGGTAGCCAAATGCCTCGTCAACAGGCGAATTCCATCGGCATTCTCGAGGAGCTCCCGGCAGGAGTACTGTGAAAGTCTTAAGGTCAACAAATAATGGTGTATCGCTTCTGGTTAACAGGCCAGAGCAAGCTTGTACATGTGACTATTGTGAAACGGGGAGAAACTGGCAGGAGTAACTATGACTCTCTTAAGGTAGCCAAATGCCTCGTCAACAGGCGAATTCCAACGGCAAACTCTAGGAGTTCCCGGCAGGAGTACTGTGAAAGTCTTAAGGTCAACAAATAATGGTGTATCGCTTCTGGTTAACAGGCCAGAGCAAGCTTGTACATGTGACTATTGTGAAACGGGGAGAAACTGGCAGGAGTAACTATGACTCTCTTAAGGTAGCCAAATGCCTCGTCAACAGGCGAATTCCAACGGCAAACTCTAGGAGTTCCCGGCAGGAGTACTGTGAAAGTCTTAAGGTCAGCAAATAATGGCGTATCGCTTCTGGTGAACTGGCCAGAGTAAGCTTGTAGATGCGACTGTGGTAAAACGAGGAGCAAGTGGCAGGAGTAACTATGACTCTCTTAAGGTAGCCAAATGCCTCGTCAACAGGCGAATTCCATCGGCATTCTCGAGGAGCTCCCGGCAGGAGTACTGTGAAAGTCTTAAGGTCAACAAATAATGGTGTATCGCTTCTGGTTAACAGGCCAGAGCAAGCTTGTACATGTGACTATTGTGAAACGGGGAGAAACTGGCAGGACTAACTATGACTCTCTTAAGGTAGCCAAATGCCTCGTCAACAGGCGAATTCCAACGGCAAACTCTAGGAGTTCCCGGCAGGAGTACTGTGAAAGTCTTAAGGTCAGCAAATAATGGCGTATCGCTTCTGGTGAACTGGCCAGAGTAAGCTTGTAGATGCGACTGTGGTAAAACGAGGAGCAAGTGGCAGGAGTAACTATGACTCTCTTAAGGTAGCCAAATGCCTCGTCAACAGGCGAATTCCAACGGCAAACTCTAGGAGTTCCCGGCAGGAGTACTGTGAAAGTCTTAAGGTCAACAAATAATGGCGTATCGTTTCTGGTGAACTGGCCAGAGTAAGCTTGTAGATGTGACTGTGGTAAAACGAGGAGCAAGTGGCTGGAGTATGTATGACTCTCTTAAGGTAGCCAAATGCCTCGTCAACAGGCGAATTACATCGGCAAACTCGAAGAGCTCCCGGCAGGAGTACTGTGAAAGTCTCAAGGCCGACAAATAATGACGCACCGCTTCAGGTGAACTGGGCCACAGGAAGCTTGAAAATGTGGCTGTGGTTAACAGCGAGCATTTGGCAGGTGTAACAATGACTCTCTTAAGGTAGAAAAATGCCTCGTCAACAGGCGAGAAACATCGGCATTCTCGAGGAGCTCCCGGCAGGAGTACTGTGAAAGTCTTAAGGTCAACAAATAATTGTGTATCGCTTCTGGTTAACTGGCCAGAGCAAGCTTGTACATGTGACTATTGTGAAACGGGGAGAAACTGGCAGGACTAACTATGACTCTCTTAAGGTAGCCAAATGCCTCGTCAACAGGCGAATTCCAACGGCAAACTCGAGGAGCTCCCGGCAGGAGTACTGTGAAAGTCTTAAGGTCAACAAATAATGGTGTATCGCTTCTGGTTAACAGGCCAGAGCAAGCTTGTACATGTGACTATTGTGAAACGGGGAGAAACTGGCAGGACTAACTATGACTCTCTCAAGGTAGCCAAATGCCTCGTCAACAGGCGAATTCCAACGGCAAACTCTAGGAGTTCCCGGCAGGAGTACTGTGAAAGTCTTAAGGTCAGCAAATAATGGCGTATCGCTTCTGGTGAACTGGCCAGAGTAAGCTTGTAGATGCGACTGTGGTAAAACGAGGAGCAAGTGGCAGGAGTAACTATGACTCTCTTAAGGTAGCCAAATGCCTCGTCAACAGGCGAATTCCATCGGCATTCTCGAGGAGCTCCCGGCAGGAGTACTGTGAAAGTCTTAAGGTCAACAAATAATGGTGTATCGCTTCTGGTTAACAGGCCAGAGCAAGCTTGTACATGTGACTATTGTGAAACGGGGAGAAACTGGCAGGACTAACTATGACTCCCTTAAGGTAGCCAAATGCCTCGTCAACAGGCGAATTCCAACGGCAAACTCTAGGAGTTCCCGGCAGGAGTACTGTGAAAGTCTTAAGGTCAGCAAATAATGGCGTATCGCTTCTGGTGAACTGGCCAGAGTAAGCTTGTAGATGCGACTGTGGTAAAACGAGGAGCAAGTGGCAGGAGTAACTATGACTCTCTTAAGGTAGCCAAATGCCTCGTCAACAGGCGAATTCCATCGGCATTCTCGAGGAGCTCCCGGCAGGAGTACTGTGAAAGTCTTAAGGTCAACAAATAATGGTGTATCGCTTCTGGTTAACAGGCCAGAGCAAGCTTGTACATGTGACTATTGTGAAACGGGGAGAAACTGGCAGGACTAACTATGACTCCCTTAAGGTAGCCAAATGCCTCGTCAACAGGCGAATTCCAACGGCAAACTCGAGGAGCTCCCGGCAGGAGTACTGTGAAAGTCTCAAGGCCGACAAATAATGACGTACCGCTTCAGGTGAACTGGGCCACAGGAAGCTTGAAAATGTGGCTGTGGTTAACAGCGAGCATTTGGCAGGTGTAACAATGACTCTCTTAAGGTAGAAAAATGCCTCGTCAACAGGCGAGAAACATCGGCATTCTCGAGGAGCTCCCGGCAGGAGTACTGTGAAAGTCTTAAGGTCAACAAATAATGGCGTATCGCTTCTGGTGAACTGGCCAGAGTAAGCTTGTAGATGCGACTGTGGTAAAACGAGGAGCAAGTGCCAGGAGTAACTATGACTCTCTTAAGGTAGCCAAATGCCTCGTCAACAGGCGAGAAACATCGGCATTCTCGAGGAGCTCCCGGCAGGAGTACTGTGAAAGTCTTAAGGTCAACAAATAATGGTGTATCGCTTCTGGTTAACAGGCCAGAGCAAGCTTGTACATGTGACTATTGTGAAACGGGGAGAAACTGGCAGGACTAACTATGACTCTCTTAAGGTAGCCAAATGCCTCGTCAACAGGCGAATTCCAACGGCAAACTCGAGGAGCTCCCGGCAGGAGTACTGTGAAACTCTCAAGGCCGACAAATAATGACGTACCGCTTCAGGTGAACTGGGCCACAGGAAGCTTGAAAATGTGGCTGTGGTTAACAGCGAGCATTTGGCAGGTGTAACAATGACTCTCTTAAGGTAGAAAAATGCCTCGTCAACAGGCGAGAAACATCGGCATTCTCGAGGAGCTCCCGGCAGGAGTACTGTGAAAGTCTTAAAGTCAACAAATAATTGTGTATCGCTTCTGGTTAACTGGCCAGAGCAAGCTTGTACATGTGACTATTGTGAAACGGGGAGAAACTGGCAGGAATAACTATGACTCTCTTAAGGTAGCCAAATGCCTCGTCAACAGGCGAATTCCAACGGCAAACTCGAGGAGCTCCCGGCAGGAGTACTGTGAAAGTCTTAAGGTCAACAAATAATGGCGTATCGCTTCTGGTGAACTGGCCAGAGTAAGCTTGTAGATGCGACTGTGGTAAAACGAGGAGCAAGTGGCAGGAGTAACTATGACTCTCTTAAGGTAGCCAAATGCCTCGTCAACAGGCGAATTCCATCGGCATTCTCGAGGAGCTCCCGGCAGGAGTACTGTGAAAGTCTTAAGGTCAACAAATAATGGTGTATCGCTTCTGGTTAACAGGCCAGAGCAAGCTTGTACATGTGACTATTGTGAAACGGGGAGAAACTGGCAGGAGTAACTATGACTCTCTTAAGGTAGCCAAATGCCTCGTCAACAGGCGAATTCCAACGGCAAACTCTAGGAGTTCCCGGCAGGAGTACTGTGAAAGTCTTAAGGTCAACAAATAATGGTGTATCGCTTCTGGTTAACAGGCCAGAGCAAGCTTGTACATGTGACTATTGTGAAACGGGGAGAAACTGGCAGGAGTAACTATGACTCTCTTAAGGTAGCCAAATGCCTCGTCAACAGGCGAATTCCAACGGCAAACTCTAGGAGTTCCCGGCAGGAGTACTGTGAAAGTCTTAAGGTCAGCAAATAATGGCGTATCGCTTCTGGTGAACTGGCCAGAGTAAGCTTGTAGATGCGACTGTGGTAAAACGAGGAGCAAGTGGCAGGAGTAACTATGACTCTCTTAAGGTAGCCAAATGCCTCGTCAACAGGCGAATTCCATCGGCATTCTCGAGGAGCTCCCGGCAGGAGTACTGTGAAAGTCTTAAGGTCAACAAATAATGGTGTATCGCTTCTGGTTAACAGGCCAGAGCAAGCTTGTACATGTGACTATTGTGAAACGGGGAGAAACTGGCAGGACTAACTATGACTCTCTTAAGGTAGCCAAATGCCTCGTCAACAGGCGAATTCCAACGGCAAACTCTAGGAGTTCCCGGCAGGAGTACTGTGAAAGTCTTAAGGTCAGCAAATAATGGCGTATCGCTTCTGGTGAACTGGCCAGAGTAAGCTTGTAGATGCGACTGTGGTAAAACGAGGAGCAAGTGGCAGGAGTAACTATGACTCTCTTAAGGTAGCCAAATGCCTCGTCAACAGGCGAATTCCAACGGCAAACTCTAGGAGTTCCCGGCAGGAGTACTGTGAAAGTCTTAAGGTCAACAAATAATGGCGTATCGTTTCTGGTGAACTGGCCAGAGTAAGCTTGTAGATGTGACTGTGGTAAAACGAGGAGCAAGTGGCTGGAGTATGTATGACTCTCTTAAGGTAGCCAAATGCCTCGTCAACAGGCGAATTACATCGGCAAACTCGAAGAGCTCCCGGCAGGAGTACTGTGAAAGTCTCAAGGCCGACAAATAATGACGCACCGCTTCAGGTGAACTGGGCCACAGGAAGCTTGAAAATGTGGCTGTGGTTAACAGCGAGCATTTGGCAGGTGTAACAATGACTCTCTTAAGGTAGAAAAATGCCTCGTCAACAGGCGAGAAACATCGGCATTCTCGAGGAGCTCCCGGCAGGAGTACTGTGAAAGTCTTAAGGTCAACAAATAATTGTGTATCGCTTCTGGTTAACTGGCCAGAGCAAGCTTGTACATGTGACTATTGTGAAACGGGGAGAAACTGGCAGGACTAACTATGACTCTCTTAAGGTAGCCAAATGCCTCGTCAACAGGCGAATTCCAACGGCAAACTCGAGGAGCTCCCGGCAGGAGTACTGTGAAAGTCTTAAGGTCAACAAATAATGGTGTATCGCTTCTGGTTAACAGGCCAGAGCAAGCTTGTACATGTGACTATTGTGAAACGGGGAGAAACTGGCAGGACTAACTATGACTCTCTCAAGGTAGCCAAATGCCTCGTCAACAGGCGAATTCCAACGGCAAACTCTAGGAGTTCCCGGCAGGAGTACTGTGAAAGTCTTAAGGTCAGCAAATAATGGCGTATCGCTTCTGGTGAACTGGCCAGAGTAAGCTTGTAGATGCGACTGTGGTAAAACGAGGAGCAAGTGGCAGGAGTAACTATGACTCTCTTAAGGTAGCCAAATGCCTCGTCAACAGGCGAATTCCATCGGCATTCTCGAGGAGCTCCCGGCAGGAGTACTGTGAAAGTCTTAAGGTCAACAAATAATGGTGTATCGCTTCTGGTTAACAGGCCAGAGCAAGCTTGTACATGTGACTATTGTGAAACGGGGAGAAACTGGCAGGACTAACTATGACTCCCTTAAGGTAGCCAAATGCCTCGTCAACAGGCGAATTCCAACGGCAAACTCTAGGAGTTCCCGGCAGGAGTACTGTGAAAGTCTTAAGGTCAGCAAATAATGGCGTATCGCTTCTGGTGAACTGGCCAGAGTAAGCTTGTAGATGCGACTGTGGTAAAACGAGGAGCAAGTGGCAGGAGTAACTATGACTCTCTTAAGGTAGCCAAATGCCTCGTCAACAGGCGAATTCCATCGGCATTCTCGAGGAGCTCCCGGCAGGAGTACTGTGAAAGTCTTAAGGTCAACAAATAATGGTGTATCGCTTCTGGTTAACAGGCCAGAGCAAGCTTGTACATGTGACTATTGTGAAACGGGGAGAAACTGGCAGGACTAATTATGACTCTCTTAAGGTAGCCAAATGCCCGTCAACAGGCGAATTCCAACGGCAAACTCGAGGAGCTCCCGGCAGGAGTACTGTGAAAGTCTCAAGGCCGACAAATAATGACGTACCGCTTCAGGTGAACGGGGCCACAGGAAGCTTGAAAATGTGGCTGTGGTTAACAGCGAGCATTTGGCAGGTGTAACAATGACTCTCTTAAGGTAGAAAAATGCCTCGTCAACAGGCGAGAAACATCGGCATTCTCGAGGAGCTCCCGGCAGGAGTACTGTGAAAGTCTTAAGGTCAACAAATAATGGTGTATCGCTTCTGGTTAACAGGCCAGAGCAAGCTTGTACATGTGACTATTGTGAAACGGGGAGAAACTGGCAGGACTAACTATGACTCTCTTAAGGTAGCCAAATGCCTCGTCAACAGGCGAATTCCAACGGCAAACTCGAGGAGCTCCCGGCAGGAGTACTGTGAAAGTCTCAAGGCCGACAAATAATGACGTACCGCTTCAGGTGAACTGGGCCACAGGAAGCTTGAAAATGTGGCTGTGGTTAACAGCGAGCATTTGGCAGGTGTAACAATGACTCTCTTAAGGTAGAAAAATGCCTCGTCAACAGGCGAGAAACATCGGCATTCTCGAGGAGCTCCCGGCAGGAGTACTGTGAAAGTCTTAAGGTCAACAAATAATGGCGTATCGCTTCTGGTGAACTGGCCAGAGTAAGCTTGTAGATGCGACTGTGGTAAAACGAGGAGCAAGTGCCAGGAGTAACTATGACTCTCTTAAGGTAGCCAAATGCCTCGTCAACAGGCGAGAAACATCGGCATTCTCGAGGAGCTCCCGGCAGGAGTACTGTGAAAGTCTTAAGGTCAACAAATAATGGTGTATCGCTTCTGGTTAACAGGCCAGAGCAAGCTTGTACATGTGACTATTGTGAAACGGGGAGAAACTGGCAGGACTAACTATGACTCTCTTAAGGTAGCCAAATGCCTCGTCAACAGGCGAATTCCAACGGCAAACTCGAGGAGCTCCCGGCAGGAGTACTGTGAAACTCTCAAGGCCGACAAATAATGACGTACCGCTTCAGGTGAACTGGGCCACAGGAAGCTTGAAAATGTGGCTGTGGTTAACAGCGAGCATTTGGCAGGTGTAACAATGACTCTCTTAAGGTAGAAAAATGCCTCGTCAACAGGCGAGAAACATCGGCATTCTCGAGGAGCTCCCGGCAGGAGTACTGTGAAAGTCTTAAAGTCAACAAATAATTGTGTATCGCTTCTGGTTAACTGGCCAGAGCAAGCTTGTACATGTGACTATTGTGAAACGGGGAGAAACTGGCAGGAATAACTATGACTCTCTTAAGGTAGCCAAATGCCTCGTCAACAGGCGAATTCCAACGGCAAACTCGAGGAGCTCCCGGCAGGAGTACTGTGAAAGTCTTAAGGTCAACAAATAATGGCGTATCGCTTCTGGTGAACTGGCCAGAGTAAGCTTGTAGATGCGACTGTGGTAAAACGAGGAGCAAGTGGCAGGAGTAACTATGACTCTCTTAAGGTAGCCAAATGCCTCGTCAACAGGCGAATTCCATCGGCATTCTCGAGGAGCTCCCGGCAGGAGTACTGTGAAAGTCTTAAGGTCAACAAATAATGGTGTATCGCTTCTGGTTAACAGGCCAGAGCAAGCTTGTACATGTGACTATTGTGAAACGGGGAGAAACTGGCAGGAGTAACTATGACTCTCTTAAGGTAGCCAAATGCCTCGTCAACAGGCGAATTCCAACGGCAAACTCTAGGAGTTCCCGGCAGGAGTACTGTGAAAGTCTTAAGGTCAACAAATAATGGTGTATCGCTTCTGGTTAACAGGCCAGAGCAAGCTTGTACATGTGACTATTGTGAAACGGGGAGAAACTGGCAGGAGTAACTATGACTCTCTTAAGGTAGCCAAATGCCTCGTCAACAGGCGAATTCCAACGGCAAACTCTAGGAGTTCCCGGCAGGAGTACTGTGAAAGTCTTAAGGTCAGCAAATAATGGCGTATCGCTTCTGGTGAACTGGCCAGAGTAAGCTTGTAGATGCGACTGTGGTAAAACGAGGAGCAAGTGGCAGGAGTAACTATGACTCTCTTAAGGTAGCCAAATGCCTCGTCAACAGGCGAATTCCATCGGCATTCTCGAGGAGCTCCCGGCAGGAGTACTGTGAAAGTCTTAAGGTCAACAAATAATGGTGTATCGCTTCTGGTTAACAGGCCAGAGCAAGCTTGTACATGTGACTATTGTGAAACGGGGAGAAACTGGCAGGACTAACTATGACTCTCTTAAGGTAGCCAAATGCCTCGTCAACAGGCGAATTCCAACGGCAAACTCTAGGAGTTCCCGGCAGGAGTACTGTGAAAGTCTTAAGGTCAGCAAATAATGGCGTATCGCTTCTGGTGAACTGGCCAGAGTAAGCTTGTAGATGCGACTGTGGTAAAACGAGGAGCAAGTGGCAGGAGTAACTATGACTCTCTTAAGGTAGCCAAATGCCTCGTCAACAGGCGAATTCCAACGGCAAACTCTAGGAGTTCCCGGCAGGAGTACTGTGAAAGTCTTAAGGTCAACAAATAATGGCGTATCGTTTCTGGTGAACTGGCCAGAGTAAGCTTGTAGATGTGACTGTGGTAAAACGAGGAGCAAGTGGCTGGAGTATGTATGACTCTCTTAAGGTAGCCAAATGCCTCGTCAACAGGCGAATTACATCGGCAAACTCGAAGAGCTCCCGGCAGGAGTACTGTGAAAGTCTCAAGGCCGACAAATAATGACGCACCGCTTCAGGTGAACTGGGCCACAGGAAGCTTGAAAATGTGGCTGTGGTTAACAGCGAGCATTTGGCAGGTGTAACAATGACTCTCTTAAGGTAGAAAAATGCCTCGTCAACAGGCGAGAAACATCGGCATTCTCGAGGAGCTCCCGGCAGGAGTACTGTGAAAGTCTTAAGGTCAACAAATAATTGTGTATCGCTTCTGGTTAACTGGCCAGAGCAAGCTTGTACATGTGACTATTGTGAAACGGGGAGAAACTGGCAGGACTAACTATGACTCTCTTAAGGTAGCCAAATGCCTCGTCAACAGGCGAATTCCAACGGCAAACTCGAGGAGCTCCCGGCAGGAGTACTGTGAAAGTCTTAAGGTCAACAAATAATGGTGTATCGCTTCTGGTTAACAGGCCAGAGCAAGCTTGTACATGTGACTATTGTGAAACGGGGAGAAACTGGCAGGACTAACTATGACTCTCTCAAGGTAGCCAAATGCCTCGTCAACAGGCGAATTCCAACGGCAAACTCTAGGAGTTCCCGGCAGGAGTACTGTGAAAGTCTTAAGGTCAGCAAATAATGGCGTATCGCTTCTGGTGAACTGGCCAGAGTAAGCTTGTAGATGCGACTGTGGTAAAACGAGGAGCAAGTGGCAGGAGTAACTATGACTCTCTTAAGGTAGCCAAATGCCTCGTCAACAGGCGAATTCCATCGGCATTCTCGAGGAGCTCCCGGCAGGAGTACTGTGAAAGTCTTAAGGTCAACAAATAATGGTGTATCGCTTCTGGTTAACAGGCCAGAGCAAGCTTGTACATGTGACTATTGTGAAACGGGGAGAAACTGGCAGGACTAACTATGACTCCCTTAAGGTAGCCAAATGCCTCGTCAACAGGCGAATTCCAACGGCAAACTCTAGGAGTTCCCGGCAGGAGTACTGTGAAAGTCTTAAGGTCAGCAAATAATGGCGTATCGCTTCTGGTGAACTGGCCAGAGTAAGCTTGTAGATGCGACTGTGGTAAAACGAGGAGCAAGTGGCAGGAGTAACTATGACTCTCTTAAGGTAGCCAAATGCCTCGTCAACAGGCGAATTCCATCGGCATTCTCGAGGAGCTCCCGGCAGGAGTACTGTGAAAGTCTTAAGGTCAACAAATAATGGTGTATCGCTTCTGGTTAACAGGCCAGAGCAAGCTTGTACATGTGACTATTGTGAAACGGGGAGAAACTGGCAGGACTAATTATGACTCTCTTAAGGTAGCCAAATGCCCGTCAACAGGCGAATTCCAACGGCAAACTCGAGGAGCTCCCGGCAGGAGTACTGTGAAAGTCTCAAGGCCGACAAATAATGACGTACCGCTTCAGGTGAACGGGGCCACAGGAAGCTTGAAAATGTGGCTGTGGTTAACAGCGAGCATTTGGCAGGTGTAACAATGACTCTCTTAAGGTAGAAAAATGCCTCGTCAACAGGCGAGAAACATCGGCATTCTCGAGGAGCTCCCGGCAGGAGTACTGTGAAAGTCTTAAGGTCAACAAATAATTGTGTATCGCTTCTGGTTAACTGGCCAGAGCAAGCTTGTACATGTGACTATTGTGAAACGGGGAGAAACTGGCAGGACTAACTATGACTCTCTTAAGGTAGCCAAATGCCTCGTCAACAGGCGAATTCCAACGGCAAACTCGAGGAGCTCCCGGCAGGAGTACTGTGAAAGTCTTAAGGTCAACAAATAATGGTGTATCGCTTCTGGTTAACAGGCCAGAGCAAGCTTGTACATGTGACTATTGTGAAACGGGGAGAAACTGGCAGGACTAACTATGACTCTCTCAAGGTAGCCAAATGCCTCGTCAACAGGCGAATTCCAACGGCAAACTCTAGGAGTTCCCGGCAGGAGTACTGTGAAAGTCTTAAGGTCAGCAAATAATGGCGTATCGCTTCTGGTGAACTGGCCAGAGTAAGCTTGTAGATGCGACTGTGGTAAAACGAGGAGCAAGTGGCAGGAGTAACTATGACTCTCTTAAGGTAGCCAAATGCCTCGTCAACAGGCGAATTCCATCGGCATTCTCGAGGAGCTCCCGGCAGGAGTACTGTGAAAGTCTTAAGGTCAACAAATAATGGTGTATCGCTTCTGGTTAACAGGCCAGAGCAAGCTTGTACATGTGACTATTGTGAAACGGGGAGAAACTGGCAGGACTAACTATGACTCCCTTAAGGTAGCCAAATGCCTCGTCAACAGGCGAATTCCAACGGCAAACTCTAGGAGTTCCCGGCAGGAGTACTGTGAAAGTCTTAAGGTCAGCAAATAATGGCGTATCGCTTCTGGTGAACTGGCCAGAGTAAGCTTGTAGATGCGACTGTGGTAAAACGAGGAGCAAGTGGCAGGAGTAACTATGACTCTCTTAAGGTAGCCAAATGCCTCGTCAACAGGCGAATTCCATCGGCATTCTCGAGGAGCTCCCGGCAGGAGTACTGTGAAAGTCTTAAGGTCAACAAATAATGGTGTATCGCTTCTGGTTAACAGGCCAGAGCAAGCTTGTACATGTGACTATTGTGAAACGGGGAGAAACTGGCAGGACTAATTATGACTCTCTTAAGGTAGCCAAATGCCCGTCAACAGGCGAATTCCAACGGCAAACTCGAGGAGCTCCCGGCAGGAGTACTGTGAAAGTCTCAAGGCCGACAAATAATGACGTACCGCTTCAGGTGAACGGGGCCACAGGAAGCTTGAAAATGTGGCTGTGGTTAACAGCGAGCATTTGGCAGGTGTAACAATGACTCTCTTAAGGTAGAAAAATGCCTCGTCAACAGGCGAGAAACATCGGCATTCTCGAGGAGCTCCCGGCAGGAGTACTGTGAAAGTCTTAAGGTCAACAAATAATGGTGTATCGCTTCTGGTTAACAGGCCAGAGCAAGCTTGTACATGTGACTATTGTGAAACGGGGAGAAACTGGCAGGACTAACTATGACTCTCTTAAGGTAGCCAAATGCCTCGTCAACAGGCGAATTCCAACGGCAAACTCGAGGAGCTCCCGGCAGGAGTACTGTGAAAGTCTCAAGGCCGACAAATAATGACGTACCGCTTCAGGTGAACTGGGCCACAGGAAGCTTGAAAATGTGGCTGTGGTTAACAGCGAGCATTTGGCAGGTGTAACAATGACTCTCTTAAGGTAGAAAAATGCCTCGTCAACAGGCGAGAAACATCGGCATTCTCGAGGAGCTCCCGGCAGGAGTACTGTGAAAGTCTTAAGGTCAACAAATAATGGCGTATCGCTTCTGGTGAACTGGCCAGAGTAAGCTTGTAGATGCGACTGTGGTAAAACGAGGAGCAAGTGCCAGGAGTAACTATGACTCTCTTAAGGTAGCCAAATGCCTCGTCAACAGGCGAGAAACATCGGCATTCTCGAGGAGCTCCCGGCAGGAGTACTGTGAAAGTCTTAAGGTCAACAAATAATGGTGTATCGCTTCTGGTTAACAGGCCAGAGCAAGCTTGTACATGTGACTATTGTGAAACGGGGAGAAACTGGCAGGACTAACTATGACTCTCTTAAGGTAGCCAAATGCCTCGTCAACAGGCGAATTCCAACGGCAAACTCGAGGAGCTCCCGGCAGGAGTACTGTGAAACTCTCAAGGCCGACAAATAATGACGTACCGCTTCAGGTGAACTGGGCCACAGGAAGCTTGAAAATGTGGCTGTGGTTAACAGCGAGCATTTGGCAGGTGTAACAATGACTCTCTTAAGGTAGAAAAATGCCTCGTCAACAGGCGAGAAACATCGGCATTCTCGAGGAGCTCCCGGCAGGAGTACTGTGAAAGTCTTAAAGTCAACAAATAATTGTGTATCGCTTCTGGTTAACTGGCCAGAGCAAGCTTGTACATGTGACTATTGTGAAACGGGGAGAAACTGGCAGGAATAACTATGACTCTCTTAAGGTAGCCAAATGCCTCGTCAACAGGCGAATTCCAACGGCAAACTCGAGGAGCTCCCGGCAGGAGTACTGTGAAAGTCTTAAGGTCAACAAATAATGGCGTATCGCTTCTGGTGAACTGGCCAGAGTAAGCTTGTAGATGCGACTGTGGTAAAACGAGGAGCAAGTGGCAGGAGTAACTATGACTCTCTTAAGGTAGCCAAATGCCTCGTCAACAGGCGAATTCCATCGGCATTCTCGAGGAGCTCCCGGCAGGAGTACTGTGAAAGTCTTAAGGTCAACAAATAATGGTGTATCGCTTCTGGTTAACAGGCCAGAGCAAGCTTGTACATGTGACTATTGTGAAACGGGGAGAAACTGGCAGGAGTAACTATGACTCTCTTAAGGTAGCCAAATGCCTCGTCAACAGGCGAATTCCAACGGCAAACTCTAGGAGTTCCCGGCAGGAGTACTGTGAAAGTCTTAAGGTCAACAAATAATGGTGTATCGCTTCTGGTTAACAGGCCAGAGCAAGCTTGTACATGTGACTATTGTGAAACGGGGAGAAACTGGCAGGAGTAACTATGACTCTCTTAAGGTAGCCAAATGCCTCGTCAACAGGCGAATTCCAACGGCAAACTCTAGGAGTTCCCGGCAGGAGTACTGTGAAAGTCTTAAGGTCAGCAAATAATGGCGTATCGCTTCTGGTGAACTGGCCAGAGTAAGCTTGTAGATGCGACTGTGGTAAAACGAGGAGCAAGTGGCAGGAGTAACTATGACTCTCTTAAGGTAGCCAAATGCCTCGTCAACAGGCGAATTCCATCGGCATTCTCGAGGAGCTCCCGGCAGGAGTACTGTGAAAGTCTTAAGGTCAACAAATAATGGTGTATCGCTTCTGGTTAACAGGCCAGAGCAAGCTTGTACATGTGACTATTGTGAAACGGGGAGAAACTGGCAGGACTAACTATGACTCTCTTAAGGTAGCCAAATGCCTCGTCAACAGGCGAATTCCAACGGCAAACTCTAGGAGTTCCCGGCAGGAGTACTGTGAAAGTCTTAAGGTCAGCAAATAATGGCGTATCGCTTCTGGTGAACTGGCCAGAGTAAGCTTGTAGATGCGACTGTGGTAAAACGAGGAGCAAGTGGCAGGAGTAACTATGACTCTCTTAAGGTAGCCAAATGCCTCGTCAACAGGCGAATTCCAACGGCAAACTCTAGGAGTTCCCGGCAGGAGTACTGTGAAAGTCTTAAGGTCAACAAATAATGGCGTATCGTTTCTGGTGAACTGGCCAGAGTAAGCTTGTAGATGTGACTGTGGTAAAACGAGGAGCAAGTGGCTGGAGTATGTATGACTCTCTTAAGGTAGCCAAATGCCTCGTCAACAGGCGAATTACATCGGCAAACTCGAAGAGCTCCCGGCAGGAGTACTGTGAAAGTCTCAAGGCCGACAAATAATGACGCACCGCTTCAGGTGAACTGGGCCACAGGAAGCTTGAAAATGTGGCTGTGGTTAACAGCGAGCATTTGGCAGGTGTAACAATGACTCTCTTAAGGTAGAAAAATGCCTCGTCAACAGGCGAGAAACATCGGCATTCTCGAGGAGCTCCCGGCAGGAGTACTGTGAAAGTCTTAAGGTCAACAAATAATTGTGTATCGCTTCTGGTTAACTGGCCAGAGCAAGCTTGTACATGTGACTATTGTGAAACGGGGAGAAACTGGCAGGACTAACTATGACTCTCTTAAGGTAGCCAAATGCCTCGTCAACAGGCGAATTCCAACGGCAAACTCGAGGAGCTCCCGGCAGGAGTACTGTGAAAGTCTTAAGGTCAACAAATAATGGTGTATCGCTTCTGGTTAACAGGCCAGAGCAAGCTTGTACATGTGACTATTGTGAAACGGGGAGAAACTGGCAGGACTAACTATGACTCTCTCAAGGTAGCCAAATGCCTCGTCAACAGGCGAATTCCAACGGCAAACTCTAGGAGTTCCCGGCAGGAGTACTGTGAAAGTCTTAAGGTCAGCAAATAATGGCGTATCGCTTCTGGTGAACTGGCCAGAGTAAGCTTGTAGATGCGACTGTGGTAAAACGAGGAGCAAGTGGCAGGAGTAACTATGACTCTCTTAAGGTAGCCAAATGCCTCGTCAACAGGCGAATTCCATCGGCATTCTCGAGGAGCTCCCGGCAGGAGTACTGTGAAAGTCTTAAGGTCAACAAATAATGGTGTATCGCTTCTGGTTAACAGGCCAGAGCAAGCTTGTACATGTGACTATTGTGAAACGGGGAGAAACTGGCAGGACTAACTATGACTCCCTTAAGGTAGCCAAATGCCTCGTCAACAGGCGAATTCCAACGGCAAACTCTAGGAGTTCCCGGCAGGAGTACTGTGAAAGTCTTAAGGTCAGCAAATAATGGCGTATCGCTTCTGGTGAACTGGCCAGAGTAAGCTTGTAGATGCGACTGTGGTAAAACGAGGAGCAAGTGGCAGGAGTAACTATGACTCTCTTAAGGTAGCCAAATGCCTCGTCAACAGGCGAATTCCATCGGCATTCTCGAGGAGCTCCCGGCAGGAGTACTGTGAAAGTCTTAAGGTCAACAAATAATGGTGTATCGCTTCTGGTTAACAGGCCAGAGCAAGCTTGTACATGTGACTATTGTGAAACGGGGAGAAACTGGCAGGACTAACTATGACTCTCTTAAGGTAGCCAAATGCCCGTCAACAGGCGAATTCCAACGGCAAACTCGAGGAGCTCCCGGCAGGAGTACTGTGAAAGTCTCAAGGCCGACAAATAATGACGTACCGCTTCAGGTGAACGGGGCCACAGGAAGCTTGAAAATGTGGCTGTGGTTAACAGCGAGCATTTGGCAGGTGTAACAATGACTCTCTTAAGGTAGAAAAATGCCTCGTCAACAGGCGAGAAACATCGGCATTCTCGAGGAGCTCCCGGCAGGAGTACTGTGAAAGTCTTAAGGTCAACAAATAATGGTGTATCGCTTCTGGTTAACAGGCCAGAGCAAGCTTGTACATGTGACTATTGTGAAACGGGGAGAAACTGGCAGGACTAACTATGACTCTCTTAAGGTAGCCAAATGCCTCGTCAACAGGCGAATTCCAACGGCAAACTCGAGGAGCTCCCGGCAGGAGTACTGTGAAAGTCTCAAGGCCGACAAATAATGACGTACCGCTTCAGGTGAACTGGGCCACAGGAAGCTTGAAAATGTGGCTGTGGTTAACAGCGAGCATTTGGCAGGTGTAACAATGACTCTCTTAAGGTAGAAAAATGCCTCGTCAACAGGCGAGAAACATCGGCATTCTCGAGGAGCTCCCGGCAGGAGTACTGTGAAAGTCTTAAGGTCAACAAATAATGGCGTATCGCTTCTGGTGAACTGGCCAGAGTAAGCTTGTAGATGCGACTGTGGTAAAACGAGGAGCAAGTGCCAGGAGTAACTATGACTCTCTTAAGGTAGCCAAATGCCTCGTCAACAGGCGAGAAACATCGGCATTCTCGAGGAGCTCCCGGCAGGAGTACTGTGAAAGTCTTAAGGTCAACAAATAATGGTGTATCGCTTCTGGTTAACAGGCCAGAGCAAGCTTGTACATGTGACTATTGTGAAACTGGGAGAAACTGGCAGGACTAACTATGACTCTCTTAAGGTAGCCAAATGCCTCGTCAACAGGCGAATTCCAACGGCAAACTCGAGGAGCTCCCGGCAGGAGTACTGTGAAAGTCTCAAGGCCGACAAATAATGACGTACCGCTTCAGGTGAACGGGGCCACAGGAAGCTTGAAAATGTGGCTGTGGTTAACAGCGAGCATTTGGCAGGTGTAACAATGACTCTCTTAAGGTAGAAAAATGCCTCGTCAACAGGCGAGAAACATCGGCATTCTCGAGGAGCTCCCGGCAGGAGTACTGTGAAAGTCTTAAGGTCAACAAATAATTGTGTATCGCTTCTGGTTAACTGGCCAGAGCAAGCTTGTACATGTGACTATTGTGAAACGGGGAGAAACTGGCAGGAATAACTATGACTCTCTTAAGGTAGCCAAATGCCTCGTCAACAGGCGAATTCCAACGGCAAACTCGAGGAGCTCCCGGCAGGAGTACTGTGAAAGTCTTAAGGTCAACAAATAATGGTGTATCGCTTCTGGTTAACAGGCCAGAGCAAGCTTGTACATGTGACTATTGTGAAACGGGGAGAAACTGGCAGGACTAACTATGACTCTCTTAAGGTAGCCAAATGCCTCGTCAACAGGCGAATTCCAACGGCAAACTCTAGGAGTTCCCGGCAGGAGTACTGTGAAAGTCTTAAGGTCAGCAAATAATGGCGTATCGCTTCTGGTGAACTGGCCAGAGTAAGCTTGTAGATGCGACTGTGGTAAAACGAGGAGCAAGTGCCAGGAGTAACTATGACTCTCTTAAGGTAGCCAAATGCCTCGTCAACAGGCGAATTCCAACGGCAAACTCGAGGAGCTCCCGGCAGGAGTACTGTGAAAGTCTTAAGGTCAACAAATAATGGCGTATCGCTTCTGGTGAACTGGCCAGAGTAAGCTTGTAGATGCGACTGTGGTAAAACGAGGAGCAAGTGGCAGGAGTAACTATGACTCTCTTAAGGTAGCCAAATGCCTCGTCAACAGGCGAGAAACATCGGCATTCTCGAGGAGCTCCCGGCAGGAGTACTGTGAAAGTCTTAAGGTCAACAAATAATGGTGTATCGCTTCTGGTTAACAGGCCAGAGCAAGCTTGTACATGTGACTATTGTGAAACGGGGAGAAACTGGCAGGACTAACTATGACTCTCTTAAGGTAGCCAAATGCCTCGTCAACAGGCGAATTCCAACGGCAAACTCGAGTAGCTCCCGGCAGGAGTACTGTGAAAGTCTCAAGGCCGACAAATAATGACGTACCGCTTCAGGTGAACGGGGCCACAGGAAGCTTGAAAATGTGGCTGTGGTTAACAGCGAGCATTTGGCAGGTGTAACAATGACTCTCTTAAGGTAGAAAAATGCCTCGTCAACAGGCGAGAAACATCGGCATTCTCGAGGAGCTCCCGGCAGGAGTACTGTGAAAGTCTTAAGGTCAACAAATAATTGTGTATCGCTTCTGGTTAACTGGCCAGAGCAAGCTTGTACATGTGACTATTGTGAAACGGGGAGAAACTGGCAGGAATAACTATGACTCTCTTAAGGTAGCCAAATGCCTCGTCAACAGGCGAATTCCAACGGCAAACTCGAGGAGCTCCCGGCAGGAGTACTGTGAAAGTCTTAAGGTCAACAAATAATGGTGTATCGCTTCTGGTTAACAGGCCAGAGCAAGCTTGTACATGTGAGTATTGTGAAACGGGGAGAAACTGGCAGGACTAACTATGACTCTCTTAAGGTAGCCAAATGCCTCGTCAACAGGCGAATTCCAACGGCAAACTCTAGGAGTTCCCGGCAGGAGTACTGTGAAAGTCTTAAGGTCAGCAAATAATGGCGTATCGCTTCTGGTGAACTGGCCAGAGTAAGCTTGTAGATGCGACTGTGGTAAAACGAGGAGCAAGTGCCAGGAGTAACTATGACTCTCTTAAGGTAGCCAAATGCCTCGTCAACAGGCGAATTCCAACGGCAAACTCGAGGAGCTCCCGGCAGGAGTACTGTGAAAGTCTTAAGGTCAACAAATAATGGCGTATCGCTTCTGGTGAACTGGCCAGAGTAAGCTTGTAGATGCGACTGTGGTAAAACGAGGAGCAAGTGGCAGGAGTAACTATGACTCTCTTAAGGTAGCCAAATGCCTCGTCAACAGGCGAGAAACATCGGCATTCTCGAGGAGCTCCCGGCAGGAGTACTGTGAAAGTCTTAAGGTCAACAAATAATGGTGTATCGCTTCTGGTTAACAGGCCAGAGCAAGCTTGTACATGTGACTATTGTGAAACGGGGAGAAACTGGCAGGACTAACTATGACTCTCTTAAGGTAGCCAAATGCCTCGTCAACAGGCGAATTCCAACGGCAAACTCGAGTAGCTCCCGGCAGGAGTACTGTGAAAGTCTCAAGGCCGACAAATAATGACGTACCGCTTCAGGTGAACGGGGCCACAGGAAGCTTGAAAATGTGGCTGTGGTTAACAGCGAGCATTTGGCAGGTGTAACAATGACTCTCTTAAGGTAGAAAAATGCCTCGTCAACAGGCGAGAAACATCGGCATTCTCGAGGAGCTCCCGGCAGGAGTACTGTGAAAGTCTTAAGGTCAACAAATAATTGTGTATCGCTTCTGGTTAACTGGCCAGAGCAAGCTTGTACATGTGACTATTGTGAAACGGGGAGAAACTGGCAGGAATAACTATGACTCTCTTAAGGTAGCCAAATGCCTCGTCAACAGGCGAATTCCAACGGCAAACTCGAGGAGCTCCCGGCAGGAGTACTGTGAAAGTCTTAAGGTCAACAAATAATGGTGTATCGCTTCTGGTTAACAGGCCAGAGCAAGCTTGTACATGTGACTATTGTGAAACGGGGAGAAACTGGCAGGACTAACTATGACTCTCTTAAGGTAGCCAAATGCCTCGTCAACAGGCGAATTCCAACGGCAAACTCTAGGAGTTCCCGGCAGGAGTACTGTGAAAGTCTTAAGGTCAGCAAATAATGGCGTATCGCTTCTGGTGAACTGGCCAGAGTAAGCTTGTAGATGCGACTGTGGTAAAACGAGGAGCAAGTGCCAGGAGTAACTATGACTCTCTTAAGGTAGCCAAATGCCTCGTCAACAGGCGAATTCCAACGGCAAACTCGAGGAGCTCCCGGCAGGAGTACTGTGAAAGTCTTAAGGTCAACAAATAATGGCGTATCGCTTCTGGTGAACTGGCCAGAGTAAGCTTGTAGATGCGACTGTGGTAAAACGAGGAGCAAGTGGCAGGAGTAACTATGACTCTCTTAAGGTAGCCAAATGCCTCGTCAACAGGCGAGAAACATCGGCATTCTCGAGGAGCTCCCGGCAGGAGTACTGTGAAAGTCTTAAGGTCAACAAATAATGGTGTATCGCTTCTGGTTAACAGGCCAGAGCAAGCTTGTACATGTGACTATTGTGAAACGGGGAGAAACTGGCAGGACTAACTATGACTCTCTTAAGGTAGCCAAATGCCTCGTCAACAGGCGAATTCCAACGGCAAACTCGAGGAGCTCCCGGCAGGAGTACTGTGAAAGTCTCAAGGCCGACAAATAATGACGTACCGCTTCAGGTGAACGGGGCCACAGGAAGCTTGAAAATGTGGCTGTGGGTAACAGCGAGCATTTGGCAGGTGTAACAATGACTCTCTTAAGGTAGAAAAATGCCTCGTCAACAGGCGAGAAACATCGGCATTCTCGAGGAGCTCCCGGCAGGAGTACTGTGAAAGTCTTAAGGTCAACAAATAATTGTGTATCGCTTCTGGTTAACTGGCCAGAGCAAGCTTGTACATGTGACTATTGTGAAACGGGGAGAAACTGGCAGGAATAACTATGACTCTCTTAAGGTAGCCAAATGCCTCGTCAACAGGCGAATTCCAACGGCAAACTCGAGGAGCTCCCGGCAGGAGTACTGTGAAAGTCTTAAGGTCAACAAATAATGGTGTATCGCTTCTGGTTAACAGGCCAGAGCAAGCTTGTACATGTGACTATTGTGAAACGGGGAGAAACTGGCAGGACTAACTATGACTCTCTTAAGGTAGCCAAATGCCTCGTCAACAGGCGAATTCCAACGGCAAACTCTAGGAGTTCCCGGCAGGAGTACTGTGAAAGTCTTAAGGTCAGCAAATAATGGCGTATCGCTTCTGGTGAACTGGCCAGAGTAAGCTTGTAGATGCGACTGTGGTAAAACGAGGAGCAAGTGCCAGGAGTAACTATGACTCTCTTAAGGTAGCCAAATGCCTCGTCAACAGGCGAATTCCAACGGCAAACTCGAGGAGCTCCCGGCAGGAGTACTGTGAAAGTCTTAAGGTCAACAAATAATGGCGTATCGCTTCTGGTGAACTGGCCAGAGTAAGCTTGTAGATGCGACTGTGGTAAAACGAGGAGCAAGTGGCAGGAGTAACTATGACTCTCTTAAGGTAGCCAAATGCCTCGTCAACAGGCGAGAAACATCGGCATTCTCGAGGAGCTCCCGGCAGGAGTACTGTGAAAGTCTTAAGGTCAACAAATAATGGTGTATCGCTTCTGGTTAACAGGCCAGAGCAAGCTTGTACATGTGACTATTGTGAAACGGGGAGAAACTGGCAGGACTAACTATGACTCTCTTAAGGTAGCCAAATGCCTCGTCAACAGGCGAATTCCAACGGCAAACTCGAGGAGCTCCCGGCAGGAGTACTGTGAAAGTCTCAAGGCCGACAAATAATGACGTACCGCTTCAGGTGAACGGGGCCACAGGAAGCTTGAAAATGTGGCTGTGGTTAACAGCGAGCATTTGGCAGGTGTAACAATGACTCTCTTAAGGTAGAAAAATGCCTCGTCAACAGGCGAGAAACATCGGCATTCTCGAGGAGCTCCCGGCAGGAGTACTGTGAAAGTCTTAAGGTCAACAAATAATTGTGTATCGCTTCTGGTTAACTGGCCAGAGCAAGCTTGTACATGTGACTATTGTGAAACGGGGAGAAACTGGCAGGAATAACTATGACTCTCTTAAGGTAGCCAAATGCCTCGTCAACAGGCGAATTCCAACGGCAAACTCGAGGAGCTCCCGGCAGGAGTACTGTGAAAGTCTTAAGGTCAACAAATAATGGTGTATCGCTTCTGGTTAACAGGCCAGAGCAAGCTTGTACATGTGACTATTGTGAAACGGGGAGAAACTGGCAGGACTAACTATGACTCTCTTAAGGTAGCCAAATGCCTCGTCAACAGGCGAATTCCAACGGCAAACTCTAGGAGTTCCCGGCAGGAGTACTGTGAAAGTCTTAAGGTCAGCAAATAATGGCGTATCGCTTCTGGTGAACTGGCCAGAGTAAGCTTGTAGATGCGACTGTGGTAAAACGAGGAGCAAGTGCCAGGAGTAACTATGACTCTCTTAAGGTAGCCAAATGCCTCGTCAACAGGCGAATTCCAACGGCAAACTCGAGGAGCTCCCGGCAGGAGTACTGTGAAAGTCTTAAGGTCAACAAATAATGGCGTATCGCTTCTGGTGAACTGGCCAGAGTAAGCTTGTAGATGCGACTGTGGTAAAACGAGGAGCAAGTGGCAGGAGTAACTATGACTCTCTTAAGGTAGCCAAATGCCTCGTCAACAGGCGAGAAACATCGGCATTCTCGAGGAGCTCCCGGCAGGAGTACTGTGAAAGTCTTAAGGTCAACAAATAATGGTGTATCGCTTCTGGTTAACAGGCCAGAGCAAGCTTGTACATGTGACTATTGTGAAACGGGGAGAAACTGGCAGGACTAACTATGACTCTCTTAAGGTAGCCAAATGCCTCGTCAACAGGCGAATTCCAACGGCAAACTCGAGTAGCTCCCGGCAGGAGTACTGTGAAAGTCTCAAGGCCGACAAATAATGACGTACCGCTTCAGGTGAACGGGGCCACAGGAAGCTTGAAAATGTGGCTGTGGTTAACAGCGAGCATTTGGCAGGTGTAACAATGACTCTCTTAAGGTAGAAAAATGCCTCGTCAACAGGCGAGAAACATCGGCATTCTCGAGGAGCTCCCGGCAGGAGTACTGTGAAAGTCTTAAGGTCAACAAATAATTGTGTATCGCTTCTGGTTAACTGGCCAGAGCAAGCTTGTACATGTGACTATTGTGAAACGGGGAGAAACTGGCAGGAATAACTATGACTCTCTTAAGGTAGCCAAATGCCTCGTCAACAGGCGAATTCCAACGGCAAACTCGAGGAGCTCCCGGCAGGAGTACTGTGAAAGTCTTAAGGTCAACAAATAATGGTGTATCGCTTCTGGTTAACAGGCCAGAGCAAGCTTGTACATGTGACTATTGTGAAACGGGGAGAAACTGGCAGGACTAACTATGACTCTCTTAAGGTAGCCAAATGCCTCGTCAACAGGCGAATTCCAACGGCAAACTCTAGGAGTTCCCGGCAGGAGTACTGTGAAAGTCTTAAGGTCAGCAAATAATGGCGTATCGCTTCTGGTGAACTGCCCAGAGTAAGCTTGTAGATGCGACTGTGGTAAAACGAGGAGCAAGTGCCAGGAGTAACTATGACTCTCTTAAGGTAGCCAAATGCCTCGTCAACAGGCGAATTCCAACGGCAAACTCGAGGAGCTCCCGGCAGGAGTACTGTGAAAGTCTTAAGGTCAACAAATAATGGCGTATCGCTTCTGGTGAACTGGCCAGAGTAAGCTTGTAGATGCGACTGTGGTAAAACGAGGAGCAAGTGGCAGGAGTAACTATGACTCTCTTAAGGTAGCCAAATGCCTCGTCAACAGGCGAGAAACATCGGCATTCTCGAGGAGCTCCCGGCAGGAGTACTGTGAAAGTCTTAAGGTCAACAAATAATGGTGTATCGCTTCTGGTTAACAGGCCAGAGCAAGCTTGTACATGTGACTATTGTGAAACGGGGAGAAACTGGCAGGACTAACTATGACTCTCTTAAGGTAGCCAAATGCCTCGTCAACAGGCGAATTCCAACGGCAAACTCGAGGAGCTCCCGGCAGGAGTACTGTGAAAGTCTCAAGGCCGACAAATAATGACGTACCGCTTCAGGTGAACGGGGCCACAGGAAGCTTGAAAATGTGGCTGTGGTTAACAGCGAGCATTTGGCAGGTGTAACAATGACTCTCTTAAGGTAGAAAAATGCCTCGTCAACAGGCGAGAAACATCGGCATTCTCGAGGAGCTCCCGGCAGGAGTACTGTGAAAGTCTTAAGGTCAACAAATAATTGTGTATCGCTTCTGGTTAACTGGCCAGAGCAAGCTTGTACATGTGACTATTGTGAAACGGGGAGAAACTGGCAGGAATAACTATGACTCTCTTAAGGTAGCCAAATGCCTCGTCAACAGGCGAATTCCAACGGCAAACTCGAGGAGCTCCCGGCAGGAGTACTGTGAAAGTCTTAAGGTCAACAAATAATGGTGTATCGCTTCTGGTTAACAGGCCAGAGCAAGCTTGTACATGTGACTATTGTGAAACGGGGAGAAACTGGCAGGACTAACTATGACTCTCTTAAGGTAGCCAAATGCCTCGTCAACAGGCGAATTCCAACGGCAAACTCTAGGAGTTCCCGGCAGGAGTACTGTGAAAGTCTTAAGGTCAGCAAATAATGGCGTATCGCTTCTGGTGAACTGGCCAGAGTAAGCTTGTAGATGCGACTGTGGTAAAACGAGGAGCAAGTGCCAGGAGTAACTATGACTCTCTTAAGGTAGCCAAATGCCTCGTCAACAGGCGAATTCCAACGGCAAACTCGAGGAGCTCCCGGCAGGAGTACTGTGAAAGTCTTAAGGTCAACAAATAATGGCGTATCGCTTCTGGTGAACTGGCCAGAGTAAGCTTGTAGATGCGACTGTGGTAAAACGAGGAGCAAGTGGCAGGAGTAACTATGACTCTCTTAAGGTAGCCAAATGCCTCGTCAACAGGCGAGAAACATCGGCATTCTCGAGGAGCTCCCGGCAGGAGTACTGTGAAAGTCTTAAGGTCAACAAATAATGGTGTATCGCTTCTGGTTAACAGGCCAGAGCAAGCTTGTACATGTGACTATTGTGAAACGGGGAGAAACTGGCAGGACTAACTATGACTCTCTTAAGGTAGCCAAATGCCTCGTCAACAGGCGAATTCCAACGGCAAACTCGAGTAGCTCCCGGCAGGAGTACTGTGAAAGTCTCAAGGCCGACAAATAATGACGTACCGCTTCAGGTGAACGGGGCCACAGGAAGCTTGAAAATGTGGCTGTGGTTAACAGCGAGCATTTGGCAGGTGTAACAATGACTCTCTTAAGGTAGAAAAATGCCTCGTCAACAGGCGAGAAACATCGGCATTCTCGAGGAGCTCCCGGCAGGAGTACTGTGAAAGTCTTAAGGTCAACAAATAATTGTGTATCGCTTCTGGTTAACTGGCCAGAGCAAGCTTGTACATGTGACTATTGTGAAACGGGGAGAAACTGGCAGGAATAACTATGACTCTCTTAAGGTAGCCAAATGCCTCGTCAACAGGCGAATTCCAACGGCAAACTCGAGGAGCTCCCGGCAGGAGTACTGTGAAAGTCTTAAGGTCAACAAATAATGGTGTATCGCTTCTGGTTAACAGGCCAGAGCAAGCTTGTACATGTGACTATTGTGAAACGGGGAGAAACTGGCAGGACTAACTATGACTCTCTTAAGGTAGCCAAATGCCTCGTCAACAGGCGAATTCCAACGGCAAACTCTAGGAGTTCCCGGCAGGAGTACTGTGAAAGTCTTAAGGTCAGCAAATAATGGCGTATCGCTTCTGGTGAACTGGCCAGAGTAAGCTTGTAGATGCGACTGTGGTAAAACGAGGAGCAAGTGCCAGGAGTAACTATGACTCTCTTAAGGTAGCCAAATGCCTCGTCAACAGGCGAATTCCAACGGCAAACTCGAGGAGCTCCCGGCAGGAGTACTGTGAAAGTCTTAAGGTCAACAAATAATGGCGTATCGCTTCTGGTGAACTGGCCAGAGTAAGCTTGTAGATGCGACTGTGGTAAAACGAGGAGCAAGTGGCAGGAGTAACTATGACTCTCTTAAGGTAGCCAAATGCCTCGTCAACAGGCGAGAAACATCGGCATTCTCGAGGAGCTCCCGGCAGGAGTACTGTGAAAGTCTTAAGGTCAACAAATAATGGTGTATCGCTTCTGGTTAACAGGCCAGAGCAAGCTTGTACATGTGACTATTGTGAAACGGGGAGAAGCTGGCAGGACTAACTATGACTCTCTTAAGGTAGCCAAATGCCTCGTCAACAGGCGAATTCCAACGGCAAACTCGAGGAGCTCCCGGCAGGAGTACTGTGAAAGTCTCAAGGCCGACAAATAATGACGTACCGCTTCAGGTGAACGGGGCCACAGGAAGCTTGAAAATGTGGCTGTGGTTAACAGCGAGCATTTGGCAGGTGTAACAATGACTCTCTTAAGGTAGAAAAATGCCTCGTCAACAGGCGAGAAACATCGGCATTCTCGAGGAGCTCCCGGCAGGAGTACTGTGAAAGTCTTAAGGTCAACAAATAATTGTGTATCGCTTCTGGTTAACTGGCCAGAGCAAGCTTGTACATGTGACTATTGTGAAACGGGGAGAAACTGGCAGGAATAACTATGACTCTCTTAAGGTAGCCAAATGCCTCGTCAACAGGCGAATTCCAACGGCAAACTCGAGGAGCTCCCGGCAGGAGTACTGTGAAAGTCTTAAGGTCAACAAATAATGGTGTATCGCTTCTGGTTAACAGGCCAGAGCAAGCTTGTACATGTGACTATTGTGAAACGGGGAGAAACTGGCAGGACTAACTATGACTCTCTTAAGGTAGCCAAATGCCTCGTCAACAGGCGAATTCCAACGGCAAACTCTAGGAGTTCCCGGCAGGAGTACTGTGAAAGTCTTAAGGTCAGCAAATAATGGCGTATCGCTTCTGGTGAACTGGCCAGAGTAAGCTTGTAGATGCGACTGTGGTAAAACGAGGAGCAAGTGCCAGGAGTAACTATGACTCTCTTAAGGTAGCCAAATGCCTCGTCAACAGGCGAATTCCAACGGCAAACTCGAGGAGCTCCCGGCAGGAGTACTGTGAAAGTCTTAAGGTCAACAATTAATGGCGTATCGCTTCTGGTGAACTGGCCAGAGTAAGCTTGTAGATGCGACTGTGGTAAAACGAGGAGCAAGTGGCAGGAGTAACTATGACTCTCTTAAGGTAGCCAAATGCCTCGTCAACAGGCGAGAAACATCGGCATTCTCGAGGAGCTCCCGGCAGGAGTACTGTGAAAGTCTTAAGGTCAACAAATAATGGTGTATCGCTTCTGGTTAACAGGCCAGAGCAAGCTTGTACATGTGACTATTGTGAAACGGGGAGAAACTGGCAGGACTAACTATGACTCTCTTAAGGTAGCCAAATGCCTCGTCAACAGGCGAATTCCAACGGCAAACTCGAGTAGCTCCCGGCAGGAGTACTGTGAAAGTCTCAAGGCCGACAAATAATGACGTACCGCTTCAGGTGAACGGGGCCACAGGAAGCTTGAAAATGTGGCTGTGGTTAACAGCGAGCATTTGGCAGGTGTAACAATGACTCTCTTAAGGTAGAAAAATGCCTCGTCAACAGGCGAGAAACATCGGCATTCTCGAGGAGCTCCCGGCAGGAGTACTGTGAAAGTCTTAAGGTCAACAAATAATGGCGTATCGCTTCTGGTGAACTGGCCAGAGTAAGCTTGTAGATGCGACTGTGGTAAAACGAGGAGCAAGTGGCAGGAGTAACTATGACTCTCTTAAGGTAGCCAAATGCCTCGTCAACAGGCGAGAAACATCGGCATTCTCGAGGAGCTCCCGGCAGGAGTACTGTGAAAGTCTTAAGGTCAACAAATAATGGTGTATCGCTTCTGGTTAACAGGCCAGAGCAAGCTTGTACATGTGACTATTGTGAAACGGGGAGAAACTGGCAGGACTAACTATGACTCTCTTAAGGTAGCCAAATGCCTCGTCAACAGGCGAATTCCAACGGCAAACTCGAGGAGCTCCCGGCAGGAGTACTGTGAAAGTCTCAAGGCCGACAAATAATGACGTACCGCTTCAGGTGAACGGGGCCACAGGAAGCTTGAAAATGTGGCTGTGGTTAACAGCGAGCATTTGGCAGGTGTAACAATGACTCTCTTAAGGTAGAAAAATGCCTCGTCAACAGGCGAGAAACATCGGCATTCTCGAGGAGCTCCCGGCAGGAGTACTGTGAAAGTCTTAAGGTCAACAAATAATTGTGTATCGCTTCTGGTTAACTGGCCAGAGCAAGCTTGTACATGTGACTATTGTGAAACGGGGAGAAACTGGCAGGAATAACTATGACTCTCTTAAGGTAGCCAAATGCCTCGTCAACAGGCGAATTCCAACGGCAAACTCGAGGAGCTCCCGGCAGGAGTACTGTGAAAGTCTTAAGGTCAACAAATAATGGTGTATCGCTTCTGGTTAACAGGCCAGAGCAAGCTTGTACATGTGACTATTGTGAAACGGGGAGAAACTGGCAGGACTAACTATGACTCTCTTAAGGTAGCCAAATGCCTCGTCAACAGGCGAATTCCAACGGCAAACTCTAGGAGTTCCCGGCAGGAGTACTGTGAAAGTCTTAAGGTCAGCAAATAATGGCGTATCGCTTCTGGTGAACTGGCCAGAGTAAGCTTGTAGATGCGACTGTGGTAAAACGAGGAGCAAGTGCCAGGAGTAACTATGACTCTCTTAAGGTAGCCAAATGCCTCGTCAACAGGCGAATTCCAACGGCAAACTCGAGGAGCTCCCGGCAGGAGTACTGTGAAAGTCTTAAGGTCAACAAATAATGGCGTATCGCTTCTGGTGAACTGGCCAGAGTAAGCTTGTAGATGCGACTGTGGTAAAACGAGGAGCAAGTGGCAGGAGTAACTATGACTCTCTTAAGGTAGCCAAATGCCTCGTCAACAGGCGAGAAACATCGGCATTCTCGAGGAGCTCCCGGCAGGAGTACTGTGAAAGTCTTAAGGTCAACAAATAATGGTGTATCGCTTCTGGTTAACAGGCCAGAGCAAGCTTGTACATGTGACTATTGTGAAACGGGGAGAAACTGGCAGGACTAACTATGACTCTCTTAAGGTAGCCAAATGCCTCGTCAACAGGCGAATTCCAACGGCAAACTCGAGTAGCTCCCGGCAGGAGTACTGTGAAAGTCTCAAGGCCGACAAATAATGACGTACCGCTTCAGGTGAACGGGGCCACAGGAAGCTTGAAAATGTGGCTGTGGTTAACAGCGAGCATTTGGCAGGTGTAACAATGACTCTCTTAAGGTAGAAAAATGCCTCGTCAACAGGCGAGAAACATCGGCATTCTCGAGGAGCTCCCGGCAGGAGTACTGTGAAAGTCTTAAGGTCAACAAATAATTGTGTATCGCTTCTGGTTAACTGGCCAGAGCAAGCTTGTACATGTGACTATTGTGAAACGGGGAGAAACTGGCAGGAATAACTATGACTCTCTTAAGGTAGCCAAATGCCTCGTCAACAGGCGAATTCCAACGGCAAACTCGAGGAGCTCCCGGCAGGAGTACTGTGAAAGTCTTAAGGTCAACAAATAATGGTGTATCGCTTCTGGTTAACAGGCCAGAGCAAGCTTGTACATGTGACTATTGTGAAACGGGGAGAAACTGGCAGGACTAACTATGACTCTCTTAAGGTAGCCAAATGCCTCGTCAACAGGCGAATTCCAACGGCAAACTCTAGGAGTTCCCGGCAGGAGTACTGTGAAAGTCTTAAGGTCAGCAAATAATGGCGTATCGCTTCTGGTGAACTGGCCAGAGTAAGCTTGTAGATGCGACTGTGGTAAAACGAGGAGCAAGTGCCAGGAGTAACTATGACTCTCTTAAGGTAGCCAAATGCCTCGTCAACAGGCGAATTCCAACGGCAAACTCGAGGAGCTCCCGGCAGGAGTACTGTGAAAGTCTTAAGGTCAACAAATAATGGCGTATCGCTTCTGGTGAACTGGCCAGAGTAAGCTTGTAGATGCGACTGTGGTAAAACGAGGAGCAAGTGGCAGGAGTAACTATGACTCTCTTAAGGTAGCCAAATGCCTCGTCAACAGGCGAGAAACATCGGCATTCTCGAGGAGCTCCCGGCAGGAGTACTGTGAAAGTCTTAAGGTCAACAAATAATGGTGTATCGCTTCTGGTTAACAGGCCAGAGCAAGCTTGTACATGTGACTATTGTGAAACGGGGAGAAGCTGGCAGGACTAACTATGACTCTCTTAAGGTAGCCAAATGCCTCGTCAACAGGCGAATTCCAACGGCAAACTCGAGGAGCTCCCGGCAGGAGTACTGTGAAAGTCTCAAGGCCGACAAATAATGACGTACCGCTTCAGGTGAACGGGGCCACAGGAAGCTTGAAAATGTGGCTGTGGTTAACAGCGAGCATTTGGCAGGTGTAACAATGACTCTCTTAAGGTAGAAAAATGCCTCGTCAACAGGCGAGAAACATCGGCATTCTCGAGGAGCTCCCGGCAGGAGTACTGTGAAAGTCTTAAGGTCAACAAATAATTGTGTATCGCTTCTGGTTAACTGGCCAGAGCAAGCTTGTACATGTGACTATTGTGAAACGGGGAGAAACTGGCAGGAATAACTATGACTCTCTTAAGGTAGCCAAATGCCTCGTCAACAGGCGAATTCCAACGGCAAACTCGAGGAGCTCCCGGCAGGAGTACTGTGAAAGTCTTAAGGTCAACAAATAATGGTGTATCGCTTCTGGTTAACAGGCCAGAGCAAGCTTGTACATGTGACTATTGTGAAACGGGGAGAAACTGGCAGGACTAACTATGACTCTCTTAAGGTAGCCAAATGCCTCGTCAACAGGCGAATTCCAACGGCAAACTCTAGGAGTTCCCGGCAGGAGTACTGTGAAAGTCTTAAGGTCAGCAAATAATGGCGTATCGCTTCTGGTGAACTGGCCAGAGTAAGCTTGTAGATGCGACTGTGGTAAAACGAGGAGCAAGTGCCAGGAGTAACTATGACTCTCTTAAGGTAGCCAAATGCCTCGTCAACAGGCGAATTCCAACGGCAAACTCGAGGAGCTCCCGGCAGGAGTACTGTGAAAGTCTTAAGGTCAACAATTAATGGCGTATCGCTTCTGGTGAACTGGCCAGAGTAAGCTTGTAGATGCGACTGTGGTAAAACGAGGAGCAAGTGGCAGGAGTAACTATGACTCTCTTAAGGTAGCCAAATGCCTCGTCAACAGGCGAGAAACATCGGCATTCTCGAGGAGCTCCCGGCAGGAGTACTGTGAAAGTCTTAAGGTCAACAAATAATGGTGTATCGCTTCTGGTTAACAGGCCAGAGCAAGCTTGTACATGTGACTATTGTGAAACGGGGAGAAACTGGCAGGACTAACTATGACTCTCTTAAGGTAGCCAAATGCCTCGTCAACAGGCGAATTCCAACGGCAAACTCGAGTAGCTCCCGGCAGGAGTACTGTGAAAGTCTCAAGGCCGACAAATAATGACGTACCGCTTCAGGTGAACGGGGCCACAGGAAGCTTGAAAATGTGGCTGTGGTTAACAGCGAGCATTTGGCAGGTGTAACAATGACTCTCTTAAGGTAGAAAAATGCCTCGTCAACAGGCGAGAAACATCGGCATTCTCGAGGAGCTCCCGGCAGGAGTACTGTGAAAGTCTTAAGGTCAACAAATAATTGTGTATCGCTTCTGGTTAACTGGCCAGAGCAAGCTTGTACATGTGACTATTGTGAAACGGGGAGAAACTGGCAGGAATAACTATGACTCTCTTAAGGTAGCCAAATGCCTCGTCAACAGGCGAATTCCAACGGCAAACTCGAGGAGCTCCCGGCAGGAGTACTGTGAAAGTCTTAAGGTCAACAGATAATGGCGTATCGCTTCTGGTGAACTGGCCAGAGTAAGCTTGTAGATGCGACTGTGGTAAAACGAGGAGCAAGTGCCAGGAGTAACTATGACTCTCTTAAGGTAGCCAAATGCCTCGTCAACAGGCGAATTCCAACGGCAAACTCGAGGAGCTCCCGGCAGGAGTACTGTGAAAGTCTTAAGGTCAACAAATAATGGTGTATCGCTTCTGGTTAACAGGCCAGAGCAAGCTTGTACATGTGACTATTGTGAAACGGGGAGAAACTGGCAGGACTAACTATGACTCTCTTAAGGTAGCCAAATGCCTCGTCAACAGGCGAATTCCAACGGCAAACTCTAGGAGTTCCCGGCAGGAGTACTGTGAAAATCTTAAGGACAACAAATAATGGCGTATCGCTTCTGGTGAACTGGCAAGAGAAAGCTTGCAGATGTGACTGTGATAAAACGGTGTGCAAGTGGTAGGAGTAACTATGACTCTCTTAAGGTAGCCAAATGCCTCGTCAACAGGGGAATTACATTATCAAACTCGAGGAGCTGCAGGCAGGAGTACTGTAAATATCTTAGTCAAGAAATAAAGGCGTATCGCTTCTGGTGAACTGGCCAGAATAAGCTTGTTGATGTGACTGTGGTGAAACGGGGACGAAATTGCAGGAGTAATTACGACTCTCTTAAGGTAGCCAAATGCCTCGTCAACAGGCGAATTACATCGGCAAACTCGAGGAGCTCCCGGCTGGAGTACTGTGAAAGTCTTAAATTCAACAAATAATGGCGTATCACTTCTGGTGCACTGGCTAGAGAAAGCTTGAGGATGTGACTGTGGTGAAACAGGGAGCAACTGGCAGGAGTAACTATGACTCTCTTAAGTTAGCTAAATTCCTTATCAACTTGCAAAATACATCTGCGAACTCAAGTAGCTCCCGGCAAGAGTACTGTGAAACACTTCATGTCGACAGATAACTGCGTATCGCTTCTGGTGAACTGGCCAGAGAAAGCTTGAGGATGTGACTGTGATGAAACGAAGTGCCAGTGGTAGGAGTAACTATGAATATCCTAAGTTACCCAAATGCCCCGTCAACAGGCGAAACACATAGGCAAACTCGAGGAGCACCCGGCAGGGGTACTGTGAAAGTCTTAAGGTCAACAAATAATTGCGTATCGCATCAGGTGAACTGGCCAGAGTAAGCTTGTATATGTGACTGTGGTGAAACGGGGACCAACTGGCAGGAGTTACTATGACTCTCTTAAATTTGCCAAATGCCTCGTCAACAGGCGAAATACATCGGCAAACTCGAGGAGCTCCCGGCAGGAGTACTGACAGAGTCTCAAGGGCGACAAATAATGACGTACCACTTCAGGTGAACTGGGCCACAGGAAGCTTGAAAGTGTGCCTGTGGATAACGGCGAGCAATTGGATGGAGTAACAATGACTCTCTTAAGGTAGCCAAATACCTCGTCAACAAGCGAAATACATCAGCAAACTCGAGGAGCTCCCGGCAGGAGTACTGTGAATGTCATAAGGTAACAAATAATGGCGTATCGATTCTGGTGAACTGGCCTGAGTAAGCTTGAGGATGTGACTGTGATCAAACGGGATGCAAGTGGTAGGAGCAACTATGACTCTCTTAAGGTAGCCAAATCCCTCGTCAACAGGCGAATTACATCGGAAAACTCGAGGAGCCCCGACAGGAGTACTGCGAAAGTCTTAAGGTCTACAAATAATGGCGTATTGCTTGTGGTGAACTGGCCAGAGAAAGCTTGAGAATGTGACTGTGATAAAACATGGTGCAAGTGGTAGGAGTAACTATGACTCTCTTAAGGTAGCCAAATGCCTCGTCAACAGTCAAAATACATCGGCAAACTTGGGGAGCTCCCGGCAGGAATACTGTGAATGTCTCAAGGCCGACAAATAATGGCGTACCGCTTCAGGTGAACTGGGCCAGATGTAGCTAGAAAATAGGGCTGTGGTTAGCGTCGAACAATTCGCAGGAGTAACAATGACTCTTTTACAGTAGCCAAATGCTTCGTCAACAGGCGAAAAACATCGGCAAACACCAGGAGCTCCCGGCAGGAGTACTGTGAAAGTCTTAAGGTCAACAAATAATGGCGTATCGCTTCTGGTGAATTGACCAGAGTAAGCTTGTATATGTGACTGTGGTAAAACGGGGACCAACTGGCAGGAGTTACTATGACTCTCTTAAATTTGCCAAATGCCTCGTCAACAGGCGAAATACATCGGTAAACTCGAGGAGCTCCCGGCAGGAGTACTGTGAAATTCTGAAGGTCAACAAAAAATGGCGTATAGCTTCTGGTGAACTGGCCAGACTGAGCTTATAATGTGACTGTAGTAAAACGGGGAGCAAGTGGCAGGAGTTACTATGACTCTCTTAAGGTAGCCAAATGCCTCGTCAACAGGCGAATTACATCGGCAAACTCAAGGAGCTCCCGGCAGGAGTACTGAGAATGTCCAAAGGTAACAAGTAATTGCGTATCGCTTATGGTGAACTGGCCAGAGATAGTTTGAGAATGTGACTGTAGTGAAACGGGGAGCAACTGGAAGGAGTAACTGTGACTCTCTAAAGGTAATCAAATGCCTCGTTAACATGCGAAACACATCTGCAAACTTGAGGAGCTCCCGGCAGGTTTACTGTGAAACTCTTTATGTCGACAGCTAATTGCGTATCGCCTCTGGTCAACTGGCGAGAGAAAGCTTGAGGATGTGACTGTCATAAAACGATGTGCAAGTGGTAGGAGTAATAATGACTCTCTTAAGGTAGCCAAATGCCTAGTCAACAGGCGAAATACATTGACAAACTCCAGGAGCTGCCGGCAGGAGTACTGTGAGAGTCTCAAGGGCGACAAATAATTGCGTACCGCATGAGGTGAACAGGCCAGAGGTAGATTGAAAATGTGCCTGTGGTTAACGGCGAGCAATTGGCAGGAGTAACAATGACTCTCTTAAGGTAGCCAAATGAGTCGTTAACAGGCGACAAACATCGGCAAATTCGAGGAGCTCACGGCAGGTGTACTGTGAAAGTTTTAAGGTCAATAAATAATGTCGTATCGATTCTGGTGAACTGGCCTGAGTAAGCTTGTAGATGTGACTGTTTTGAAAGGGGGACGCTCTGGAAGCAGTAAATATGACTCTCTGAAGGTACTCAAATGCCTCGTCAACAGGCGAAATACATCGGCAAACCCGAGGAGCTCCCGGCAACAGTACTGTGAAAGTCCCAAGGCCGACAAATAATGACGTACCGCTTAAGGTGAACTGGGCCAGAGGAAGCTTGAAAATTTGTCTGTGGTTAACGACGATCACTTGGCAGGAGTAACATTGACTTTCTTTAGGTAGCCAAATGCCACGTCAACAGGCGAAAATCATCGGCAAACTCGAGAAGCTCCCGGCAGGAGTACTGTGAAAATCTTAAGGACAACAAATAATGGCGTATCGCTTCTGGTGAACTGGCAAGAGAAAGCTTGCAGATGTGACTGTGATAAAACGGTGTGCAAGTGGTAGGAGTAACTATGACTCTCTTAAGGTAGCCAAATGCCTCGTCAACAGGCGAATTACATTATCAAACTCGAGGAGCTGCAGGCAGGAGTACTGTAAATATCTTAGTCAAGAAATAAAGGCGTATCGCTTCTGGTGAACTGGCCAGAATAAGCTTGTTGATGTGACTGTGGTGAAACGGGGACCAACTTGCAGGAGTAGTTACGACTCTCTTAAGGTAGCCAAATGCCTCGTCAACAGGCGAATTACATCGGCAAACTCGAGGAGCTCCCGGCTGGAGTACTGTGAAAGTCTTAAATTCAACAAATAATGGCGTATCACTTCTGGTGCACTGGCTAGAGAAAGCTTGAGGATGTGACTGTGGTGAAACAGGGAGCAACTGGCAGGAGTAACTATGACTCTCTTAAGTTAGCCAAATTCCTTATCAACATGCGAAATACATCTGCGAACTCAAGTAGCTCCCGGCAGGAGTACTGTGAAACACTTTATGTCGACAGATAACGGCGTATCGCTTCTGGTGAACTGGCCAGAGAAAGCTTGAGGATGTGACTGTGATGAAACGAAGTGCCAGTGGTAGGAGTAACTATGAATATCCTAAGTTACCCAAATGCCCCGTCAACAGGCGAAACACATCGGCAAACTCGAGGAGCACCCGGCAGGAGTACTGTGAAAGTCTTAAGGTCAACAAATAATTGCGTATCGCATCAGGTGAACTGGCCAGAGTAAGCTTGTATATGTGACTGTGGTAAAACGGGGACCAACTGGCAGGAGTTACTATGACTCTCTTAAATTTGCCAAATGCCTCGTCAACAGGCGAAATACATCGGCAAACTCGAGGAGCTCCCGGCAGGAGTACTGTGAAAGTCTGAAGGTCAACAAAAAATGGCGTATAGCTTCTGGTGAACTGGCCAGACTGAGCTTATAATGTGACTGTAGTAAAACGGGGAGCAAGTGGCAGGAGTTACTATGACTCTCTTAAGGTAGCCAAATGCCTCGTCAACAGGCGAATTACATCGGCAAACTCAAGGAGCTCCCGGCAGGAGTACTGAGAATGTCTAAAGGTAACAAGTAATTGCGTATCGCTTATGGTGAACTGGCCAGAGATAGTTTGAGAATGTGACTGTAGTGAAACGGGGAGCAACTGGAAGGAGTAACTGTGACTCTCTAAAGGTAGCCAAATGCCTCGTTAACATGCGAAACACATCTGCAAACTTGAGGAGCTCCCGGCAGGTTTACTGTGAAACTCTTTATGTCGACAGCTAATTGCGTATTGCCTCTGGTCAACTGGCCAGAGAAAGCTTGAGGATGTGACTGTCATAAAACGAAGTGCAAGTGGTAGGAGTAATAATGACTGTCTTAAGGTAGCCAAATGCCTAGTCAACAGGCGAAATACATTGACAAACTCCAGGAGCTGCCGGCAGGAGTACTGTGAGAGTCTCAAGGGCGACAAATAATTGCGTACCGCATCAGGTGAACAGGCCAGAGGAAGATTGAAAATGTGCCTGTGGTTAACGGCGAGCAATTGGCAGGAGTAACAATGACTTTCTTTAGGTAGCCAAATGCCACGTCAACAGGCGAAAATCATCGGCAAACTCGAGAAGCTCCCGGCAGGAGTACTGTGAAAATCTTAAGGACAACAAATAATGGCGTATCGCTTCTGGTGAACTGGCAAGAGAAAGCTTGCAGATGTGACTGTGATAAAACGGTGTGCAAGTGGTAGGAGTAACTATGACTCTCTTAAGGTAGCCAAATGCCTCGTCAACAGGGGAATTACATTATCAAACTCGAGGAGCTGCAGGCAGGAGTACTGTAAATATCTTAGTCAAGAAATAAAGGCGTATCGCTTCTGGTGAACTGGCCAGAATAGGCTTGTTGATGTGACTGTGGTGAAACGGGGACGAAATTGCAGGAGTAATTACGACTCTCTTAAGGTAGCCAAATGCCTCGTCAACAGGCGAATTACATCGGCAAACTCGAGGAGCTCCCGGCTGGAGTACTGTGAAAGTCTTAAATTCAACAAATAATGGCGTATCACTTCTGGTGCACTGGCTAGAGAAAGCTTGAGGATGTGACTGTGGTGAAACAGGGAGCAACTGGCAGGAGTAACTATGACTCTCTTAAGTTAGCTAAATTCCTTATCAACTTGCAAAATACATCTGCGAACTCAAGTAGCTCCCGGCAAGAGTACTGTGAAACACTTCATGTCGACAGATAACTGCGTATCGCTTCTGGTGAACTGGCCAGAGAAAGCTTGAGGATGTGACTGTGATGAAACGAAGTGCCAGTGGTAGGAGTAACTATGAATATCCTAAGTTACCCAAATGCCCCGTCAACAGGCGAAACACATAGGCAAACTCGAGGAGCACCCGGCAGGGGTACTGTGAAAGTCTTAAGGTCAACAAATAATTGCGTATCGCATCAGGTGAACTGGCCAGAGTAAGCTTGTATATGTGACTGTGGTGAAACGGGGACCAACTGGCAGGAGTTACTATGACTCTCTTAAATTTGCCAAATGCCTCGTCAACAGGCGAAATACATCGGCAAACTCGAGGAGCTCCCGGCAGGAGTACTGACAGAGTCTCAAGGGCGACAAATAATGACGTACCACTTCAGGTGAACTGGGCCACAGGAAGCTTGAAAGTGTGCCTGTGGATAACGGCGAGCAATTGGATGGAGTAACAATGACTCTCTTAAGGTAGCCAAATACCTCGTCAACAAGCGAAATACATCAGCAAACTCGAGGAGCTCCCGGCAGGAGTACTGTGAATGTCATAAGGTAACAAATAATGGCGTATCGATTCTGGTGAACTGGCCTGAGTAAGCTTGAGGATGTGACTGTGATCAAACGGGATGCAAGTGGTAGGAGCAACTATGACTCTCTTAAGGTAGCCAAATCCCTCGTCAACAGGCGAATTACATCGGAAAACTCGAGGAGCCCCGACAGGAGTACTGCGAAAGTCTTAAGGTCTACAAATAATGGCGTATTGCTTGTGGTGAACTGGCCAGAGAAAGCTTGAGAATGTGACTGTGATAAAACATGGTGCAAGTGGTAGGAGTAACTATGACTCTCTTAAGGTAGCCAAATGCCTCGTCAACAGTCAAAATACATCGGCAAACTTGGGGAGCTCCCGGCAGGAATACTGTGAATGTCTCAAGGCCGACAAATAATGGCGTACCGCTTCAGGTGAACTGGGCCAGATGTAGCTAGAAAATAGGGCTGTGGTTAGCGTCGAACAATTCGCAGGAGTAACAATGACTCTTTTACAGTAGCCAAATGCTTCGTCAACAGGCGAAAAACATCGGCAAACACCAGGAGCTTCCGGCAGGAGTACTGTGAAAGTCTTAAGGTCAACAAATAATGGCGTATCGCTTCTGGTGAATTGACCAGAGTAAGCTTGTATATGTGACTGTGGTAAAACGGGGACCAACTGGCAGGAGTTACTATGACTCTCTTAAATTTGCCAAATGCCTCGTCAACAGGCGAAATACATCGGTAAACTCGAGGAGCTCCCGGCAGGAGTACTGTGAAATTCTGAAGGTCAACAAAAAATGGCGTATAGCTTCTGGTGAACTGGCCAGACTGAGCTTATAATGTGACTGTAGTAAAACGGGGAGCAAGTGGCAGGAGTTACTATGACTCTCTTAAGGTAGCCAAATGCCTCGTCAACAGGCGAATTACATCGGCAAACTCAAGGAGCTCCCGGCAGGAGTACTGAGAATGTCCAAAGGTAACAAGTAATTGCGTATCGCTTATGGTGAACTGGCCAGAGATAGTTTGAGAATGTGACTGTAGTGAAACGGGGAGCAACTGGAAGGAGTAACTGTGACTCTCTAAAGGTAATCAAATGCCTCGTTAACATGCGAAACACATCTGCAAACTTGAGGAGCTCCCGGCAGGTTTACTGTGAAACTCTTTATGTCGACAGCTAATTGCGTATCGCCTCTGGTCAACTGGCGAGAGAAAGCTTGAGGATGTGACTGTCATAAAACGATGTGCAAGTGGTAGGAGTAATAATGACTCTCTTAAGGTAGCCAAATGCCTAGTCAACAGGCGAAATACATTGACAAACTCCAGGAGCTGCCGGCAGGAGTACTGTGAGAGTCTCAAGGGCGACAAATAATTGCGTACCGCATGAGGTGAACAGGCCAGAGGTAGATTGAAAATGTGCCTGTGGTTAACGGCGAGCAATTGGCAGGAGTAACAATGACTCTCTTAAGGTAGCCAAATGAGTCGTTAACAGGCGACAAACATCGGCAAATTCGAGGAGCTCACGGCAGGTGTACTGTGAAAGTTTTAAGGTCAATAAATAATGTCGTATCGATTCTGGTGAACTGGCCTGAGTAAGCTTGTAGATGTGACTGTTTTGAAAGGGGGACGCTCTGGAAGCAGTAAATATGACTCTCTGAAGGTACTCAAATGCCTCGTCAACAGGCGAAATACATCGGCAAACCCGAGGAGCTCCCGGCAACAGTACTGTGAAAGTCCCAAGGCCGACAAATAATGACGTACCGCTTAAGGTGAACTGGGCCAGAGGAAGCTTGAAAATTTGTCTGTGGTTAACGACGATCACTTGGCAGGAGTAACATTGACTTTCTTTAGGTAGCCAAATGCCACGTCAACAGGCGAAAATCATCGGCAAACTCGAGAAGCTCCCGGCAGGAGTACTGTGAAAATCTTAAGGACAACAAATAATGGCGTATCGCTTCTGGTGAACTGGCAAGAGAAAGCTTGCAGATGTGACTGTGATAAAACGGTGTGCAAGTGGTAGGAGTAACTATGACTCTCTTAAGGTAGCCAAATGCCTCGTCAACAGGCGAATTACATTATCAAACTCGAGGAGCTGCAGGCAGGAGTACTGTAAATATCTTAGTCAAGAAATAAAGGCGTATCGCTTCTGGTGAACTGGCCAGAATAAGCTTGTTGATGTGACTGTGGTGAAACGGGGACCAACTTGCAGGAGTAGTTACGACTCTCTTAAGGTAGCCAAATGCCTCGTCAACAGGCGAATTACATCGGCAAACTCGAGGAGCTCCCGGCTGGAGTACTGTGAAAGTCTTAAATTCAACAAATAATGGCGTATCACTTCTGGTGCACTGGCTAGAGAAAGCTTGAGGATGTGACTGTGGTGAAACAGGGAGCAACTGGCAGGAGTAACTATGACTCTCTTAAGTTAGCCAAATTCCTTATCAACATGCGAAATACATCTGCGAACTCAAGTAGCTCCCGGCAGGAGTACTGTGAAACACTTTATGTCGACAGATAACGGCGTATCGCTTCTGGTGAACTGGCCAGAGAAAGCTTGAGGATGTGACTGTGATGAAACGAAGTGCCAGTGGTAGGAGTAACTATGAATATCCTAAGTTACCCAAATGCCCCGTCAACAGGCGAAACACATCGGCAAACTCGAGGAGCACCCGGCAGGAGTACTGTGAAAGTCTTAAGGTCAACAAATAATTGCGTATCGCATCAGGTGAACTGGCCAGAGTAAGCTTGTATATGTGACTGTGGTAAAACGGGGACCAACTGGCAGGAGTTACTATGACTCTCTTAAATTTGCCAAATGCCTCGTCAACAGGCGAAATACATCGGCAAACTCGAGGAGCTCCCGGCAGGAGTACTGTGAAAGTCTGAAGGTCAACAAAAAATGGCGTATAGCTTCTGGTGAACTGGCCAGACTGAGCTTATAATGTGACTGTAGTAAAACGGGGAGCAAGTGGCAGGAGTTACTATGACTCTCTTAAGGTAGCCAAATGCCTCGTCAACAGGCGAATTACATCGGCAAACTCAAGGAGCTCCCGGCAGGAGTACTGAGAATGTCTAAAGGTAACAAGTAATTGCGTATCGCTTATGGTGAACTGGCCAGAGATAGTTTGAGAATGTGACTGTAGTGAAACGGGGAGCAACTGGAAGGAGTAACTGTGACTTTCTAAAGGTAGCCAAATGCCTCGTTAACATGCGAAACACATCTGCAAACTTGAGGAGCTCCCGGCAGGTTTACTGTGAAACTCTTTATGTCGACAGCTAATTGCGTATCGCCTCTGGTCAACTGGCCAGAGAAAGCTTGAGGATGTGACTGTCATAAAACGAAGTGCAAGTCGTAGGAGTAATAATGACTCTCTTAAGGTAGCCAAATGCCTAGTCAACAGGCGAAATACATTGACAAACTCCAGGAGCTGCCGGCAGGAGTACTGTGAGAGTCTCAAGGGCGACAAATAATTGCGTACCGCTTCAGGTGAACAGGCCAGAGGAAGATTGAAAATGTGCCTGTGGTTAACGGCGAGCAATTGGCAGGAGTAACAATGACTCTCTTAAGGTAGCCAAATGAGTCGTTAACAGGCGAAAAACATCGGCAAATTCGAGGAGCTCACGGCAGGTGTACTGTGAAAGTTTTAAGGTCAATAAATAATGTCGTATCGATTCTGGTGAACTGGCCTGAGTAAGCTTGTAGATGTGACTGTGGTGAAAGGGGGACGCTCTGGAAGCAGTAAATATGACTCTCTGAAGGTACTCAAATGCCTCGTCAACAGGCGAAACCATCGGCAAACTCGAGGAGCTCCCGGCAGGAATACTGTGAAAGTCTCAAGGCCGACAAATAATGGCATGCCGCTTCAGGTGAACTGGGCTAGAGGAAGCTTGCATATGTGGCTGTGGTTAACGGCGAGCAATTGGCAGGAGTAACTATGACTCTCTTTAGGTAGCCAAATGCCTCGTCAACAGGCCGAATCATCGGCAAACTTGAGGAGCTCCCAGCAGGAGTACTGTGTAACACTTTCTGTCGACAGATAACGGCGTATCCCTTCTGGTGAACTGGCCAGACAAAGCTTCAGGATGTGACTGATAAAAAAGTGTGCAAGTGGTAGGAGTACCTATGAGTCTCTCAAGGTATCCAAAAGCCTCGTCAACAGGCTAATTACTTCGGCAAACTCGGGGAGCTCCCGGCAGGAGTATTGTGAAAGTCTTGAAGTCCACAATTAATGGCGTGTCGCTTCTGGGTTACTGGCCAGAGAAAGCTTGAGGATGTGACTGTGGAGAAACGGGGAGCAACAAGCAGGAGTAACTATGACTCTGTTAAGGTAGCCAAATGATACGTCAACATGCGAAATACATCTGCAAACTCAAGGAGCTCCAGGCAGAAGTACTGTGAAACACTTTATGTCGACAGATAATGGCGTATCGCTTGTAGTGAACTGGCCAGAGAAAGCTTGAGGATGTTACAGTGATAAAACGGGGTGCAAGTGGTAGGAGTAACTATGACTGAGTTAATGTAGCCAAATGCCTTGTCAACAGGCGAAATACATCGGCAAACCCGAGGAGCTCCCGGCAACAGTACTGTGAAAGTCCCAAGGCCGACAAATAATGACGTACCGCTTAAGGTGAACTGGGCCAGAGGAAGCTTGAAAATTTGTCTGTGGTTAACGACGATCAATTGGCAGGAGTAACATTGACTTTCTTTAGGTAGCCAAATGCCACGTCAACAGGCGAAAATCATCGGCAAACTCGAGAAGCTCCCGGCAGGAGTACTGTGAAAATCTTAAGGACAACAAATAATGGCGTTCGCTTCTGGTGAACTGGCAAGAGAAAGCTTGCAGATGTGACTGTGATAAAACGGTGTGCAAGTGGTAGGAGTAACTATGACTCTCTTAAGGTAGCCAAATGCCTCGTCAACAGGCGAATTACATTATCAAACTCGAGGAGCTGCAGGCAGGAGTACTGTAAATATCTTAGTCAAGAAATAAAGGCGTATCTCTTCTGGTGAACTGGCCAGAATAAGCTTGTTGATGTGACTGTGGTGAAACGGGGACCAACTTGCAGGAGTAGTTACGACTCTCTTAAGGTAGCCAAATGCCTCGTCAACAGGCGAATTACATCGGCAAACTCGAGGAGCTCCCGGCTGGAGTACTGTGAAAGTCTTAAATTCAACAAATAATGGCGTATCACTTCTGGTGCACTGGCTAGAGAAAGCTTGAGGATGTGACTGTGGTGAAACAGGGAGCAACTGGCAGGAGTAACTATGACTCTCTTAAGTTAGCCAAATTCCTTATCAACATGCGAAATACATCTGCGAACTCAAGTAGCTCCCGGCAGGAGTACTGTGAAACACTTTATGTCGACAGATAACGGCGTATCGCTTCTGGTGAACTGGCCAGAGAAAGCTTGAGGATGTGACTGTGATGAAACGAAGTGCCAGTGGTAGGAGTAACTATGAATATCCTAAGTTACCCAAATGCCCCGTCAACAGGCGAAACACATCGGCAAACTCGAGGAGCACCCGGCAGGAGTACTGTGAAAGTCTTAAGGTCAACAAATAATTGCGTATCGCATCAGGTGAACTGGCCAGAGTAAGCTTGTATATGTGACTGTGGTGAAACGGGGACCAACTGGCAGGAGTAACTGTGTCTCTCTAAAGGTAGCCAAATGCCTTGTTAACTAGCAAAAAAAATCTGCAAACTCGAGGAGCTCACGGCAGGAGTACTGTGAAACCCTTTATGTCGACAGATAATGGCGTATCGCTTCGGTCCAACTGGCCAGAGAAAGCTTGAGGATGTGACTGTGATGAAACGAAGTGCAAGTGGTAGGAGTAACTATGAATATCCTAAGTTACCCAAATGCCTCGTCAACAGGCGAATTACAACGGCCAACTCGAGGAGCTCCCGGCAGCAGTACTGTGAATGTCTTAAGGCAAAAATATTGGCGTATCGCTTCTGGTGAACTGGGCCAGATGTAGCTAGAAAATAGGGCTGTGGTTAGCGTCGAACAATTCGCAGGAGTAACAATGACTCTTTTACAGTAGCCAAATGCTTCGTCAACAGGCGAAAAACATCGGCAAACACCAGGAGCTCCCGGCAGGAGTACTGTGAAAGTCTGAAGGTCAACAAAAATTGGCGTATAGCTTCTGGTGAACTGGCCAGACTGAGCTTATAATGTGACTGTAGTAAAACGGGGAGCAAGTCGCAGGAGTTACTATGACTCTCTTAAGGTAGCCAAATGCCTCGTCAACAGGCGAATTACATCGGCAAACTCAAGGAGCTCCCGGCAGGAGTACTGAGAATGTCTAAAGGTAACAAGTAATTGCGTATCGCTTATGGTGAACTGGCCAGAGATAGTTTGAGAATGTGACTGTAGTGAAACGGGGAGCAACTGGAAGGAGTAACTGTGACTCTCTAAAGGTAGCCAAATGCCTCGTTAACATGCGAAACACATCTGCAAACTTGAGGAGCTCCCGGCAGGTTTACTGTGAAACTCTTTATGTCGACAGCTAATTGCGTATCGCCTCTGGTCAACTGGCCAGAGAAAGCTTGAGGATGTGACTGTCATAAAACGAAGTGCAAGTCGTAGGAGTAATAATGACTCTCTTAAGGTAGCCAAATGCCTAGTCAACAGGCGAAATACATTGACAAACTCCAGGAGCTGCCGGCAGGAGTACTGTGAGAGTCTCAAGGGCGACAAATAATTGCGTACCGCTTCAGGTGAACAGGCCAGAGGAAGATTGAAAATGTGCCTGTGGTTAACGGCGAGCAATTGGCAGGAGTAACTATGACTCTCTTTAGGTAGCCAAATGCCTCGTCAACAGGCCGAATCATCGGCAAACTTGAGGAGCTCCCAGCAGGAGTACTGTGTAACACTTTCTGTCGACAGATAACGGCGTATCCCTTCTGGTGAACTGGCCAGACAAAGCTTCAGGATGTGACTGATAAAAAAGTGTGCAAGTGGTAGGAGTACCTATGAGTCTCTCAAGGTATCCAAATGCCTCGTCAACAGGCTAATTACTTCGGCAAACTCGAGGATCTCCCGGCAGGAGTATTGTGAAAGTCTTGAAGTCCACAATTAATGGCGTGTCGCTTCTGGGTTACTGGCCAGAGAAAGCTTGAGGATGTGACTGTGGAGAAACGGGGAGCAACAAGCAGGAGTAACTATGACTCTCTTAAGGCAGCCAAATGATACGTCAACATGCGAAATACATCTGCAAACTCAAGGAGCTCCAGGCAGAAGTACTGTGAAACACTTTATGTCGACAGATAATGGCGTATCGCTTGTAGTGAACTGGCCAGAGAAAGCTTGAGGATATTACAGTGATAAAACGGGGTGCAAGTGGTAGGAGTAACTATGACTGAGTTAAGGTAGCCAAATGCCTTGTCAACAGGCGAAATACATCGGCAAACCCGAGGAGCTCCGGGCAACAGTACTGTGAAAGTCCCAATGCCGACAAATAATGACGTACCGCTTAAGGTGAACTGGGCCAGAGGAAGCTTGAAAATTTGTCTGTGGTTAACGACGATCAATTGGCAGGAGTAACATTGACTTTCTTTAGGTAGCCAAATGCCACGTCAACAGGCGAAAATCATCGGCAAACTCGAGAAGCTCCCGGCAGGAGTACTGTGAAAATCTTAAGGTCAACAAATAATGGCGTATCGCTTCTGGTGAACTGGCAAGAGAAAGCTTGCAGATGTGACTGTGATAAAACGTGTGCAAGTGGTAGGAGTAACTATGACTCTCTTAAGGTAGCCAAATGCCTCGTCAACAGGCGAATTACATTATCAAACTCGAGGAGCTGCAGGCAGGAGTACTGTAAATATCTTAGTCAAGAAATAAAGGCGTATCGCTTCTGGTGAACTGGCCAGAATAAGCTTGTTGATGTGACTGTGGTGAAACGGGGACCAACTTGCAGGAGTAGTTACGACTCTCTTAAGGTAGCCAAATGCCTCGTCAACAGGCGAATTACATCGGCAAACTCGAGGAGCTCCCGGCTGGAGTACTGTGAAAGTCTTAAATTCAACAAATAATGGCGTATCACTTCTGGTGCACTGGCTAGAGAAAGCTTGAGGATGTGACTGTGGTGAAACAGGGAGCAACTGGCAGGAGTAACTATGACTCTCTTAAGTTAGCCAAATTCCTTATCAACATGCGAAATACATCTGCGAACTCAAGTAGCTCCCGGCAGGAGTACTGTGAAACACTTTATGTCGACAGATAACGGCGTATCGCTTCTGGTGAACTGGCCAGAGAAAGCTTGAGGATGTGACTGTGATGAAACGAAGTGCCAGTGGTAGGTGTAACTATGAATATCCTAAGTTACCCAAATGCCCCGTCAACAGGCGAAACACATCGGCAAACTCGAGGAGCACCCGGCAGGAGTACTGTGAAAGTCTTAAGGTCAACAAATAATTGCGTATCGCATCAGGTGAACTGGCCAGAGTAAGCTTGTATATGTGACTGTGGTGAAACGGGGACCAACTGGCAGGAGTAACTGTGTCTCTCTAAAGGTAGCCAAATGCCTTGTTAACTAGCAAAAAAAATCTGCAAACTCGAGGAGCTCACGGCAGGAGTACTGTGAAACCCTTTATGTCGACAGATAATGGCGTATCGCTTCGGTCCAACTGGCCAGAGAAAGCTTGAGGATGTGACTGTGATGAAACGAAGTGCAAGTGGTAGGAGTAACTATGAATATCCTAAGTTACCCAAATGCCTCGTCAACAGGCGAATTACAACGGCCAACTCGAGGAGCTCCCGGCAGCAGTACTGTGAATGTCTTAAGGCAAAAATATTGGCGTATCGCTTCTGGTGAACTGGGCCAGATGTAGCTAGAAAATAGGGCTGTGGTTAGCGTCGAACAATTCGCAGGAGTAACAATGACTCTTTTACAGTAGCCAAATGCTTCGTCAACAGGCGAAAAACATCGGCAAACACCAGGAGCTCCCGGCAGGAGTACTGTGAAAGTCTTAAGGTCAACAAATAATGGCGTATCGCTTCTGGTGAATTGACCAGAGTAAGCTTGTATATGTGACTGTGGTAAAACGGGGACCAACTGGCAGGAGTTACTATGACTCTCTTAAATTTGCCAAATGCCTCGTCAACAGGCGAAATACATCGGCAAACTCGAGGAGCTCCCGGCAGGAGTACTGTGAAAGTCTGAAGGTCAACAAAAAATGGCGTATAGCTTCTGGTGAACTGGCCAGACTGAGCTTATAATGTGACTGTAGTAAAACGGGGAGCAAGTGGCAGGAGTTACTATGACTCTCTTAAGGTAGCCAAATGCCTCGTCAACAGGCGAATTACATCGGCAAACTCAAGGAGCTCCCGGCAGGAGTACTGAGAATGTCTAAAGGTAACAAGTAATTGCGTATCGCTTATGGTGAACTGGCCAGAGATAGTTTGAGAATGTGACTGTAGTGAAACGGGGAGCAACTGGAAGGAGTAACTGTGACTCTCTAAAGGTAGCCAAATGCCTCGTTAACATGCGAAACACATCTGCAAACTTGAGGAGCTCCCGGCAGGTTTACTGTGAAACTCTTTATGTCGACAGCTAATTGCGTATCGCCTCTGGTCAACTGGCCAGAGAAAGCTTGAGGATGTGACTGTCATAAAACGAAGTGCAAGTCGTAGGAGTAATAATGACTCTCTTAAGGTAGCCAAATGCCTAGTCAACAGGCGAAATACATTGACAAACTCCAGGAGCTGCCGGCAGGAGTACTGTGAGAGTCTCAAGGGCGACAAATAATTGCGTACCGCTTCAGGTGAACAGGCCAGAGGAAGATTGAAAATGTGCCTGTGGTTAACGGCGAGCAATTGGCAGGAGTAACAATGACTCTCTTAAGGTAGCCAAATGAGTCGTTAACAGGCGAAAAACATCGGCAAATTCGAGGAGCTCACGGCAGGTGTACTGTGAAACTTTTAAGGTCAATAAATAATGTCGTATCGATTCTGGTGAACTGGCCTGAGTAAGCTTGTAGATGTGACTGTGGTGAAAGGGGGACGCTCTGGAAGCAGTAAATATGACTCTCTGAAGGTACTCAAATGCCTCGTCAACAGGCGAAATCATCGGCAAACTCGAGGAGCTCCCGGCAGGAATACTGTGAAAGTCTCAAGGCCGACAAATAATGGCATGCCGCTTCAGGTGAACTGGGCCAGAGGAAGCTTGCATATGTGGCTGTGGTTAACGGCGAGCAATTGGCAGGAGTAACTATGACTCTCTTTAGGTAGCCAAATGCCTCGTCAACAGGCCGAATCATCGGCAAACTTGAGGAGCTCCCAGCAGGAGTACTGTGTAACACTTTCTGTCGACAGATAACGGCGTATCCCTTCTGGTGAACTGGCCAGACAAAGCTTCAGGATGTGACTGATAAAAAAGTGTGCAAGTGGTAGGAGTACCTATGAGTCTCTCAAGGTATCCAAATGCCTCGTCAACAGGCTAATTACTTCGGCAAACTCGAGGAGCTCCCGGCAGGAGTATTGTGAAAGTCTTGAAGTCCACAATTAATGGCGTGTCGCTTCTGGGTTACTGGCCAGAGAAAGCTTGAGGATGTGACTGTGGAGAAACGGGGAGCAACAAGCAGGAGTAACTATGACTCTCTTAAGGTAGCCAAATGATACGTCAACATGCGAAATACATCTGCAAACTCAAGGAGCTCCAGGCAGAAGTACTGTGAAACACTTTATGTCGACAGATAATGGCGTATCGCTTGTAGTGAACTGGCCAGAGAAAGCTTGAGGATGTTACAGTGATAAAACGGGGTGCAAGTGGTAGGAGTAACTATGACTGAGTTAAGGTAGCCAAATGCCTTGTCAACAGGCGAAATACATCGGCAAACCCGAGGAGCTCCCGGCAACAGTACTGTGAAAGTCCCAAGGCCGACAAATAATGACGTACCGCTTAAGGTGAACTGGGCCAGAGGAAGCTTGAAAATTTGTCTGTGGTTAACGACGATCAATTGGCAGGAGTAACATTGACTTTCTTTAGGTAGCCAAATGCCACGTCAACAGGCGAAAATCATCGTCAAACTCGAGATGCTCCCGGCAGGAGTACTGTGAAAATCTTAAGGTCAACAAATAATGGCGTATCGCTTCTGGTGAACTGGCAAGAGAAAGCTTGCAGATGTGACTGTGATAAAACGTGTGCAAGTGGTAGGAGTAACTATGACTCTCTTAAGGTAGCCAAATGCCTCGTCAACAGGCGAATTACATTATCAAACTCGAGGAGCTGCAGGCAGGAGTACTGTAAATATCTTAGTCAAGAAATAAAGGCGTATCGCTTCTGGTGAACTAGCCAGAATAAGCTTGTTGATGTGACTGTGGTGAAACGGGGACCAACTTGCAGGAGTAGTTACGACTCTCTTAAGGTAGCCAAATGCCTCGTCAACAGGCGAATTACATCGGCAAACTCGAGGAGCTCCCGGCTGGAGTACTGTGAAAGTCTTAAATTCAACAAATAATGGCGTATCACTTCTGGTGCACTGGCTAGAGAAAGCTTGAGGATGTGACTGTGGTGAAACAGGGAGCAACTGGCAGGAGTAACTATGACTCTCTTAAGTTAGCCAAATTCCTTATCAACATGCGAAATACATCTGCGAACTCAAGTAGCTCCCGGCAGGAGTACTGTGAAACACTTTATGTCGACAGATAACGGCGTATCGCTTCTGGTGAACTGGCCAGAGAAAGCTTGAGGATGTGACTGTGATGAAACGAAGTGCCAGTGGTAGGAGTAACTATGAATATCCTAAGTTACCCAAATGCCCCGTCAACAGGCGAAACACATCGGCAAACTCGAGGAGCACCCGGCAGGAGTACTGTGAAAGTCTTAAGGTCAACAAATAATTGCGTATCGCATCAGGTGAACTGGCCAGAGTAAGCTTGTATATGTGACTGTGGTGAAACGGGGACCAACTGGCAGGAGTAACTGTGTCTCTCTAAAGGTAGCCAAATGCCTTGTTAACTAGCAAAAAAAATCTGCAAACTCGAGGAGCTCACGGCAGGAGTACTGTGAAACCCTTTATGTCGACAGATAATGGCGTATCGCTTCGGTCCAACTGGCCAGAGAAAGCTTGAGGATGTGACTGTGATGAAACGAAGTGCAAGTGGTAGGAGTAACTATGAATATCCTAAGTTACCCAAATGCCTCGTCAACAGGCGAATTACAACGGCCAAATCGAGGAGCTCCCGGCAGCAGTACTGTGAATGTCTTAAGGCACAAATATTGGCGTATCGCTTCTGTGAACTGGGCCAGATGTAGCTAGAAAATAGGGCTGTGGTTAGCGTCGAACAATTCGCAGGAGTAACAATGACTCTTTTACAGTAGCCAAATGCTTCGTCAACAGGCGAAAAACATCGGCAAACACCAGGAGCTCCCGGCAGGAGTACTGTGAAAGTCTTAAGGTCAACAAATAATGGCGTATCGCTTCTGGTGAATTGACCAGAGTAAGCTTGTATATGTGACTGTGGTAAAACGGGGACCAACTGGCAGGAGTTACTATGACTCTCTTAAATTTGCCAAATGCCTCGTCAACAGGCGAAATACATCGGCAAACTCGAGGAGCTCCCGGCAGGAGTACTGTGAAAGTCTGAAGGTCAACAAAAAATGGCGTATAGCTTCTGGTGAACTGGCCAGACTGAGCTTATAATGTGACTGTAGTAAAACTGGGAGCAAGTGGCAGGAGTTACTATGACTCTCTTAAGGTAGCCAAATGCCTCGTCAACAGGCGAATTACATCGGCAAACTCAAGGAGCTCCCGGCAGGAGTACTGAGAATGTCTAAAGGTAACAAGTAATTGCGTATCGCTTATGGTGAACTGGCCAGAGATAGTTTGAGAATGTGACTGTAGTGAAACGGGGAGCAACTGGAAGGAGTAACTGTGACTCTCTAAAGGTAGCCAAATGCCTCGTTAACATGTGAAACACATCTGCAAACTTGAGGAGCTCCCGGCAGGTTTACTGTGAAACTCTTTATGTCGACAGCTAATTACGTATCGCCTCTGGTCAACTGGCCAGAGAAAGCTTGAGGATGTGACTGTCATAAAACGAAGTGCAAGTGGTAGGAGTAATAATGACTCTCTTAAGGTAGCCAAATGCCTAGTCAACAGGCGAAATACATTGACAAACTCCAGGAGCTGCCGGCAGGAGTACTGTGAGAGTCTCAAGGGCGACAAATAATTGCGTACCGCTTCAGGTGAACAGGCCAGAGGAAGATTGAAAATGTGCCTGTGGTTAACGGCGAGCAATTGGCAGGAGTAACAATGACTCTCTTAAGGTAGCCAAATGAGTCGTTAACAGGCGAAAAACATCGGCAAATTCGAGGAGCTCACGGCAGGTGTACTGTGAAACTTTTAAGGTCAATAAATAATGTCGTATCGATTCTGGTGAACTGGCCTGAGTAAGCTTGTAGATGTGACTGTGGTGAAAGGGGGACGCTCTGGAAGCAGTAAATATGACTCTCTGAAGGTACTCAAATGCCTCGTCAACAGGCGAAATCATCGGCAAACTCGAGGAGCTCCCGGCAGGAATACTGTGAAAGTCTCAAGGCCGACAAATAATGGCATGCCGCTTCAGGTGAACTGGGCCAGAGGAAGCTTGCATATCTGGCTGTGGTTAACGGCGAGCAATTGGCAGGAGTAACTATGACTCTCTTTAGGTAGCCAAATGCCTCGTCAACAGGCCGAATCATCGGCAAACTTGAGGAGCTCCCAGCAGGAGTACTGTGTAACACTTTCTGTCGACAGATAACGGCGTATCCCTTCTGGTGAACTGGCCAGACAAAGCTTCAGGATGTGACTGATAAAAAAGTGTGCAAGTGGTAGGAGTACCTATGAGTCTCTCAAGGTATCCAAATGCCTCGTCAACAGGCTAATTACTTCGGCAAACTCGAGGAGCTCCCGGCAGGAGTATTGTGAAAGTCTTGAAGTCCACAATTAATGGCGTGTCGCTTCTGGGTTACTGGCCAGAGAAAGCTTGAGGATGTGACTGTGGAGAAACGGGGAGCAACAAGCAGGAGTAACTATGACTCTCTTAAGGTAGCCAAATGATACGTCAACATGCGAAATACATCTGCAAACTCAAGGAGCTCCAGGCAGAAGTACTGTGAAACACTTTATGTCGACAGATAATGGCGTATCGCTTGTAGTGAACTGGCCAGAGAAAGCTTGAGGATGTTACAGTGATAAAACGGGGTGCAAGTGGTAGGAGTAACTATGACTGAGTTAAGGTAGCCAAATGCCTTGTCAACAGGCGAAATACATCGGCAAACCCGAGGAGCTCCCGGCAACAGTACTGTGAAAGTCCCAAGGCCGACAAATAATGACGTACCGCTTAAGGTGAACTGGGCCAGAGGAAGCTTGAAAATTTGTCTGTGGTTAACGACGATCAATTGGCAGGAGTAACATTGACTTTCTTTAGGTAGCCAAATGCCACGTCAACAGGCGAAAATCATCGGCAAACTCGAGAAGCTCCCGGCAGGAGTACTGTGAAAATCTTAAGGTCAACAAATAATGGCGTATCGCTTCTGGTGAACTGGCAAGAGAAAGCTTGCAGATGTGACTGTGATAAAAAGTGTGCAAGTGGTAGGAGTAACTATGACTCTCTTAAGGTAGCCAAATGCCTCATCAACAGGCGAATTACATTATCAAACTCGAGGAGCTGCAGGCAGGAGTACTGTAAATATCTTAGTCAAGAAATAAAGGCGTATCGCTTCTGGTGAACTGGCCAGAATAAGCTTGTTGATGTGACTGTGGTGAAACGGGGACCAACTTGCAGGAGTAGTTACGACTCTCTTAAGGTAGCCAAATGCCTCGTCAACAGGCGAATTACATCGGCAAACTCGAGGAGCTCCCGGCTGGAGTACTGTGAAAGTCTTAAATTCAACAAATAATGGCGTATCACTTCTGGTGCACTGGCTAGAGAAAGCTTGAGGATGTGACTGTGGTGAAACAGGGAGCAACTGGCAGGAGTAACTATGACTCTCTTAAGTTAGCCAAATTCCTTATCAACATGCGAAATACATCTGCGAACTCAAGTAGCTCCCGGCAGGAGTACTGTGAAACACTTTATGTCGACAGATAACGGCGTATCGCTTCTGGTGAACTGGCCAGAGAAAGCTTGAGGATGTGACTGTGATGAAACGAAGTGCAAGTGGTAGGAGTAACTATGAATATCCTAAGTTACCCAAATGCCTCGTCAACAGGCGAATTACAACGGCCAACTCGAGGAGCTCCCGGCAGCAGTACTGTGAATGTCTTAAGGCACAAATATTGGCGTATCGCTTCTGGTGAACTGGGCCAGATGTAGCTAGAAAATAGGGCTGTGGTTAGCGTCGAACAATTCGCAGGAGTAACAATGACTCTTTTACAGTAGCCAAATGCTTCGTCAACAGGCGAGAAACATCGGCAAACACCAGGAGCTCCCGGCAGGAGTACTGTGAAAGTCTTAAGGTCAACAAATAATGGCGTATCGCTTCTGGTGAATTGACCAGAGTAAGCTTGTATATGTGACTGTGGTAAAACGGGGACCAACTGGCAGGAGTTACTATGACTCTCTTAAATTTGCCAAATGCCTCGTCAACAGGCGAAATACATCGGCAAACTCGAGGAGCTCCCGGCAGGAGTACTGTGAAAGTCTGAAGGTCAACAAAAAATGGCGTATAGCTTCTGGTGAACTGGCCAGACTGAGCTTATAATGTGACTGTAGTAAAACGGGGAGCAAGTCGCAGGAGTTACTATGACTCTCTTAAGGTAGCCAAATGCCTCGTCAACAGGCGAATTACATCGGCAAACTCAAGGAGCTCCCGGCAGGAGTACTGAGAATGTCTAAAGGTAACAAGTAATTGCGTATCGCTTATGGTGAACTGGCCAGAGATAGTTTGAGAATGTGACTGTAGTGAAACGGGGAGCAACTGGAAGGAGTAACTGTGACTCTCTAAAGGTAGCCAAATGCCTCGTTAACATGCGAAACACATCTGCAAACTTGAGGAGCTCCCGGCAGGTTTACTGTGAAACTCTTTATGTCGACAGCTAATTGCGTATTGCCTCTGGTCAACTGGCCAGAGAAAGCTTGAGGATGTGACTGTCATAAAACGAAGTGCAAGTGGTAGGAGTAATAATGACTCTCTTAAGGTAGCCAAATGCCTAGTCAACAGGCGAAATACATTGACAAACTCCAGGAGCTGCCGGCAGGAGTACTGTGAGAGTCTCAAGGGCGACAAATAATTGCGTACCGCTTCAGGTGAACAGGCCAGAGGAAGATTGAAAATGTGCCTGTGGTTAACGGCGAGCAATTGGCAGGAGTAACAATGACTCTCTTAAGGTAGCCAAATGAGTCGTTAACAGGCGAAAAACATCGGCAAATTCGAGGAGCTCACGGCAGGTGTACTGTGAAAGTTTTAAGGTCAATAAATAATGTCGTATCGATTCTGGTGAACTGGCCTGAGTAAGCTTGTAGATGTGACTGTGGTGAAAGGGGGACGCTCTGGAAGCAGTAAATATGACTCTCTGAAGGTACTCAAATGCCTCGTCAACAGGCGAAATCATCGGCAAACTCGAGGAGCTCCCGGCAGGAATACTGTGAGAGTCTCAAGGCCGACAAATAATGGCATGCCGCTTCAGGTGAACTGGGCCAGAGGAAGCTTGCATATGTGGCTGTGGTTAACGGCGAGCAATTGGCAGGAGTAACTATGACTCTCTTTAGGTAGCCAAATGCCTCGTCAACAGGCCGAATCATCGGCAAACTTGAGGAGCACCCAGCAGGGGTACTGTGTAACACTTTCTGTCGACAGATAACGGCGTATCCCTTCTGGTGAACTGGCCAGACAAAGCTTCAGGATGTGACTGATAAAAAAGTGTGCAAGTGGTAGGAGTACCTATGAGTCTCTCAAGGTATCCAAATGCCTCGTCAACAGGCTAATTACTTCGGCAAACTCGAGGAGCTCCCGGCAGGAGTATTGTGAAAGTCTTGAAGTCCACAATTAATGGCGTGTCGCTTCTGGGTTACTGGCCAGAGAAAGCTTGAAGATGTGACTGTGGAGAAACGGGGAGCAACAAGCAGGAGTAACTATGACTCTCTTAAGGTAGCCAAATGATACGTCAACATGCGAAATACATCTGCAAACTCAAGGAGCTCCAGGCAGAAGTACTGTGAAACACTTTATGTCGACAGATAATGGCGTATCGCTTGTAGTGAACTGGCCAGAGAAAGCTTGAGGATGTTACAGTGATAAAACGGGGTGCAAGTGGTAGGAGTAACTATGACTGAGTTAAGGTAGCCAAATGCCTTGTCAACAGGCGAAATACATCGGCAAACCCGAGGAGCTCCCGGCAACAGTACTGTGAAAGTCCCAAGGCCGACAAATAATGACGTACCGCTTAAGGTGAACTGGGCCAGAGGAAGCTTGAAAATTTGTCTGTGGTTAACGACGATCAATTGGCAGGAGTAACATTGACTTTCTTTAGGTAGCCAAATGCCACGTCAACAGGCGAAAATCATCGTCAAACTCGAGATGCTCCCGGCAGGAGTACTGTGAAAATCTTAAGGTCAACAAATAATGGCGTATCGCTTCTGGTGAACTGGCAAGAGAAAGCTTGCAGATGTGACTGTGATAAAACGTGTGCAAGTGGTAGGAGTAACTATGACTCTCTTAAGGTAGCCAAATGCCTCGTCAACAGGCGAATTACATTATCAAACTCGAGGAGCTGCAGGCAGGAGTACTGTAAATATCTTAGTCAAGAAATAAAGGCGTATCGCTTCTGGTGAACTAGCCAGAATAAGCTTGTTGATGTGACTGTGGTGAAACGGGGACCAACTTGCAGGAGTAGTTACGACTCTCTTAAGGTAGCCAAATGCCTCGTCAACAGGCGAATTACATCGGCAAACTCGAGGAGCTCCCGGCTGGAGTACTGTGAAAGTCTTAAATTCAACAAATAATGGCGTATCACTTCTGGTGCACTGGCTAGAGAAAGCTTGAGGATGTGACTGTGGTGAAACAGGGAGCAACTGGCAGGAGTAACTATGACTCTCTTAAGTTAGCCAAATTCCTTATCAACATGCGAAATACATCTGCGAACTCAAGTAGCTCCCGGCAGGAGTACTGTGAAACACTTTATGTCGACAGATAACGGCGTATCGCTTCTGGTGAACTGGCCAGAGAAAGCTTGAGGATGTGACTGTGATGAAACGAAGTGCCAGTGGTAGGAGTAACTATGAATATCCTAAGTTACCCAAATGCCCCGTCAACAGGCGAAACACATCGGCAAACTCGAGGAGCACCCGGCAGGAGTACTGTGAAAGTCTTAAGGTCAACAAATAATTGCGTATCGCATCAGGTGAACTGGCCAGAGTAAGCTTGTATATGTGACTGTGGTGAAACGGGGACCAACTGGCAGGAGTAACTGTGTCTCTCTAAAGGTAGCCAAATGCCTTGTTAACTAGCAAAAAAAATCTGCAAACTCGAGGAGCTCACGGCAGGAGTACTGTGAAACCCTTTATGTCGACAGATAATGGCGTATCGCTTCGGTCCAACTGGCCAGAGAAAGCTTGAGGATGTGACTGTGATGAAACGAAGTGCAAGTGGTAGGAGTAACTATGAATATCCTAAGTTACCCAAATGCCTCGTCAACAGGCGAATTACAACGGCCAAATCGAGGAGCTCCCGGCAGCAGTACTGTGAATGTCTTAAGGCACAAATATTGGCGTATCGCTTCTGTGAACTGGGCCAGATGTAGCTAGAAAATAGGGCTGTGGTTAGCGTCGAACAATTCGCAGGAGTAACAATGACTCTTTTACAGTAGCCAAATGCTTCGTCAACAGGCGAAAAACATCGGCAAACACCAGGAGCTCCCGGCAGGAGTACTGTGAAAGTCTTAAGGTCAACAAATAATGGCGTATCGCTTCTGGTGAATTGACCAGAGTAAGCTTGTATATGTGACTGTGGTAAAACGGGGACCAACTGGCAGGAGTTACTATGACTCTCTTAAATTTGCCAAATGCCTCGTCAACAGGCGAAATACATCGGCAAACTCGAGGAGCTCCCGGCAGGAGTACTGTGAAAGTCTGAAGGTCAACAAAAAATGGCGTATAGCTTCTGGTGAACTGGCCAGACTGAGCTTATAATGTGACTGTAGTAAAACTGGGAGCAAGTGGCAGGAGTTACTATGACTCTCTTAAGGTAGCCAAATGCCTCGTCAACAGGCGAATTACATCGGCAAACTCAAGGAGCTCCCGGCAGGAGTACTGAGAATGTCTAAAGGTAACAAGTAATTGCGTATCGCTTATGGTGAACTGGCCAGAGATAGTTTGAGAATGTGACTGTAGTGAAACGGGGAGCAACTGGAAGGAGTAACTGTGACTCTCTAAAGGTAGCCAAATGCCTCGTTAACATGTGAAACACATCTGCAAACTTGAGGAGCTCCCGGCAGGTTTACTGTGAAACTCTTTATGTCGACAGCTAATTACGTATCGCCTCTGGTCAACTGGCCAGAGAAAGCTTGAGGATGTGACTGTCATAAAACGAAGTGCAAGTGGTAGGAGTAATAATGACTCTCTTAAGGTAGCCAAATGCCTAGTCAACAGGCGAAATACATTGACAAACTCCAGGAGCTGCCGGCAGGAGTACTGTGAGAGTCTCAAGGGCGACAAATAATTGCGTACCGCTTCAGGTGAACAGGCCAGAGGAAGATTGAAAATGTGCCTGTGGTTAACGGCGAGCAATTGGCAGGAGTAACAATGACTCTCTTAAGGTAGCCAAATGAGTCGTTAACAGGCGAAAAACATCGGCAAATTCGAGGAGCTCACGGCAGGTGTACTGTGAAACTTTTAAGGTCAATAAATAATGTCGTATCGATTCTGGTGAACTGGCCTGAGTAAGCTTGTAGATGTGACTGTGGTGAAAGGGGGACGCTCTGGAAGCAGTAAATATGACTCTCTGAAGGTACTCAAATGCCTCGTCAACAGGCGAAATCATCGGCAAACTCGAGGAGCTCCCGGCAGGAATACTGTGAAAGTCTCAAGGCCGACAAATAATGGCATGCCGCTTCAGGTGAACTGGGCCAGAGGAAGCTTGCATATCTGGCTGTGGTTAACGGCGAGCAATTGGCAGGAGTAACTATGACTCTCTTTAGGTAGCCAAATGCCTCGTCAACAGGCCGAATCATCGGCAAACTTGAGGAGCTCCCAGCAGGAGTACTGTGTAACACTTTCTGTCGACAGATAACGGCGTATCCCTTCTGGTGAACTGGCCAGACAAAGCTTCAGGATGTGACTGATAAAAAAGTGTGCAAGTGGTAGGAGTACCTATGAGTCTCTCAAGGTATCCAAATGCCTCGTCAACAGGCTAATTACTTCGGCAAACTCGAGGAGCTCCCGGCAGGAGTATTGTGAAAGTCTTGAAGTCCACAATTAATGGCGTGTCGCTTCTGGGTTACTGGCCAGAGAAAGCTTGAGGATGTGACTGTGGAGAAACGGGGAGCAACAAGCAGGAGTAACTATGACTCTCTTAAGGTAGCCAAATGATACGTCAACATGCGAAATACATCTGCAAACTCAAGGAGCTCCAGGCAGAAGTACTGTGAAACACTTTATGTCGACAGATAATGGCGTATCGCTTGTAGTGAACTGGCCAGAGAAAGCTTGAGGATGTTACAGTGATAAAACGGGGTGCAAGTGGTAGGAGTAACTATGACTGAGTTAAGGTAGCCAAATGCCTTGTCAACAGGCGAAATACATCGGCAAACCCGAGGAGCTCCCGGCAACAGTACTGTGAAAGTCCCAAGGCCGACAAATAATGACGTACCGCTTAAGGTGAACTGGGCCAGAGGAAGCTTGAAAATTTGTCTGTGGTTAACGACGATCAATTGGCAGGAGTAACATTGACTTTCTTTAGGTAGCCAAATGCCACGTCAACAGGCGAAAATCATCGGCAAACTCGAGAAGCTCCCGGCAGGAGTACTGTGAAAATCTTAAGGTCAACAAATAATGGCGTATCGCTTCTGGTGAACTGGCAAGAGAAAGCTTGCAGATGTGACTGTGATAAAAAGTGTGCAAGTGGTAGGAGTAACTATGACTCTCTTAAGGTAGCCAAATGCCTCATCAACAGGCGAATTACATTATCAAACTCGAGGAGCTGCAGGCAGGAGTACTGTAAATATCTTAGTCAAGAAATAAAGGCGTATCGCTTCTGGTGAACTGGCCAGAATAAGCTTGTTGATGTGACTGTGGTGAAACGGGGACCAACTTGCAGGAGTAGTTACGACTCTCTTAAGGTAGCCAAATGCCTCGTCAACAGGCGAATTACATCGGCAAACTCGAGGAGCTCCCGGCTGGAGTACTGTGAAAGTCTTAAATTCAACAAATAATGGCGTATCACTTCTGGTGCACTGGCTAGAGAAAGCTTGAGGATGTGACTGTGGTGAAACAGGGAGCAACTGGCAGGAGTAACTATGACTCTCTTAAGTTAGCCAAATTCCTTATCAACATGCGAAATACATCTGCGAACTCAAGTAGCTCCCGGCAGGAGTACTGTGAAACACTTTATGTCGACAGATAACGGCGTATCGCTTCTGGTGAACTGGCCAGAGAAAGCTTGAGGATGTGACTGTGATGAAACGAAGTGCAAGTGGTAGGAGTAACTATGAATATCCTAAGTTACCCAAATGCCTCGTCAACAGGCGAATTACAACGGCCAACTCGAGGAGCTCCCGGCAGCAGTACTGTGAATGTCTTAAGGCACAAATATTGGCGTATCGCTTCTGGTGAACTGGGCCAGATGTAGCTAGAAAATAGGGCTGTGGTTAGCGTCGAACAATTCGCAGGAGTAACAATGACTCTTTTACAGTAGCCAAATGCTTCGTCAACAGGCGAGAAACATCGGCAAACACCAGGAGCTCCCGGCAGGAGTACTGTGAAAGTCTTAAGGTCAACAAATAATGGCGTATCGCTTCTGGTGAATTGACCAGAGTAAGCTTGTATATGTGACTGTGGTAAAACGGGGACCAACTGGCAGGAGTTACTATGACTCTCTTAAATTTGCCAAATGCCTCGTCAACAGGCGAAATACATCGGCAAACTCGAGGAGCTCCCGGCAGGAGTACTGTGAAAGTCTGAAGGTCAACAAAAAATGGCGTATAGCTTCTGGTGAACTGGCCAGACTGAGCTTATAATGTGACTGTAGTAAAACGGGGAGCAAGTCGCAGGAGTTACTATGACTCTCTTAAGGTAGCCAAATGCCTCGTCAACAGGCGAATTACATCGGCAAACTCAAGGAGCTCCCGGCAGGAGTACTGAGAATGTCTAAAGGTAACAAGTAATTGCGTATCGCTTATGGTGAACTGGCCAGAGATAGTTTGAGAATGTGACTGTAGTGAAACGGGGAGCAACTGGAAGGAGTAACTGTGACTCTCTAAAGGTAGCCAAATGCCTCGTTAACATGCGAAACACATCTGCAAACTTGAGGAGCTCCCGGCAGGTTTACTGTGAAACTCTTTATGTCGACAGCTAATTGCGTATTGCCTCTGGTCAACTGGCCAGAGAAAGCTTGAGGATGTGACTGTCATAAAACGAAGTGCAAGTGGTAGGAGTAATAATGACTCTCTTAAGGTAGCCAAATGCCTAGTCAACAGGCGAAATACATTGACAAACTCCAGGAGCTGCCGGCAGGAGTACTGTGAGAGTCTCAAGGGCGACAAATAATTGCGTACCGCTTCAGGTGAACAGGCCAGAGGAAGATTGAAAATGTGCCTGTGGTTAACGGCGAGCAATTGGCAGGAGTAACAATGACTCTCTTAAGGTAGCCAAATGAGTCGTTAACAGGCGAAAAACATTGGCAAATTCGAGGAGCTCACGGCAGGTGTACTGTGAAAGTTTTAAGGTCAATAAATAATGTCGTATCGATTCTGGTGAACTGGCCTGAGTAAGCTTGTAGATGTGACTGTGGTGAAAGGGGGACGCTCTGGAAGCAGTAAATATGACTCTCTGAAGGTACTCAAATGCCTCGTCAACAGGCGAAATCATCGGCAAACTCGAGGAGCTCCCGGCAGGAATACTGTGAGAGTCTCAAGGCCGACAAATAATGGCATGCCGCTTCAGGTGAACTGGGCCAGAGGAAGCTTGCATATGTGGCTGTGGTTAACGGCGAGCAATTGGCAGGAGTAACTATGACTCTCTTTAGGTAGCCAAATGCCTCGTCAACAGGCCGAATCATCGGCAAACTTGAGGAGCACCCAGCAGGGGTACTGTGTAACACTTTCTGTCGACAGATAACGGCGTATCCCTTCTGGTGAACTGGCCAGACAAAGCTTCAGGATGTGACTGATAAAAAAGTGTGCAAGTGGTAGGAGTACCTATGAGTCTCTCAAGGTATCCAAATGCCTCGTCAACAGGCTAATTACTTCGGCAAACTCGAGGAGCTCCCGGCAGGAGTATTGTGAAAGTCTTGAAGTCCACAATTAATGGCGTGTCGCTTCTGGGTTACTGGCCAGAGAAAGCTTGAAGATGTGACTGTGGAGAAACGGGGAGCAACAAGCAGGAGTAACTATGACTCTCTTAAGGTAGCCAAATGATACGTCAACATGCGAAATACATCTGCAAACTCAAGGAGCTCCAGGCAGAAGTACTGTGAAACACTTTATGTCGACAGATAATGGCGTATCGCTTGTAGTGAACTGGCCAGAGAAAGCTTGAGGATGTTACAGTGATAAAACGGGGTGCAAGTGGTAGGAGTAACTATGACTGAGTTAAGATAGCCACATGCCTTGTCAACAGGCGAAATACATCGGCAAACCCGAGGAGCTCCCGGCAACAGTACTGTGAAAGTCCCAAGGCCGAAAAATAATGACGTACCGCTTAAGGTGAACTGGGCCAGAGGAAGCTTGAAAATTTGTCTGTGGTTAACGACGATCAATTGGCAGGAGTAACATTGACTTTCTTTAGGTAGCCAAATGCCACGTCAACAGGCGAAAATCATCGGCAAACTCGAGAAGCTCCCGGCAGGAGTACTGTGAAAATCTTAAGGACAACAAATAATGGCGTATCGCTTCTGGTGAACTGGCCAGACTGAGCTTATAATGTGACTGTAGTAAAACGGGTAGCAAGTGGCAGGAGTTACTATGACTCTCTTAAGGTAGCCAAATGCCTCGTCAACAGGCGAATTACATCGGCAAACTCAAGGAGCTCCCGGCAGGAGTACTGAGAATGTCTAAAGGTAACAAGTAATTGCGTATCGCTTATGGTGAACTGGCCAGAGATAGTTTGAGAATGTGACTGTAGTGAAACGGGGAGCAACTGGAAGGAGTAACTGTGACTCTCTAAAGGTAGCCAAATGCCTCGTTAACATGCGAAACACATCTGCAAACTTGAGGAGCTCCCGGCAGGTTTACTGTGAAACTCTTTATGTCGACAGCTAATTGCGTATTGCCTCTGGTCAACTGGCCAGAGAAAGCTTGAGGATGTGACTGTCATAAAACGAAGTGCAAGTGGTAGGAGTAATAATGACTGTCTTAAGGTAGCCAAATGCCTAGTCAACAGGCGAAATACATTGACAAACTCCAGGAGCTGCCGGCAGGAGTACTGTGAGAGTCTCAAGGGCGACAAATAATTGCGTACCGCATCAGGTGAACAGGCCAGAGGAAGATTGAAAATGTGCCTGTGGTTAACGGCGAGCAATTGGCAGGAGTAACAATGACTTTCTTTAGGTAGCCAAATGCCACGTCAACAGGCGAAAATCATCGGCAAACTCGAGAAGCTCCCGGCAGGAGTACTGTGAAAATCTTAAGGACAACAAATAATGGCGTATCGCTTCTGGTGAACTGGCAAGAGAAAGCTTGCAGATGTGACTGTGATAAAACGGTGTGCAAGTGGTAGGAGTAACTATGACTCTCTTAAGGTAGCCAAATGCCTCGTCAACAGGGGAATTACATTATCAAACTCGAGGAGCTGCAGGCAGGAGTACTGTAAATATCTTAGTCAAGAAATAAAGGCGTATCGCTTCTGGTGAACTGGCCAGAATAAGCTTGTTGATGTGACTGTGGTGAAACGGGGACGAAATTGCAGGAGTAATTACGACTCTCTTAAGGTAGCCAAATGCCTCGTCAACAGGCGAATTACATCGGCAAACTCGAGGAGCTCCCGGCTGGAGTACTGTGAAAGTCTTAAATTCAACAAATAATGGCGTATCACTTCTGGTGCACTGGCTAGAGAAAGCTTGAGGATGTGACTGTGGTGAAACAGGGAGCAACTGGCAGGAGTAACTATGACTCTCTTAAGTTAGCTAAATTCCTTATCAACTTGCAAAATACATCTGCGAACTCAAGTAGCTCCCGGCAAGAGTACTGTGAAACACTTCATGTCGACAGATAACTGCGTATCGCTTCTGGTGAACTGGCCAGAGAAAGCTTGAGGATGTGACTGTGATGAAACGAAGTGCCAGTGGTAGGAGTAACTATGAATATCCTAAGTTACCCAAATGCCCCGTCAACAGGCGAAACACATAGGCAAACTCGAGGAGCACCCGGCAGGGGTACTGTGAAAGTCTTAAGGTCAACAAATAATTGCGTATCGCATCAGGTGAACTGGCCAGAGTAAGCTTGTATATGTGACTGTGGTGAAACGGGGACCAACTGGCAGGAGTTACTATGACTCTCTTAAATTTGCCAAATGCCTCGTCAACAGGCGAAATACATCGGCAAACTCGAGGAGCTCCCGGCAGGAGTACTGACAGAGTCTCAAGGGCGACAAATAATGACGTACCACTTCAGGTGAACTGGGCCACAGGAAGCTTGAAAGTGTGCCTGTGGATAACGGCGAGCAATTGGATGGAGTAACAATGACTCTCTTAAGGTAGCCAAATACCTCGTCAACAAGCGAAATACATCAGCAAACTCGAGGAGCTCCCGGCAGGAGTACTGTGAATGTCATAAGGTAACAAATAATGGCGTATCGATTCTGGTGAACTGGCCTGAGTAAGCTTGAGGATGTGACTGTGATCAAACGGGATGCAAGTGGTAGGAGCAACTATGACTCTCTTAAGGTAGCCAAATCCCTCGTCAACAGGCGAATTACATCGGAAAACTCGAGGAGCCCCGACAGGAGTACTGCGAAAGTCTTAAGGTCTACAAATAATGGCGTATTGCTTGTGGTGAACTGGCCAGAGAAAGCTTGAGAATGTGACTGTGATAAAACATGGTGCAAGTGGTAGGAGTAACTATGACTCTCTTAAGGTAGCCAAATGCCTCGTCAACAGTCAAAATACATCGGCAAACTTGGGGAGCTCCCGGCAGGAATACTGTGAATGTCTCAAGGCCGACAAATAATGGCGTACCGCTTCAGGTGAACTGGGCCAGATGTAGCTAGAAAATAGGGCTGTGGTTAGCGTCGAACAATTCGCAGGAGTAACAATGACTCTTTTACAGTAGCCAAATGCTTCGTCAACAGGCGAAAAACATCGGCAAACACCAGGAGCTCCCGGCAGGAGTACTGTGAAAGTCTTAAGGTCAACAAATAATGGCGTATCGCTTCTGGTGAATTGACCAGAGTAAGCTTGTATATGTGACTGTGGTAAAACGGGGACCAACTGGCAGGAGTTACTATGACTCTCTTAAATTTGCCAAATGCCTCGTCAACAGGCGAAATACATCGGTAAACTCGAGGAGCTCCCGGCAGGAGTACTGTGAAATTCTGAAGGTCAACAAAAAATGGCGTATAGCTTCTGGTGAACTGGCCAGACTGAGCTTATAATGTGACTGTAGTAAAACGGGGAGCAAGTGGCAGGAGTTACTATGACTCTCTTAAGGTAGCCAAATGCCTCGTCAACAGGCGAATTACATCGGCAAACTCAAGGAGCTCCCGGCAGGAGTACTGAGAATGTCCAAAGGTAACAAGTAATTGCGTATCGCTTATGGTGAACTGGCCAGAGATAGTTTGAGAATGTGACTGTAGTGAAACGGGGAGCAACTGGAAGGAGTAACTGTGACTCTCTAAAGGTAATCAAATGCCTCGTTAACATGCGAAACACATCTGCAAACTTGAGGAGCTCCCGGCAGGTTTACTGTGAAACTCTTTATGTCGACAGCTAATTGCGTATCGCCTCTGGTCAACTGGCGAGAGAAAGCTTGAGGATGTGACTGTCATAAAACGATGTGCAAGTGGTAGGAGTAATAATGACTCTCTTAAGGTAGCCAAATGCCTAGTCAACAGGCGAAATACATTGACAAACTCCAGGAGCTGCCGGCAGGAGTACTGTGAGAGTCTCAAGGGCGACAAATAATTGCGTACCGCATGAGGTGAACAGGCCAGAGGTAGATTGAAAATGTGCCTGTGGTTAACGGCGAGCAATTGGCAGGAGTAACAATGACTCTCTTAAGGTAGCCAAATGAGTCGTTAACAGGCGACAAACATCGGCAAATTCGAGGAGCTCACGGCAGGTGTACTGTGAAAGTTTTAAGGTCAATAAATAATGTCGTATCGATTCTGGTGAACTGGCCTGAGTAAGCTTGTAGATGTGACTGTTTTGAAAGGGGGACGCTCTGGAAGCAGTAAATATGACTCTCTGAAGGTACTCAAATGCCTCGTCAACAGGCGAAATACATCGGCAAACCCGAGGAGCTCCCGGCAACAGTACTGTGAAAGTCCCAAGGCCGACAAATAATGACGTACCGCTTAAGGTGAACTGGGCCAGAGGAAGCTTGAAAATTTGTCTGTGGTTAACGACGATCACTTGGCAGGAGTAACATTGACTTTCTTTAGGTAGACAAATGCCACGTCAACAGGCGAAAATCATCGGCAAACTCGAGAAGCTCCCGGCAGGAGTACTGTGAAAATCTTAAGGACAACAAATAATGGCGTATCGCTTCTGGTGAACTGGCAAGAGAAAGCTTGCAGATGTGACTGTGATAAAACGGTGTGCAAGTGGTAGGAGTAACTATGACTCTCTTAAGGTAGCCAAATGCCTCGTCAACAGGCGAATTACATTATCAAACTCGAGGAGCTGCAGGCAGGAGTACTGTAAATATCTTAGTCAAGAAATAAAGGCGTATCGCTTCTGGTGAACTGGCCAGAATAAGCTTGTTGATGTGACTGTGGTGAAACGGGGACCAACTTGCAGGAGTAGTTACGACTCTCTTAAGGTAGCCAAATGCCTCGTCAACAGGCGAATTACATCGGCAAACTCGAGGAGCTCCCGGCTGGAGTACTGTGAAAGTCTTAAATTCAACAAATAATGGCGTATCACTTCTGGTGCACTGGCTAGAGAAAGCTTGAGGATGTGACTGTGGTGAAACAGGGAGCAACTGGCAGGAGTAACTATGACTCTCTTAAGTTAGCCAAATTCCTTATCAACATGCGAAATACATCTGCGAACTCAAGTAGCTCCCGGCAGGAGTACTGTGAAACACTTTATGTCGACAGATAACGGCGTATCGCTTCTGGTGAACTGGCCAGAGAAAGCTTGAGGATGTGACTGTGATGAAACGAAGTGCCAGTGGTAGGAGTAACTATGAATATCCTAAGTTACCCAAATGCCCCGTCAACAGGCGAAACACATCGGCAAACTCGAGGAGCACCCGGCAGGAGTACTGTGAAAGTCTTAAGGTCAACAAATAATTGCGTATCGCATCAGGTGAACTGGCCAGAGTAAGCTTGTATATGTGACTGTGGTAAAACGGGGACCAACTGGCAGGAGTTACTATGACTCTCTTAAATTTGCCAAATGCCTCGTCAACAGGCGAAATACATCGGCAAACTCGAGGAGCTCCCGGCAGGAGTACTGTGAAAGTCTGAAGGTCAACAAAAAATGGCGTATAGCTTCTGGTGAACTGGCCAGACTGAGCTTATAATGTGACTGTAGTAAAACGGGGAGCAAGTGGCAGGAGTTACTATGACTCTCTTAAGGTAGCCAAATGCCTCGTCAACAGGCGAATTACATCGGCAAACTCAAGGAGCTCCCGGCAGGAGTACTGAGAATGTCTAAAGGTAACAAGTAATTGCGTATCGCTTATGGTGAACTGGCCAGAGATAGTTTGAGAATGTGACTGTAGTGAAACGGGGAGCAACTGGAAGGAGTAACTGTGACTCTCTAAAGGTAGCCAAATGCCTCGTTAACATGCGAAACACATCTGCAAACTTGAGGAGCTCCCGGCAGGTTTACTGTGAAACTCTTTATGTCGACAGCTAATTGCGTATTGCCTCTGGTCAACTGGCCAGAGAAAGCTTGAGGATGTGACTGTCATAAAACGAAGTGCAAGTGGTAGGAGTAATAATGACTGTCTTAAGGTAGCCAAATGCCTAGTCAACAGGCGAAATACATTGACAAACTCCAGGAGCTGCCGGCAGGAGTACTGTGAGAGTCTCAAGGGCGACAAATAATTGCGTACCGCATCAGGTGAACAGGCCAGAGGAAGATTGAAAATGTGCCTGTGGTTAACGGCGAGCAATTGGCAGGAGTAACAATGACTTTCTTTAGGTAGCCAAATGCCACGTCAACAGGCGAAAATCATCGGCAAACTCGAGAAGCTCCCGGCAGGAGTACTGTGAAAATCTTAAGGACAACAAATAATGGCGTATCGCTTCTGGTGAACTGGCAAGAGAAAGCTTGCAGATGTGACTGTGATAAAACGGTGTGCAAGTGGTAGGAGTAACTATGACTCTCTTAAGGTAGCCAAATGCCTCGTCAACAGGGGAATTACATTATCAAACTCGAGGAGCTGCAGGCAGGAGTACTGTAAATATCTTAGTCAAGAAATAAAGGCGTATCGCTTCTGGTGAACTGGCCAGAATAAGCTTGTTGATGTGACTGTGGTGAAACGGGGACGAAATTGCAGGAGTAATTACGACTCTCTTAAGGTAGCCAAATGCCTCGTCAACAGGCGAATTACATCGGCAAACTCGAGGAGCTCCCGGCTGGAGTACTGTGAAAGTCTTAAATTCAACAAATAATGGCGTATCACTTCTGGTGCACTGGCTAGAGAAAGCTTGAGGATGTGACTGTGGTGAAACAGGGAGCAACTGGCAGGAGTAACTATGACTCTCTTAAGTTAGCTAAATTCCTTATCAACTTGCAAAATACATCTGCGAACTCAAGTAGCTCCCGGCAAGAGTACTGTGAAACACTTCATGTCGACAGATAACTGCGTATCGCTTCTGGTGAACTGGCCAGAGAAAGCTTGAGGATGTGACTGTGATGAAACGAAGTGCCAGTGGTAGGAGTAACTATGAATATCCTAAGTTACCCAAATGCCCCGTCAACAGGCGAAACACATAGGCAAACTCGAGGAGCACCCGGCAGGGGTACTGTGAAAGTCTTAAGGTCAACAAATAATTGCGTATCGCATCAGGTGAACTGGCCAGAGTAAGCTTGTATATGTGACTGTGGTGAAACGGGGACCAACTGGCAGGAGTTACTATGACTCTCTTAAATTTGCCAAATGCCTCGTCAACAGGCGAAATACATCGGCAAACTCGAGGAGCTCCCGGCAGGAGTACTGACAGAGTCTCAAGGGCGACAAATAATGACGTACCACTTCAGGTGAACTGGGCCACAGGAAGCTTGAAAGTGTGCCTGTGGATAACGGCGAGCAATTGGATGGAGTAACAATGACTCTCTTAAGGTAGCCAAATACCTCGTCAACAAGCGAAATACATCAGCAAACTCGAGGAGCTCCCGGCAGGAGTACTGTGAATGTCATAAGGTAACAAATAATGGCGTATCGATTCTGGTGAACTGGCCTGAGTAAGCTTGAGGATGTGACTGTGATCAAACGGGATGCAAGTGGTAGGAGCAACTATGACTCTCTTAAGGTAGCCAAATCCCTCGTCAACAGGCGAATTACATCGGAAAACTCGAGGAGCCCCGACAGGAGTACTGCGAAAGTCTTAAGGTCTACAAATAATGGCGTATTGCTTGTGGTGAACTGGCCAGAGAAAGCTTGAGAATGTGACTGTGATAAAACATGGTGCAAGTGGTAGGAGTAACTATGACTCTCTTAAGGTAGCCAAATGCCTCGTCAACAGTCAAAATACATCGGCAAACTTGGGGAGCTCCCGGCAGGAATACTGTGAATGTCTCAAGGCCGACAAATAATGGCGTACCGCTTCAGGTGAACTGGGCCAGATGTAGCTAGAAAATAGGGCTGTGGTTAGCGTCGAACAATTCGCAGGAGTAACAATGACTCTTTTACAGTAGCCAAATGCTTCGTCAACAGGCGAAAAACATCGGCAAACACCAGGAGCTCCCGGCAGGAGTACTGTGAAAGTCTTAAGGTCAACAAATAATGGCGTATCGCTTCTGGTGAATTGACCAGAGTAAGCTTGTATATGTGACTGTGGTAAAACGGGGACCAACTGGCAGGAGTTACTATGACTCTCTTAAATTTGCCAAATGCCTCGTCAACAGGCGAAATACATCGGTAAACTCGAGGAGCTCCCGGCAGGAGTACTGTGAAATTCTGAAGGTCAACAAAAAATGGCGTATAGCTTCTGGTGAACTGGCCAGACTGAGCTTATAATGTGACTGTAGTAAAACGGGGAGCAAGTGGCAGGAGTTACTATGACTCTCTTAAGGTAGCCAAATGCCTCGTCAACAGGCGAATTACATCGGCAAACTCAAGGAGCTCCCGGCAGGAGTACTGAGAATGTCCAAAGGTAACAAGTAATTGCGTATCGCTTATGGTGAACTGGCCAGAGATAGTTTGAGAATGTGACTGTAGTGAAACGGGGAGCAACTGGAAGGAGTAACTGTGACTCTCTAAAGGTAATCAAATGCCTCGTTAACATGCGAAACACATCTGCAAACTTGAGGAGCTCCCGGCAGGTTTACTGTGAAACTCTTTATGTCGACAGCTAATTGCGTATCGCCTCTGGTCAACTGGCGAGAGAAAGCTTGAGGATGTGACTGTCATAAAACGATGTGCAAGTGGTAGGAGTAATAATGACTCTCTTAAGGTAGCCAAATGCCTAGTCAACAGGCGAAATACATTGACAAACTCCAGGAGCTGCCGGCAGGAGTACTGTGAGAGTCTCAAGGGCGACAAATAATTGCGTACCGCATGAGGTGAACAGGCCAGAGGTAGATTGAAAATGTGCCTGTGGTTAACGGCGAGCAATTGGCAGGAGTAACAATGACTCTCTTAAGGTAGCCAAATGAGTCGTTAACAGGCGACAAACATCGGCAAATTCGAGGAGCTCACGGCAGGTGTACTGTGAAAGTTTTAAGGTCAATAAATAATGTCGTATCGATTCTGGTGAACTGGCCTGAGTAAGCTTGTAGATGTGACTGTTTTGAAAGGGGGACGCTCTGGAAGCAGTAAATATGACTCTCTGAAGGTACTCAAATGCCTCGTCAACAGGCGAAATACATCGGCAAACCCGAGGAGCTCCCGGCAACAGTACTGTGAAAGTCCCAAGGCCGACAAATAATGACGTACCGCTTAAGGTGAACTGGGCCAGAGGAAGCTTGAAAATTTGTCTGTGGTTAACGACGATCACTTGGCAGGAGTAACATTGACTTTCTTTAGGTAGCCAAATGCCACGTCAACAGGCGAAAATCATCGGCAAACTCGAGAAGCTCCCGGCAGGAGTACTGTGAAAATCTTAAGGACAACAAATAATGGCGTATCGCTTCTGGTGAACTGGCAAGAGAAAGCTTGCAGATGTGACTGTGATAAAACGGTGTGCAAGTGGTAGGAGTAACTATGACTCTCTTAAGGTAGCCAAATGCCTCGTCAACAGGCGAATTACATTATCAAACTCGAGGAGCTGCAGGCAGGAGTACTGTAAATATCTTAGTCAAGAAATAAAGGCGTATCGCTTCTGGTGAACTGGCCAGAATAAGCTTGTTGATGTGACTGTGGTGAAACGGGGACCAACTTGCAGGAGTAGTTACGACTCTCTTAAGGTAGCCAAATGCCTCGTCAACAGGCGAATTACATCGGCAAACTCGAGGAGCTCCCGGCTGGAGTACTGTGAAAGTCTTAAATTCAACAAATAATGGCGTATCACTTCTGGTGCACTGGCTAGAGAAAGCTTGAGGATGTGACTGTGGTGAAACAGGGAGCAACTGGCAGGAGTAACTATGACTCTCTTAAGTTAGCCAAATTCCTTATCAACATGCGAAATACATCTGCGAACTCAAGTAGCTCCCGGCAGGAGTACTGTGAAACACTTTATGTCGACAGATAACGGCGTATCGCTTCTGGTGAACTGGCCAGAGAAAGCTTGAGGATGTGACTGTGATGAAACGAAGTGCCAGTGGTAGGAGTAACTATGAATATCCTAAGTTACCCAAATGCCCCGTCAACAGGCGAAACACATCGGCAAACTCGAGGAGCACCCGGCAGGAGTACTGTGAAAGTCTTAAGGTCAACAAATAATTGCGTATCGCATCAGGTGAACTGGCCAGAGTAAGCTTGTATATGTGACTGTGGTAAAACGGGGACCAACTGGCAGGAGTTACTATGACTCTCTTAAATTTGCCAAATGCCTCGTCAACAGGCGAAATACATCGGCAAACTCGAGGAGCTCCCGGCAGGAGTACTGTGAAAGTCTGAAGGTCAACAAAAAATGGCGTATAGCTTCTGGTGAACTGGCCAGACTGAGCTTATAATGTGACTGTAGTAAAACGGGGAGCAAGTGGCAGGAGTTACTATGACTCTCTTAAGGTAGCCAAATGCCTCGTCAACAGGCGAATTACATCGGCAAACTCAAGGAGCTCCCGGCAGGAGTACTGAGAATGTCTAAAGGTAACAAGTAATTGCGTATCGCTTATGGTGAACTGGCCAGAGATAGTTTGAGAATGTGACTGTAGTGAAACGGGGAGCAACTGGAAGGAGTAACTGTGACTTTCTAAAGGTAGCCAAATGCCTCGTTAACATGCGAAACACATCTGCAAACTTGAGGAGCTCCCGGCAGGTTTACTGTGAAACTCTTTATGTCGACAGCTAATTGCGTATCGCCTCTGGTCAACTGGCCAGAGAAAGCTTGAGGATGTGACTGTCATAAAACGAAGTGCAAGTCGTAGGAGTAATAATGACTCTCTTAAGGTAGCCAAATGCCTAGTCAACAGGCGAAATACATTGACAAACTCCAGGAGCTGCCGGCAGGAGTACTGTGAGAGTCTCAAGGGCGACAAATAATTGCGTACCGCTTCAGGTGAACAGGCCAGAGGAAGATTGAAAATGTGCCTGTGGTTAACGGCGAGCAATTGGCAGGAGTAACAATGACTCTCTTAAGGTAGCCAAATGAGTCGTTAACAGGCGAAAAACATCGGCAAATTCGAGGAGCTCACGGCAGGTGTACTGTGAAAGTTTTAAGGTCAATAAATAATGTCGTATCGATTCTGGTGAACTGGCCTGAGTAAGCTTGTAGATGTGACTGTGGTGAAAGGGGGACGCTCTGGAAGCAGTAAATATGACTCTCTGAAGGTACTCAAATGCCTCGTCAACAGGCGAAACCATCGGCAAACTCGAGGAGCTCCCGGCAGGAATACTGTGAAAGTCTCAAGGCCGACAAATAATGGCATGCCGCTTCAGGTGAACTGGGCTAGAGGAAGCTTGCATATGTGGCTGTGGTTAACGGCGAGCAATTGGCAGGAGTAACTATGACTCTCTTTAGGTAGCCAAATGCCTCGTCAACAGGCCGAATCATCGGCAAACTTGAGGAGCTCCCAGCAGGGGTACTGTGTAACACTTTCTGTCGACAGATAACGGCGTATCCCTTCTGGTGAACTGGCCAGACAAAGCTTCAGGATGTGACTGATAAAAAAGTGTGCAAGTGGTAGGAGTACCTATGAGTCTCTCAAGGTATCCAAATGCCTCGTCAACAGGCTAATTACTTCGGCAAACTCGAGGAGCTCCCGGCAGGAGTATTGTGAAAGTCTTGAAGTCCACAATTAATGGCGTGTCGCTTCTGGGTTACTGGCCAGAGAAAGCTTGAAGATGTGACTGTGGAGAAACGGGGAGCAACAAGCAGGAGTAACTATGACTCTCTTAAGGTAGCCAAATGATACGTCAACATGCGAAATACATCTGCAAACTCAAGGAGCTCCAGGCAGAAGTACTGTGAAACACTTTATGTCGACAGATAATGGCGTATCGCTTGTAGTGAACTGGCCAGAGAAAGCTTGAGGATGTTACAGTGATAAAACGGGGTGCAAGTGGTAGGAGTAACTATGACTGAGTTAAGATAGCCACATGCCTTGTCAACAGGCGAAATACATCGGCAAACCCGAGGAGCTCCCGGCAACAGTACTGTGAAAGTCCCAAGGCCGAAAAATAATGACGTACCGCTTAAGGTGAACTGGGCCAGAGGAAGCTTGAAAATTTGTCTGTGGTTAACGACGATCAATTGGCAGGAGTAACATTGACTTTCTTTAGGTAGCCAAATGCCACGTCAACAGGCGAAAATCATCGGCAAACTCGAGAAGCTCCCGGCAGGAGTACTGTGAAAATCTTAAGGACAACAAATAATGGCGTATCGCTTCTGGTGAACTGGCCAGACTGAGCTTATAATGTGACTGTAGTAAAACGGGTAGCAAGTGGCAGGAGTTACTATGACTCTCTTAAGGTAGCCAAATGCCTCGTCAACAGGCGAATTACATCGGCAAACTCAAGGAGCTCCCGGCTGGAGTACTGTGAAAGTCTTAAATTCAACAAATAATGGCGTATCACTTCTGGTGCACTGGCTAGAGAAAGCTTGAGGATGTGACTGTGGTGAAACAGGGAGCAACTGGCAGGAGTAACTATGACTCTCTTAAGTTAGCCAAATTCCTTATCAACATGCGAAATACATCTGCGAACTCAAGTAGCTCCCGGCAGGAGTACTGTGAAACACTTTATGTCGACAGATAACGGCGTATCGCTTCTGGTGAACTGGCCAGAGAAAGCTTGAGGATGTGACTGTGATGAAACGAAGTGCCAGTGGTAGGAGTAACTATGAATATCCTAAGTTACCCAAATGCCCCGTCAACAGGCGAAACACATCGGCAAACTCGAGGAGCACCCGGCAGGAGTACTGTGAAAGTCTTAAGGTCAACAAATAATTGCGTATCGCATCAGGTGAACTGGCCAGAGTAAGCTTGTATATGTGACTGTGGTAAAACGGGGACCAACTGGCAGGAGTTACTATGACTCTCTTAAATTTGCCAAATGCCTCGTCAACAGGCGAAATACATCGGCAAACTCGAGGAGCTCCCGGCAGGAGTACTGTGAAAGTCTGAAGGTCAACAAAAAATGGCGTATAGCTTCTGGTGAACTGGCCAGACTGAGCTTATAATGTGACTGTAGTAAAACGGGGAGCAAGTGGCAGGAGTTACTATGACTCTCTTAAGGTAGCCAAATGCCTCGTCAACAGGCGAATTACATCGGCAAACTCAAGGAGCTCCCGGCAGGAGTACTGAGAATGTCTAAAGGTAACAAGTAATTGCGTATCGCTTATGGTGAACTGGCCAGAGATAGTTTGAGAATGTGACTGTAGTGAAACGGGGAGCAACTGGAAGGAGTAACTGTGACTTTCTAAAGGTAGCCAAATGCCTCGTTAACATGCGAAACACATCTGCAAACTTGAGGAGCTCCCGGCAGGTTTACTGTGAAACTCTTTATGTCGACAGCTAATTGCGTATCGCCTCTGGTCAACTGGCCAGAGAAAGCTTGAGGATGTGACTGTCATAAAACGAAGTGCAAGTCGTAGGAGTAATAATGACTCTCTTAAGGTAGCCAAATGCCTAGTCAACAGGCGAAATACATTGACAAACTCCAGGAGCTGCCGGCAGGAGTACTGTGAGAGTCTCAAGGGCGACAAATAATTGCGTACCGCTTCAGGTGAACAGGCCAGAGGAAGATTGAAAATGTGCCTGTGGTTAACGGCGAGCAATTGGCAGGAGTAACAATGACTCTCTTAAGGTAGCCAAATGAGTCGTTAACAGGCGAAAAACATCGGCAAATTCGAGGAGCTCACGGCAGGTGTACTGTGAAAGTTTTAAGGTCAATAAATAATGTCGTATCGATTCTGGTGAACTGGCCTGAGTAAGCTTGTAGATGTGACTGTGGTGAAAGGGGGACGCTCTGGAAGCAGTAAATATGACTCTCTGAAGGTACTCAAATGCCTCGTCAACAGGCGAAACCATCGGCAAACTCGAGGAGCTCCCGACAGGAATACTGTGAAAGTCTCAAGGCCGACAAATAATGGCATGCCGCTTCAGGTGAACTGGGCTAGAGGAAGCTTGCATATGTGGCTGTGGTTAACGGCGAGCAATTGGCAGGAGTAACTATGACTCTCTTTAGGTAGCCAAATGCCTCGTCAACAGGCCGAATCATCGGCAAACTTGAGGAGCTCCCAGCAGGGGTACTGTGTAACACTTTCTGTCGACAGATAACGGCGTATCCCTTCTGGTGAACTGGCCAGACAAAGCTTCAGGATGTGACTGATAAAAAAGTGTGCAAGTGGTAGGAGTACCTATGAGTCTCTCAAGGTATCCAAATGCCTCGTCAACAGGCTAATTACTTCGGCAAACTCGAGGAGCTCCCGGCAGGAGTATTGTGAAAGTCTTGAAGTCCACAATTAATGGCGTGTCGCTTCTGGGTTACTGGCCAGAGAAAGCTTGAAGATGTGACTGTGGAGAAACGGGGAGCAACAAGCAGGAGTAACTATGACTCTCTTAAGGTAGCCAAATGATACGTCAACATGCGAAATACATCTGCAAACTCAAGGAGCTCCAGGCAGAAGTACTGTGAAACACTTTATGTCGACAGATAATGGCGTATCGCTTGTAGTGAACTGGCCAGAGAAAGCTTGAGGATGTTACAGTGATAAAACGGGGTGCAAGTGGTAGGAGTAACTATGACTGAGTTAAGATAGCCACATGCCTTGTCAACAGGCGAAATACATCGGCAAACCCGAGGAGCTCCCGGCAACAGTACTGTGAAAGTCCCAAGGCCGAAAAATAATGACGTACCGCTTAAGGTGAACTGGGCCAGAGGAAGCTTGAAAATTTGTCTGTGGTTAACGACGATCAATTGGCAGGAGTAACATTGACTTTCTTTAGGTAGCCAAATGCCACGTCAACAGGCGAAAATCATCGGCAAACTCGAGAAGCTCCCGGCAGGAGTACTGTGAAAATCTTAAGGACAACAAATAATGGCGTATCGCTTCTGGTGAACTGGCCAGACTGAGCTTATAATGTGACTGTAGTAAAACGGGGAGCAAGTGGCAGGAGTTACTATGACTCTCTTAAGGTAGCCAAATGCCTCGTCAACAGGCGAATTACATCGGCAAACTCAAGGAGCTCCCGGCAGGAGTACTGAGAATGTCTAAAGGTAACAAGTAATTGCGTATCGCTTATGGTGAACTGGCCAGAGATAGTTTGAGAATGTGACTGTAGTGAAACGGGGAGCAACTGGAAGGAGTAACTGTGACTCTCTAAAGGTAGCCAAATGCCTCGTTAACATGCGAAACACATCTGCAAACTTGAGGAGCTCCCGGCAGGTTTACTGTGAAACTCTTTATGTCGACAGCTAATTGCGTATTGCCTCTGGTCAACTGGCCAGAGAAAGCTTGAGGATGTGACTGTCATAAAACGAAGTGCAAGTGGTAGGAGTAATAATGACTGTCTTAAGGTAGCCAAATGCCTAGTCAACAGGCGAAATACATTGACAAACTCCAGGAGCTGCCGGCAGGAGTACTGTGAGAGTCTCAAGGGCGACAAATAATTGCGTACCGCATCAGGTGAACAGGCCAGAGGAAGATTGAAAATGTGCCTGTGGTTAACGGCGAGCAATTGGCAGGAGTAACAATGACTTTCTTTAGGTAGCCAAATGCCACGTCAACAGGCGAAAATCATCGGCAAACTCGAGAAGCTCCCGGCAGGAGTACTGTGAAAATCTTAAGGACAACAAATAATGGCGTATCGCTTCTGGTGAACTGGCAAGAGAAAGCTTGCAGATGTGACTGTGATAAAACGGTGTGCAAGTGGTAGGAGTAACTATGACTCTCTTAAGGTAGCCAAATGCCTCGTCAACAGGGGAATTACATTATCAAACTCGAGGAGCTGCAGGCAGGAGTACTGTAAATATCTTAGTCAAGAAATAAAGGCGTATCGCTTCTGGTGAACTGGCCAGAATAAGCTTGTTGATGTGACTGTGGTGAAACGGGGACGAAATTGCAGGAGTAATTACGACTCTCTTAAGGTAGCCAAATGCCTCGTCAACAGGCGAATTACATCGGCAAACTCGAGGAGCTCCCGGCTGGAGTACTGTGAAAGTCTTAAATTCAACAAATAATGGCGTATCACTTCTGGTGCACTGGCTAGAGAAAGCTTGAGGATGTGACTGTGGTGAAACAGGGAGCAACTGGCAGGAGTAACTATGACTCTCTTAAGTTAGCTAAATTCCTTATCAACTTGCAAAATACATCTGCGAACTCAAGTAGCTCCCGGCAAGAGTACTGTGAAACACTTCATGTCGACAGATAACTGCGTATCGCTTCTGGTGAACTGGCCAGAGAAAGCTTGAGGATGTGACTGTGATGAAACGAAGTGCCAGTGGTAGGAGTAACTATGAATATCCTAAGTTACCCAAATGCCCCGTCAACAGGCGAAACACATAGGCAAACTCGAGGAGCACCCGGCAGGGGTACTGTGAAAGTCTTAAGGTCAACAAATAATTGCGTATCGCATCAGGTGAACTGGCCAGAGTAAGCTTGTATATGTGACTGTGGTGAAACGGGGACCAACTGGCAGGAGTTACTATGACTCTCTTAAATTTGCCAAATGCCTCGTCAACAGGCGAAATACATCGGCAAACTCGAGGAGCTCCCGGCAGGAGTACTGACAGAGTCTCAAGGGCGACAAATAATGACGTACCACTTCAGGTGAACTGGGCCACAGGAAGCTTGAAAGTGTGCCTGTGGATAACGGCGAGCAATTGGATGGAGTAACAATGACTCTCTTAAGGTAGCCAAATACCTCGTCAACAAGCGAAATACATCAGCAAACTCGAGGAGCTCCCGGCACGAGTACTGTGAATGTCATAAGGTAACAAATAATGGCGTGTCGATTCTGGTGAACTGGCCTGAGTAAGCTTGAGGATGTGACTGTGATCAAACGGGATGCAAGTGGTAGGAGCAACTATGACTCTCTTAAGGTAGCCAAATCCCTCGTCAACAGGCGAATTACATCGGAAAACTCGAGGAGCCCCGACAGGAGTACTGCGAAAGTCTTAAGGTCTACAAATAATGGCGTATTGCTTGTGGTGAACTGGCCAGAGAAAGCTTGAGAATGTGACTGTGATAAAACATGGTGCAAGTGGTAGGAGTAACTATGACTCTCTTAAGGTAGCCAAATGCCTCGTCAACAGTCAAAATACATCGGCAAACTTGGGGAGCTCCCGGCAGGAATACTGTGAATGTCTCAAGGCCGACAAATAATGGCGTACCGCTTCAGGTGAACTGGGCCAGATGTAGCTAGAAAATAGGGCTGTGGTTAGCGTCGAACAATTCGCAGGAGTAACAATGACTCTTTTACAGTAGCCAAATGCTTCGTCAACAGGCGAAAAACATCGGCAAACACCAGGAGCTCCCGGCAGGAGTACTGTGAAAGTCTTAAGGTCAACAAATAATGGCGTATCGCTTCTGGTGAATTGACCAGAGTAAGCTTGTATATGTGACTGTGGTAAAACGGGGACCAACTGGCAGGAGTTACTATGACTCTCTTAAATTTGCCAAATGCCTCGTCAACAGGCGAAATACATCGGTAAACTCGAGGAGCTCCCGGCAGGAGTACTGTGAAATTCTGAAGGTCAACAAAAAATGGCGTATAGCTTCTGGTGAACTGGCCAGACTGAGCTTATAATGTGACTGTAGTAAAACGGGGAGCAAGTGGCAGGAGTTACTATGACTCTCTTAAGGTAGCCAAATGCCTCGTCAACAGGCGAATTACATCGGCAAACTCAAGGAGCTCCCGGCAGGAGTACTGAGAATGTCCAAAGGTAACAAGTAATTGCGTATCGCTTATGGTGAACTGGCCAGAGATAGTTTGAGAATGTGACTGTAGTGAAACGGGGAGCAACTGGAAGGAGTAACTGTGACTCTCTAAAGGTAATCAAATGCCTCGTTAACATGCGAAACACATCTGCAAACTTGAGGAGCTCCCGGCAGGTTTACTGTGAAACTCTTTATGTCGACAGCTAATTGCGTATCGCCTCTGGTCAACTGGCGAGAGAAAGCTTGAGGATGTGACTGTCATAAAACGATGTGCAAGTGGTAGGAGTAATAATGACTCTCTTAAGGTAGCCAAATGCCTAGTCAACAGGCGAAATACATTGACAAACTCCAGGAGCTGCCGGCAGGAGTACTGTGAGAGTCTCAAGGGCGACAAATAATTGCGTACCGCTTCAGGTGAACAGGCCAGATGAAGATTGAAAATGTGCCTGTGGTTAACGGCGAGCAATTGGCAGCAGTAACAATGACTCTCTTAAGGTAGCCAAATGAGTCGTTAACAGGCGAAAAACATCGGCCAATTCGAGGAGCTCACGGCAGGTGTACTGTGAAAGTTTTAAGGTCAATAAATAATGTCGTATCGATTCTGGTGAACTGGCCTGTGTAAGCTTGTAGATGTGACTGTGGTGAAAGGGGGACGCTCTGGAAGCAGTAAATATGACTCTCTGAAGGTACTCAAATGCCTCGTCAACAGGCGAAATCATCGGCAAACTCGAGGAGCTCCCGGCAGGAATACTGTGAAAGTCTCAAGGCCGACAAATAATGGCATGCCGCTTCAGGTGAACTGGGCCAGAGGAAGCTTGCATATGTGGCTGTGGTTAACGGCGAGCAATTGGCAGGAGTAACTATGACTCTCTTTAGGTAGCCAAATGCCTCGTCAACAGGCCGAATCATCGGCAAACTTGAGGAGTACTGTGTAACACTTTCTGTCGACAGATAACGGCGTATCCCTTCTGGTGAACTGGCCAGACAAAGCTTCAGGATGTGACTGATAAAAAAGTGTGCAAGTGGTAGGAGTACCTATGAGTCTCTCAAGGTATCCAAATGCCTCGTCAACAGGCTAATTACTTCGGCAAACTCGAGGAGCTCCCGGCAGGAGTATTGTGAAAGTCTTGAAGTCCACAATTAATGGCGTGTCGCTTCTGGGTTACTGGCCAGAGAAAGCTTGAGGATGTGACTGTGGAGAAACGGGGAGCAACAAGCAGGAGTAACTATGACTCTCTTAAGGTAGCCAAATGATACGTCAACATGCGAAATACATCTGCAAACTCAAGGAGCTCCAGGCAGAAGTACTGTGAAATACTTTACGTCGACAGATAATGGCGTATCGCTTGTAGTGAACTGGCCAGAGAAAGCTTGAGGATGTTACAGTGATAAAACGGGGTGCAAGTGGTAGGAGTAACTATGACTGAGTTGAGGTAGCCAAATGCCTTGTCAACAGGCGAAATACATCGGCAAACCCGAGGAGCTCCCGGCAACAGTACTGTGAAAGTCCCAAGGCCGACAAATAATGACGTACCGCTTAAGGTGAACTGGGCCAGAGGAAGCTTGAAAATTTGTCTGTGGATAACGACGATCAATTGGCAGGAGTAACATTGACTTTCTTTAGGTAGCCAAATGCCACGTCAACAGGCGAAAATCATCGGCAAACTCGAGAAGCTCCCGGCAGGAGTACTGTGAAAATCTTAAGGACAACAAATAATGGCGTATCGCTTCTGGTGAACTGGCAAGAGAAAGCTTGCAGATGTGACTGTGATAAAACGGTGTGCAAGTGGTAGGAGTAACTATGACTCTCTTAAGGTAGCCAAATGCCTCGTCAACAGGCGAATTACATTATCAAACTCGAGGAGCTGCAGGCAGGAGTACTGTAAATATCTTAGTCAAGAAATAAAGGCGTATCGCTTCTGGTGAACTGGCCAGAATAAGCTTGTTGATGTGACTGTGGTGAAACGGGGACCAAATTGCAGGAGTAATTACGACTCTCTTAAGGTAGCCAAATGCCTCGTCAACAGGCGAATTACATCGGCAAACTCGAGGAGCTCCCGGCTGGAGTACTGTGAAAGTCTTAAATTCAACAAATAATGGCGTATCACTTCTGGTGCACTGGCTAGAGAAAGCTTGAGGATGTGACTGTGGTGAAACAGGGAGCAACTGGCAGGAGTAACTATGACTCTCTTAAGTTAGCCAAATTCCTTATCAACATGCGAAATACATCTGCGAACTCAAGTAGCTCCCGGCAGGAGTACTGTGAAACACTTTATGTCGACAGATAACGGCGTATCGCTTCTGGTGAACTGGCCAGAGAAAGCTTGAGGATGTGACTGTGATGAAACGAAGTGCCAGTGGTAGGAGTAACTATGAATATCCTAAGTTACCCAAATGCCCCGTCAACAGGCGAAACACATAGGCAAACTCGAGGAGCACCCGGCAGGGGTACTGTGAAAGTCTTAAGGTCAACAAATAATTGCGTATCGCATCAGGTGAACTGGCCAGAGTAAGCTTGTATATGTGACTGTGGTGAAACGGGGACCAACTGGCAGCAGTTACTATGACTCTCTTAAATTTGCCAAATGCCTCGTCAACAGGCGAAATACATCGGCAAACTCGAGTAGCTCCCGGCAGGAGTACTGACAGAGTCTCAAGGGCGACAAATAATGACGTACCACTTCAGGTGAACTGGGCCAGAGGAAGCTTGAAAGTGTGCCTGTGGATAACGGCGAGCAATTGGATGGAGTAACAATGACTCTCTTAAGGTAGCCAAATACCTCGTCAACAAGCGAAATACATCAGCAAACTCGAGGAGCTCCCGGCAGGAGTACTGTGAATGTCATAAGGTAACAAATAATGGCGTATCGATTCTGGTGAACTGGCCTGAGTAAGCTTGAGGATGTGACTGTGATCAAACGGGATGCAAGTGGTAGGAGCAACTATGACTCTCTTAAGGTAGCCAAATCCCTCGTCAACAGGCGAATTACATCGGAAAACTCGAGGAGCCCCGACAGGAGTACTGCGAAAGTCTTAAGGTCTACAAATAATGGCGTATTGCTTGTGGTGATCTGGCCAGAGAAAGCTTGAGAATGTGACTGTGATAAAACATGGTGCAAGTGGTAGGAGTAACTATGACTCTCATAAGGTAGCCAAATGCCTCGTCAACAGGCAAAATACATCGGAAAACTTGGGGAGCTCCCGGCAGGAATACTGTGAATGTCTCAAGGCCGACAAATAATGGCGTACCGCTTCAGGTGAACTGGGCCAGATGTAGCTAGAAAATAGGGCTGTGGTTAGCGTCGAACAATTCGCAGGAGTAACAATGACTCTTTTACAGTAGCCAAATGCTTCGTCAACAGGCGAAAAACATCGGCAAACACCAGGAGCTCCCGGCAGGAGTACTGTGAAAGTCTTAAGGTCAACAAATAATGGCGTATCGCTTCTGGTGAATTGACCAGAGTAAGCTTGTATATGTGACTGTGGTAAAACGGGGACCAACTGGCAGGAGTTACTATGACTCTCTTAAATTTGCCAAATGCCTCGTCAACAGGCGAAATACATCGGCAAACTCGAGGAGCTCCCGGCAGGAGTACTGTGAAAGTCTGAAGGTCAACAAAAAATGGCGTATAGCTTCTGGTGAACTGGCCAGATTGAGCTTATAATGTGACTGTAGTAAAACGGGGAGCAAGTGGCAGGAGTTACTATGACTCTCTTAAGGTAGCCAAATGCCTCTTCAACAGGCGAATTACATCGGCAAACTCAAGGAGCTCCCGGCAGGAGTACTGAGAATGTCCAAAGGTAACAAGTAATTGCGTATCGCTTATGGTGAACTGGCCAGAGATAGTTTGAGAATGTGACTGTAGTGAAACGGGGAGCAACTGGAAGGAGTAACTGTGACTCTCTAAAGGTAGCCAAATGCCTCGTTAACATGCGAAACACATCTGCAAACTTGAGGAGCTCCCGGCAGGTTTACTGTGAAACTCTTTATGTCGACAGCTAATTGCGTATCGCCTCTGGTCAACTGGGCAGAGAAAGCTTGAGGATGTGACTGTCATAAAACGAAGTGCAAGTCGTAGGAGTAATAATGACTCTCTTAAGGTAGCCAAATGCCTAGTCAACAGGCGAAATACATTGACAAACTCCAGGAGCTGCCGGCAGGAGTACTGTGAGAGTCTCAAGGGCGACAAATAATTGCGTACCGCTTCAGGTGAACAGGCCAGAGGAAGATTGAAAATGTGCCTGTGGTTAACGGCGAGCAATTGGCAGGAGTAACAATGACTCTCTTAAGGTAGCCAAATGAGTCGTTAACAGGCGAAAAACATCGGCAAATTCGAGGAGCTCACGGCAGGTGTACTGTGAAAGTTTTAAGGTCAATAAATAATGTCGTATCGATTCTGGTGAACTGGCCTGAGTAAGCTTGTAGATGTGACTGTGGTGAAAGGGGGACGCTCTGGAAGCAGTAAATATGACTCTCTGAAGGTACTCAAATGCCTCGTCAACAGGCGAAACCATCGGCAAACTCGAGGAGCTCCCGGCAGGAATACTGTGAAAGTCTCAAGGCCGACAAATAATGGCATGCCGCTTCAGGTGAACTGGGCCAGAGGAAGCTTGCATATGTGGCTGTGGTTAACGGCGAGCAATTGGCAGGAGTAACTATGACTCTCTTTAGGTAGCCAAATGCCTCGTCAACAGGCCGAATCATCGGCAAACTTGAGGAGCTCCCAGCAGGAGTACTGTGTAGCACTTTCTGTCGACAGATAACGGCGTATCCCTTCTGGTGAACTGGCCAGACAAAGCTTCAGGATGTGACTGATAAAAAAGTGTGCAAGTGGTAGGAGTACCTATGAGTCTCTCAAGGTATCCAAATGCCTCGTCAACAGGCTAATTACTTCGGCAAACTCGAGGAGCTCCCGGCAGGAGTATTGTGAAAGTCTTGAAGTCCACAATTAATGGCGTGTCGCTTCTGGGTTACTGGCCAGAGAAAGCTTGAGGATGTGACTGTGGAGAAACGGGGAGCAACAAGCAGGAGTAACTATGACTCTCTTAAGGTAGCCAAATGATACGTCAACATGCGAAATACATCTGCAAACTCAAGGAGCTCCAGGCAGAAGTACTGTGAAACACTTTATGTCGACAGATAATGGCGTATCGCTTGTAGTGAACTGGCCAGAGAAAGCTTGAGGATGTTACAGTGATAAAACGGGGTGCAAGTGGTAGGAGTAACTATGACTGAGTTAAGGTAGCCAAATGCCTTGTCAACAGGCGAAATACATCGGCAAACCCGAGGAGCTCCCGACAGGAGTATTGTGAAACCATTTATGTTGACAGATAATGGCGTATCGCTGCTGGTGAACTGGCAAGAGAAAGCTTGCAGATGTGACTGTGATAAAACGGTGTGCAAGTGGTAGGAGTAACTATGACTCTCTTAAGGTAGCCAAATGCTTCGTCAACAGGCGAATTACATTATCAAACTCGAGGAGCTGCAGGCAGGAGTACTGTAAATATCTTAGTCAAGAAATAAAGGCGTATCGCTTCTGGTGAACTGGCAAGAGAAAGCTTGAGGATGTGACTGTGATAAAACGGTGTGCAAGTGGTAGGACTAACTACGACTCTCTTAAGGTAGCCAAATGCCTCGTCAACAGGCGAAATACATCGGCAATCTCTAGGAGCTCCCAGCAGGAGTACTGTGAAAGTCTCAAGGCCGACAAATAATGGCGTACCGCTTCAGGTGAACTGGGCCAGAGGAAGCTTGAAAATGTGGCTGTGGTTAACGGCGAGCAAATGGCAGGAGTAACAATGACTCTCTTAATGCCCACAAGATGCGTCGTATACGTATCCTCTCAATCCACTCCTCAGCATCCTTGGCATGTTGAGTGGATTTTGGTTTGCTTAGCCTCTCGGTGGGAAATCCTAGCTCTGGCCCTCTTGTGGCAGGGCTCGTAAGAGGTTCTTCAGAAGGTTATGCCTGAGTATAGCTCTTCCGAAGTTCCTCGACCGATAGAGCGGGGTGAACCTTTCAGGGCTTGGGGGTTGCCGACCCCCCTGCCCTTGTTTCAGCTGGCCCCAAAAACAAGAAGATAGCAGGTAGCGGTGCTCCCACAGGAGGCGCCGCGTCGGTTGTTGGGTCTTCATCCGACGCCGCCAGTTCGGGTCGAGCCGCAGTGTCGGCCATCTCATGTCCTGAGTGCCACCGGATCTTCACCACCAAGTCAGGTCTTGGTGTACATCGTCGCCGTGCCCATGCTGCCGCAGCCAATGCAGAGGTGACCACTGAGAGGGTTAAGGCCAGGTGGTCAAGTGAAGAGCTGCTACGCCTGGCCCACTCCGAACGCTCAAGAGCACCTGGTTCCTCAACCAAGAACTAGCAAAAGCTTTCCCGAATCGTTCCGTTGAGTCCAGAAAAGTACAACGTCGTGTAATAGCCTATAGGAACCACGTTGCCGAGTTTGTTGCTGCCCTCTTTGCTGTTGGGGTGAGTTCACCTCCATCAGCTGCAACTGTGGAGATGGTGAGTTCCTGTGCAGCACCCCCCTCCGTGTCTAAAGGTGTCGATATAGTCGACCAGGCTGTCTGGTCGGCTCTGGCAGCCCTGCCGTCGTCTGGACCTAGGTCCAGCGCTGTTGATGACATCCGGGTGCTTGGGCCAACCACATCGGCCTCAGTCATTATGGGCATGCTATCGGCTGCCCTTGATGCCATTGGCAGCAGGGAACCATTGCACAATCCTGTTGCCTCCCTTCCGGATGTCAGAGCCACGAGTGACGAAGCAGGCCTTGTGGAGGAGGGACTGCGCCCTCTGTCAGCGGGCCTTCTCAAAGAGCGCTGCGCGCTGCATCAGCGGCCTTCTGGACGCAACGCTCCTTCACCCACCACCCCCTGTTCCTGGGTTGGTGGAGTTTTGGACCTTTTCACCCGCGACCATCTGGCCGGGTTGACCGTCTGGAAGGTCGGCTGTTGCCTTCCTCCATCGAGGTTCCCTTCCAACAGCTGTGGGCCCCTATTACGATGGAGGAAGTTGCTTCAGCGCTCTCTCCTCGTCGCTCCGCTGCAGGCCCAGACCGGCTGACACCAGCCCAGATTCGCCGTATACCCCGTGAGGTCCTCCTTAAAATCCTTAACCTTTTCCTCTTGACCCGGCAGGAGTACTGTGAAAAACTTTATGACGACAGATAATGGCATATCCCTTGTGGTGAACTGGCCAGGGAAAACTTTAGGATGTGACAGTGATAAAACTTGGTGCAAGTGGTAGGAGTAACTATGACTCTGTTAAGGTAGCCTCGTCAACAGGCGAAATACATCGGCAAACTCGAGGAGCTCCCGGCAGGAATACTGTGAAAGTCTCAAGGCCGTCAAATAATGGCGTACCGCTTTAGGTGAACTGGGCCAGAGGAAGCATGAATATGTGGCTGTGGTTAACGGCGAGCGATTGGCAGGAGTAACTATGACTCTCTTTAGGTAGCCAAATGCCTCGTCAACAGGCGAAAAACATCGGCAAACTCGAGAAGCTCCCGGAAGGAGTACTGTGAAAGTCTTAAGGTCAACAAATAATGGCGTATCGTTTCTGGTGAACTGGCCAGAGTAAGCTTGCAGATGTGACTGTGGTGATAGGGTTACGATCTGGCAGGAGTAACTATGACTCTCTGATGGTAGCCAAATGCCTCGTTAACAGGCGAAATACATCTGCAAACTTGAGGAGCTCTCGGAAGGAGTACTGTGAAACCATTTATATCGACAGATAATGGCGTATCGCATCTGGTGAACTGGCTAGAGAAAGGTTGAGGATATAGCTGTGATTAAACTGGATGCAAGTGGTAGGAGTAACTATGTCTCTTTTAAAGTGGTCAAATCCCTAGTCAACAAGCGAATTACATCGGCAAACTCGAGGAGCCCCTGACAGGAGTACTGCGAATGTCTTAAGGTCAACAAATAATGGCGTATCGCTTCCGGTGAACTGGCCAGAGTAAGCTTAAAGATGTGACTGTGGTGATAGGGGTACGATCTGGCAGGAGTAACTATGACACTCTCATGGTAGCTAAATGCCTCGTCAACAGGCGAAATCATCGGAAAACTTGAGGAGCTCTCGGAAGGAGTACTGTGAAACCATTTATGTCGACAGATAACGGCGTATCGCTTCTGGTGAACTGGCCAGAGAAAGCTTGAGGATGTGACTATGAGAAAACGGTGTGCAAGTGGTAGGACTAACTATGACTCTCTTAAGGTAGCCAAATGCCTCTTCAACAGGCGAAATACATCGGCAAACTCGAGGAGCTCCCGGCAGGAGTACTGTGAGAGTCTCAAGGCCGACAAATAATGGCGTACCGCTTCAGGTGAACTGGGCCAGAGGAAGCTTGAAAATGTGGCTGTGGTTAACGGCGAGCAATTGGCAGGAGTAACAATGACTCTCTTAATGCCCACAAGATGCGTCGTATACGGATCCTCTCAATCCACTCCTCAGCATCTTTGGCATGTTGAGTGGATGATGGTTCGCTTAGCCTCTCGGTGGGAAATCCTAGCTCTGGCCTTCTTGTGGCAGGGCTTGTAAGAGGTTCTTCAGAAGGTTATGCCTGAGTATAGCTCTTCCGAAGTTCCTCGACCAACAGAGCCGGGTGAACCTTTCGGGGCTTGGGGATTGCCGACCCCCCTGCCCTTGTTTCAGCTGGCCCCAACAACAAGAAGATAGCAGGTAGCGGTGCTCCCACAGGAGGCGCCGCGCCAGTTGTTGGGTCATCATCCGACGCCGCCAGTTCGGGTCGAGATCGCAGTGTCGGCAATGTCATGTCCTGAGTCCCACCGGATCTTCACCACCAAGTCAGGTCTTGGTGTACATCGTCGCCATGCCCATGCTGCCGCAGCCAATGCAGAGGTGACCACCGAGAGGGTTAAGGCCAGGTAGTCAAGTGAAGAGCTGCTACGCCTGGCCCACTCCAAGGCAGCACTTACGCTCAAGAGCACCCAGTTCCTCAACCAAGAACTAGCAAAGGATTTCCCGAATCGTTCCGTTGAGTCCAGAAAAGGACAACGTCGTGTAATAGCCTATAGGAACCAGGTTGCCGAGTTTGTTGCTGCCCTCTTTGCTGTTGGGGTGAGTTCACCTCCATCAGCTGCAACTGTGAAGATGGCGAGTTACTGTGCAGCAACCCCCTCCGTGTCTATAGCTGTCGATACAGTCGACCAGGCTGTCTGGTCGGCTCTGGCAGCCCTGCCGTCGTCTGGGCCTAAGTCCAGCGATGTTGATGACATCCTGGCGCTTGGGCCAACCACATCGGCCTCAGTCATTATTGGCATGCTATCGGCTGCCCTTGATGCCATTGGCAGCAGGGAACCATTGCACAATCCTGTTGCCTCCCTGCCGGATTTCAGAGCCACGAGTGACGAAGCAGGCCTTGCGGAGGAGGGACTGCGCCCTCTGTCAGTAGGCCTTCTCAAAGAGCGCTGCGCGCTGCATCAGCGGCCTTGTGGGCGGAACGCTCCTTCACCCACCACCCCCTATTCCTGGGTTGGTGGAGTTTTGGAAATACCTTTTCACCCAGCGGCCATCTGGCCGGATTGACCGTCTGGAAGGTCGGCTGTTGCCTTCCTCCATCGAGGTTCCCTTCCCACAGCTGTGGGCCCCTATTACGATGGAGGAAGTTGCTTCAGCGCTCCCTCCTCGTCGCTCGGCTGCAGGCCCAGACCGGCTGACACCAGCCCAGATTCGCCGTATACCCCGTGAGGTCCTCCTTAAAATCCTTAGCCTTTTCCTCTTGACCCGTCGCCTCCCATCCCGACTTCTCCTTGCCCGAGCATCCCTGTTGCCCAAGAAGGCCGCCCCAGCATCCCCCGCTGACTTCCGTCCGATCACGGTTTGCTCAGTACTCGCTAGGGTCTTCCATAAGATCCTGGCGGGCCGTCTGATGCGGACCTGTGTGTAGGACGGGCGTCAGCGGGCTTCCCTTCCTCAGGATGAGATGCTGCAAAACACGTTCCTGTTGGACTTGACGATGACTCAGGCCAGGGCGAACTGTCGCTCCCTCTATCTCGCGTCCCTGGATGTGTCCAATGCATTCGACTCTCTAGACCATGGCGCCCTGAGGCCTGCCCTGAGGGCACATGGTCTACCTGACGAATTCATTGGATACATCCTGGGATGCTATGAGGATTCGGTGACGATGATCTCTGGTCCTGGGAAGTCGCTGGGCCCAGTGCGGCCTTCAAGGAGTATTAGGCAGGGTGACCCACTCTCCCCTATCCTCTTTAATCTTTCCTTGGACCGCGTGCTTGCTCGCCTCCCAGACTACATTGGTGCCAATATGATGGGACTACGTCTCAACGCTGCAGCCTTTGCCAATGACCTCCTGCTGTTCGCTGAAACTCCAGGTGGGCTCCAGAACCTTATCGATGCAGCAACATCTGCCCTTGGGGACCTCGGTCTCCAAGTTAATCCTGGAAAGTGCTTCACTCTCGCCCTCGCTGCGTCTGGCCGCGAAAAGAAGGTTAAGGTCGATGACACCGCGACCTTTAGGGCTGGGTATACCATCCTCCCAGTCCTGGCGATTGAGAGCACTTTCCCGTATCTTGGCCTGGAGTTCACCACGAGCGGACGTAGCCTCTTTCATCCGAGGCGGGAGGTCGAGCGACAGCTTAGCGTCCTGTCCAGGGCACCACTCAAACCACAACCGCGTTTACATGCCCTCAGAACCGTCATTCTGCCAGGAATTCACCATGGCTTGACCCTTTCGAGGACCCGCCTTGGAGCCCTGTCAGCAATGGACACCACTATCCGCACAGCGATTAGATCATGGCTGTGCCTGCCAGCGGACGTCCCCATTGGTTACTTCCATGCCCCTGTGTCATCTGGGGGGCTGGGAGTGCCATCAGCTCGCTGGCTTGGGCCTCTCCTGCGGCGGAACCGGCTCGCGAAGATGCGGGCGTTGGGTGTCCTATCTGACGGGTCAGCAGATGACGTTCTGGGGCGTGAGATTGGGAGGTTTGAACACCAACTACGGGGTAACAATACGGTTATACGAACGACCAACCAAATGGGCCGGATGTGGGCTGAACGGCTGCATTTGTCGGTGGACGGCGCCGCCCTTAAGAAGTCTGCCCGAACACCAGGGCAGCATAGCTGGGTCGACATCCCACGACTAGCTATTACAGGCCGCGACTTCATCTCCTGCATCCGTACTAGAATTAATGCCCTTCCAACCCAGGCACGGTTGCAGCGAGGTCGTGCTGGTGACACTAACTGCCGGGCTGGCTGCATCGCCAAGGAATCTGCAAATCACGTTGTCCAGCAGTGCTTCAAGAGTCACGACGCTCGAGTGAAGCGACACAACGCCCTTGCGTCCTATATCGCGCAGGGACTTCGTCGCAGGGGCTTCGACGTTCATCTGGAGCCCCACCTCAGGACATCCAAGAGACTGAAGAAGCCGGACATCGTGGCAGTTCGTGGCGATGCATCAGATATCATCGATGCCCAGGTGGTGGGCGTTAACCTTGACATCGATGATTGTCACCAGCAGAAGGTCGCGGTCTACAATAGGGAAGCCGTCCACCAGGCAATTAGGAACCAGATCCCAGCAGCCAGAAACATCACCACCACTTCAGCTACCATCTCATATAGGGGGGTGTGGTCACCCGCATCTGCACAGGACTTGCGGCAGCTTGGGTTTAAGAACCACCACTTCGCGACGATGTCTACGAGGGTACTAATCGGGACTGTGATGGCGGCGCGGCGGTTTGACACCATGACTGCCGTAAGAAGCACGATGCCCCGGACTGGTGTCGGGTGATGGCCCAATTGTATGTGTCTACGCTGCTGCCTGGCGTCTATCCACAGGCACAACACCATCTCTATTCACATCTCTTCCTGTCAGTCTAATGTTTGTTTTTGTATATGTCATTTGTAAACCCACTCTGTGGGTATCTATTTCTTTATGTATGTTCACTAGACGTGAATAAAGACGGCTTAAATAGCCAAATGCCTCGTCAACAGGCGAAAACCATCGGCAAACTCGAGGAGCTCCTGGCAGGAGTACGGTGAAAGTCTTAAGGTCAACTAATAATGGCGTATCGCTTCTGGTGAACTGGCCAGAGTAAGCTTGTAGATGTGACTGTGGTGAAAGGAGGGCGATCTTCCAGGAGTAACTATGACTCTCTTAAGGTAGCCAAATGCCTCGTCAACAGGCAAAATCATCGGCAAACTCGAGGAGCTCCCGGCATGAGTACTGTGAAACCATTTATGTAGACAGATAATGGTATATCGCTTCTGGTGAACTGGCCAGAGAAAGCTTGAGGATGTGACTGTGATAAAACGGGGTGCAAGTGGTAGGAGTAACTATGACTCTCTTAAGGTAGCCAACTGCCTCGTCAACAGGCGAATTACATCGGCAAACTCGAGGAGCTCCTGGCAGGAGTACTGTGAAAGTCTTAAGGTCAACAAATAATGGCGTATTGCTTCTGGTGAACTGGCCAGAGTAAGCTTGTAGATGTGACTGTGTTGAAACGGGGACCAACTGGAAGGAGTAACTATGACTCTCTTAAGGTAGCCAAATGCCTCGCCATCGCAGACGCATCAGTAGACCGGGTGAATTTTGGGTAAGAGGGGGTGTGTCACCTTCCCCATCATGTGCCACGTCCACGGTGGCACGACTTACGTCTAGGGGACGCCAAAGAATTGGCTTTGCTGATTGGCCACGTCATGCCATGACGTCGTCTCCCACACCAGCCAATCCAGATTGTTGCTACTTTCTGAAACGCGCTGTTCTTTAAACGAGGCCATTCGTCTGTCGATACATTGTGTGGCTAACTCTTTATAGTACTTCAGTGTTGTGTGTTCTAGGTCTATGCTTATAATGGCAGATTCCAACACGTGTTTTGTGTGCGATAAAGCATTTCAGCTTCGCAAAACTTAATAACCGCACATCAGGAAAATGTATGATGTAGAGCCAATTACAGAATGTAAGATTCAGTGCCCACAAGACGACTGCACCTATTCCTTCATTACATTGGCTAGTTTGAGATCACATGTGGAGGAAAAAACACATGGTTCGAACTGCGGATGAAAAGATTGTATTCCAGTCAATGGACGGTAAGAAACACTGCATAATAATAAGTTTTTACTATTCAATAGTAGGATCGTTTATGGTAAAACTATAAAATTTCGTTCTTTGTGCATTCAGTAATCTGGTGTAATGTTGTACTGCAAAGTTTCTTTCAGTTCACATGAAAGGCTTATTTGTATTAACGGACTAGTCTTAGATGACATTTAAGTCACAATCATTGTAATCCACAATGGGTAATTAACAAACCTTTTTTTTACTGTCCTTAAATTTTGATGAAACTGTTTTCTTCCCCCGTATCGCTCAACGCAAGGGACCCAGATTGGAATGCAGTTTCATGTGTAACAGATTTCTCTTAGCAAAAGGAACAATTTAGACATATCGGGAGATAGTGAGCAAATTCTGAAGCTGTGGGAAGAAATTGCTGTCACTTGTTAACTCTTGCTCCAAGAAAGAAGGTCAACACTGTGCCAGCAATGAGAAGATGCCAGTTCAACGAACATCTAACAGAACTTTAGTCCAAAAAGTGTCTTTGGTAAACCAACCCTGGCTGAAACGTCAAATGTTGCTAGTGCTTTGGTGCAACCTGACAGTGAAGTGTTGAGTGTACATGTTGGCATTGATCACACATACTCTAAGAATTAAATTTATCTGTCCTACAGTTGTGTGTGCATGTTTGGGTATCATGGTTTAATGGCCTACTGGGGAAACTCGCCATGTAAAAAAATGAGTAACGCATCATATTCTGTACCTCAGGGTGATGTGGAAATCCGAGGGTACTTAATAAAGAAAATGTCACTGTTTGTGTGTTTCTTTTGACTCATTTATCCTATTGCAGTCCAAAATGTAACTGAAATGTCTACTAAACTGTAACATTAATTGGACTATGTACATAGCCATTTAAAATGGTTTTGCTATTTTTCACAGGTAAAGTATGAGTATTCACCAGAATCCTACAGTATGAATGTTTTCCAGTTGACAATTGAATGAAGTCAAAAAGCAAAATCTGCTTGGACAAGTTGAAAATTGTTTATTCAGTTCCAGTTATTATTTTTTATATTAAAACAGTTCCTGAGAATCTATTTTGCTGACTTTCTTGGTCTAATTTTCTATATTTAACATGTCGGTTATAACATGCCTGGTGATGGATGTTTTGTCACCAGGCATATGGCATCAGGTGTGTGGCTTTTAGTGACAATACTGCAGTCGATGTGTTAACAGCTTTTCGGGACCTTGAGCATGAAGTATACGCATCTAGAAGTCTTGTCTAAAAAGTGCAGCCAAAATTCTAATCTCTGTCTGAGGAATTTTCCTTTAATGGAATGTTTTTGCCAAATAATTCAGTTAATGTCTAGTAATTACTTAACGTGGTAAGTGCTATGAGGCCAACACCAGCCACAGCAGAGCTGTCTGCCATGGCTGCTGGCAACTTTGTGACATTTAAGGAATAATATACAAAAGTGGGCTGTGCAAGAAGTTCAAACTAGTTTTCTTTGGTTAAAGCAATTAAAATCAAACTTGTGAAGCATGTTGAAAATCGCATACTCCTCACCATAATTTAAATGTTTACATTGAAATGGTTCTGACATATGCATAATATATGGAAATGTTATATTTTCTTGAAACCTTAAGAATCAAACCCGTTGGTTGAATCAACATATGAGTAAACCCATCACAATAGCACTATGTTATGCATCAATTAGCTGTAGTTACAGGATAAGTAAACATGTACAGTAAACTTTTCACACAAATTTTATTATAAAGCTTGCAAAGGTTATAGAAAAGATGGACAACAAGATAAACTTGAGTAGGCATCATTGTAAATACATTTTTACTTCAAGAAAGTTGAATCGGATAATAATAATCTCAAGATGCCTTAAATTGCATGACACATAACTCCAATCAGGTATTTTCTGTTGGAGAAATAGTCTGGTTTTTCAGAATTTTTTCATTTGTTCTTGTGAGAAACGTTGTATCAAACAGCTCTTTTTCTACAATCAATCCATTGTTACATGCATGTAGTTTTGGTGACCCAATGGCAGCCATCTAAGCCTGTATGCAAACCACCAGATAAACATGTCTACATAGTTGGTCTGCATAGGTCCCAGCAGTTTTTTATTAGATTCTGTGAATGTCTCCTTCAGTTCCATGTGGATGCCTCTGACATAAAAGTATTTTGATAATTTTATTAAATGCTTTCTTGCTGTGTTGACCTATATCAATGGTGACACAAGAATATTTTTACTGGATCGGGATTTGAATCCGTCACTCCTGCTGTCAAGGCAGTTGCACTGACTTCTTCACAACCCAGACACAGTGCCCATCACGACTATGTGGATTACCTCAGCAAGTCTCCCATCTGACTCAAAATTCCATATGTCACTACTACTGCAGTAGTACCCTCACAACAGCAGTCCATCTCACTCGCCGTCTCCATGATATATTCCTGCAAATGGCTCTGAGTGTATGAGTGCATCTGAACTGAAGAAAGTTCCCCAATGCCAAGCTAGGCTATGTATAGATACAATTGTATGCATGGTGACTGTTCTTTCGGCTGTCTGAAAGAATGGATACCGTGCATATAATTGTAGAAATATAACTAGTTGTCTTAGGACTGAGGTGTCCACGTCAGTCTGAAGAAGTCTGTGGAATCTAGTAAAAAAACCTGGTGGCACCTGAATAATGCAGACCAACTATGTGATATATTTATCTGGTGGTTTATGTATAGCCTTAAGATTAATGGGATGCCGAAACTTGTTGCATATAGTAAAGGGTTTATAAAAAGTAAAACCTGTTTGGTACAAGGTTTTTCACAAGATTTTGAAGCCAGCTGCAGTCCTATATCCCACCTCTGATGGATTCACAAAAAGAAAAAAAAATCAATCATTGCCCTAAGAATTTCTCCAAAAATATTACTCATTACATGGAATGACCAGATGCTGCATTCAGAACAAGAATTTTGGAGACCTATGCAGGACCAATGCCTGGTAAGTGCTAGATCAAAATATGACCTCTCCCAACATCTCTTCATTTTGTACCTCGTTTTGATTTTCTTCTGAATTACTGTCATGGCTGCTATATAATCCGGATAAAGGCCCAACTCAGCTTTGTAGCTGGTTACTTTCTGTAGAAGAGGGCAAAAGGAAAACAGAAGTCCTAAATTTTGCATTTAAGAACTTGTTCACACAGGATTATCATACAAACACACTTGATTTTGCCCATCACACAGACTGGCATGTGACTGAACTTGAACGTGGCATCAGAGCTCACTCCCCAGAATTTACAAGAATTAGGGGACTTGTGTGCACAGATGTGGTGCCAACTCCCTCCAGCAACCTATCAAGGCTTCGCTGATTCCGTGCAAAAACGCATCGTCACTGTTACCCATGCTGAAGGTAGACATACCGGCTATTAGGTAGATGGTCAAAAGGTTCTGGTTAATCAGTGTGTGTAGCTGTACTTAGTCAAAGATAGACTGTAGCCATTCATCGAGTTGATCACTTATTTTCATTTCTTCACGAGAATATAACATCGTTTGAAACTATAAGAATAGGAAACAGTTCGCTAGAGAAATCCCACAAGCAGTATGGTGGGGTAAGTCTGGCCCCAAACGTACCTGCTCTAAACACAACCACTTGGTTTTACAGTTCAAAGTGCAATGTATGCACACCTAAAGCACTACAATTTTACAAGCAATCAATCTAAACATAAACAAAATTCCCTAGCATCTGTATTAACCCACCACACTGGTTATCGGTTAGATAGGCTATGCTAGATTACTTGGCAGACATTTGTAAAAGAAAGAAATGAAGGTAGAACTGAGGTGATGGAAAAAAAAAGAGGCAAGTGAAAGTAAAGAATAAGTATCATTGAAGTAAAGATGCACTTGAAAATGTCATAAAGGAATTAAATTTTGTGAATTAATTGGAAAATATTTCAAAATCTTGCAGCATACAGAAACAATTAACTTTCAGTTTATTTAAATATTACTATGTGCCTGAATAAACACTTGCATAATATTGCACATACATTTTCAATAAAAAGTTTTGGTTGCCAGCAGCTTTTCAAGAAGTAATGAATCTTATACAAATTCATCCCACCAAATACAATAATAAATTGTAAGATGAAAGAGTTAAAATGACTGTTTCGATAGCTTTCTGTAAAGTGATCGGAATAATGGTGTTAACCAATTCTACAGAAATTCTGGAAGTGCTTCTTAATATTTCAGCAGGTTATATGGTTTAATGTTTTATGTACTTTTAAATTATTCATAATTTAAGTGAACACACTGAAAACAGAAAAAATTCTAATAATTCAATTAAAAATAAATACAAGCTGAAACAATAGCAGGACCATGAAACAAAAAATAAAGATTGAATGTCCATGTAAAATGTACCATTATATCTGTATAGGAAGTTAATTTTATTTTTAAAATGAATTCAAAAGGAAATATTCTGCAAGGATTAAATAATTATGGGTAAATCACCAGAAAATGTTAAGCAAACAACAGTGTATGTTTTAGCCACTTTTGATGACTAATTAGTAATGCATTTCAGACATTGCCCATCATCAGAATATCTGTCCAGAAACATCACAAAATATGTAAGACACATTAAGTGTGCTTAGATTCATAGGCAAATAAGTTAACATACCAGAGAAAAAAAACTTTACTTCAGAGTATCATGCCAAATGTTATCTATCATAACTTTGAAGCTCTCAACTAACAGCGTTCTGCCATCATATAATTAGCTGTTATAACATACCACTAATTGGCTTGGTTGTAGAAGTGCTGAGTTCATTTGTCATATTTTGACAGATAATTAACAAAAATCAACTGAAAAACCATAAAAACAGTACATCATGCTAAATGATTTTTTATTCCTTTAGGAAAACTAATAATCACAATTGAGAGTGCAAAGATCACATTGGAACAAAAGTACAGTATTAATGCAAGTGGTATGGGCAAGAGACAGAGGGAAGGGAGGCTTCCAAATTAATCTCAGCTTATGTAAATGAGAACCAGCAATCTCTGTTATTAATAAACTTAAAATATGGAATATAGGCTTACTGTAAGTCTATTAGGTATTGCGCATACACATAATAAGTTGAAGGAGAAATTTCTTTAAAGTGCATAAACAGGTTATTAAATTATTCCAGCACTTAGATAAGAACACACAATATATTCAATACAATGTTATTCGAGTGGGGAGAAGCCATCTGCCTCTGTCAGACAGTAGTAAGTTACATCTTTAGCTTTTCTTTTGTTTGTTTTCATAGTTTAATTTTTAAGTTAGAAATGGTAGGATTGACAGGACACAATAGGAGCTGGCTGCAGTTCATGATTGGCTGAAGGTGCTTTTAACTATGGTCAGCTGTCTTCAGGCTGCTGCATTCAGGTGTAATAGTGGCGGAGAAACTGGTGCATTGCTTGGAACACCTCAGGTATCATTTGTTTCACCATAGGCTCTGCTGTTGAGGCACCTTCTAGTGTATCTGATGTGGTGGGTCTGCCCTGACCATAGGGTGAGTGGCATTCGGTAATACATTTGCATCACTTGAGGCAAAGGGTCAAGAGGGAAACATTCCACGTGGGAAAAATATATCTAAAAACACAGATGATGTGACTTACCGAACGAAAGTGCTGGCAGGTCGATAGACACACAAACATACACACGAAATTCAAGCTTTCGCAAGAAACTGTTGCCTCATCAGGAAAGAGGGAAGGAGAGGGAAAGACGAAAGGATGTGGGTTTTAAGGGAGAGGGTAAGGAGTCATTCCAATCCCGGGAGCGGAAAGACTTACCTTAGGGGTAATGAAAACAAACTCTTTGCCTTTACAAATGTCTGCTTGTGTCTGTGTATGTGCGGATGGATATGTGTGTGTGTGCGAGTGTATACCTGTCCTTTTTTCCCCCTAAGGTAAGTCTTTCCGCTCCCGGGATTGGAATGACTCCTTACCCTCTCCCTTAAAACCCATATCCTTTAGCTGGCCGATGTGGCCGTGCGGTTAAAGGCGCTGTAGTCTGGAACCGCAAGACCGCTACGGTCGCAGGTTCAAATCCTGCCTCGGGCATGGATGTTTGTGATGTCCTTAGGTTAGTTAGGTTTGACTAGTTCTAAGTTCTAGGGGACTAATGACCTCAGCAGTTGAGTCCCATAGTGCTCAGAGCCATTTGAACCCATATCCTTTCGTCTTTCCTCTCGTTCCCTCTTTCCAGATGAGGCAACAGTTTGTTGCGAAAGCTTGAATTTCGTGTGTATGTTTGTGTGTCTATCGACCTGCCAGCACTTTCGTTCGGTAAGTCACATCACCTGTGTTTTATATATATATATATATATATATATATATATATATATATATATGTGTGTGTGTGTGTGTGTGTGTGTGTGTGTGTGTGGATGGATATGTGTGTGTGTGTGCGAGTGTATACCTGTCCCTTTTTCCCCCTAAGGTAAGTCTTTCCGCTCCCAGGATTGGAATGACTCCTTACCCTCTCCCTTAAAACCCACATCCTTTCGTCTTTCCCTCTCCTTCCCTCTTTCCTGACGAATCAACCGTTGGTTGCGAAAGCTAGAATTTTGTGTGTATGTTTGTGTGTCTATCGACCTGCCAGCACTTTCATTTGGTAAGTCACATCATCTTTGTTTTATATATGCAAACATATATATATATATATATATATATACGAGGGCAGTTCAATAAGTAATGCAACACATTTTTTTTTTCTGAAACAGGGGTTGTTTTATTCAGCATTGAAATACACCAGGTTATTCCCCAATCTTTTAGCTACACAACACTATTTTTCAACGTAATCTCCTTTCAATGCTACGGCCTTACGCCACCTTGAAATGAGGGCCTGTATGCCTGCACGGTACCATTCCACTGGTCGATGTCGGAGCCAACGTCGTACTGCATCAATAACTTCTTCATCATCCGCGTAGTGCCTCCCATGGATTGCGTCCTTCATTGGGCCAAACATATGGAAATCCGACGGTGCGAGATCTGAGCTGTAGGGTGCATGAGGAAGAACAGTCCACTGAAGTTTTGTGAGCTCCTCTCGGGTGCGAAGACTTGTGTGAGGTCTTGCATTGCCATGAAGAAGGAGAAATTCGTTCAGATTTTTGTGCCTACGAACACGCTGAAGTCGTTTCTTCAATTTCTGAAGAGTAGCACAATACACTTCAGAGTTGATCGTTTGACCATGGGGAAGGACATCGAACAGAATAACCCCTTCAGCGTCTTTATGGTGTTCGGTTAGACAACGAGGGACCCAGCGGGAACAAACCTTTGAGTATCCCAACTGGTGAACAACTGTGACAGCACTACCAACAGAGATGTCAAGTTGGGCACTGAGTTGTTTGATGGTGATGCGGCAATCATCTCGAACGAGTGTGTTCGCACGCTCCGCCATTGCAGGAGTCACAGCTGTGCACAGCCGGCCCGCACGCGGGAGATCAGACAGTCTTGCTTGACCTTGCGGCGATGATGACACACGCTTTGCCCAACGACTCACCGTGCTTTTGTCCACTGCCAGATCACCGTAGACATTCTGCAAGCGCCTATGAATATCTGAGATGCCCTGGTTTTCCGTCAAAAGAAACTCGATCACTGCCCGTCGTTTGCAATGCACATCCGTTACAGACGCCATTTTAACAGCTCTGTACAGCGCTGCCACCTGTCGGAAGTCAATGAAACTATACGAGACGAAGCGGGAATGTTTGAAAATATTCCACAAGAAATTTCCGGTTTTTTCAACCAAAATTGGCCGAGAAAAAAAATGTGTTGCATTACTTATTGAACTGCCCTCGTATATATATATATATATATATATATATATATATATATATATATATATATATATATATATATATATATAATCCTCATGATTATTATTGAATTGTTGTGTGTGTTTGCATATTCAGCAAAGCATGATATTGTTTATAATGTTTGAATTCTTTGCAGTATTAGGCATGTAATATATGTATTGGCTGTCTATGCAAATTCCCAGTTGGAAGTAAGTTTGCTATTAATTGAGATAGAACACTACTGTACAAATTGGGATCGTGCCTATGACATGTAGTCCGTAGTCTTGTCATAATGCTGTGACAATCTCTTCTGGATTTGTATTTATTACGACTCAAAACCACCCCCCTGCCACCACCATTTAGTCACTATTTATTTTACTTATACCCTTGATCAAACCTCCTCATCTTCCCACTGCTCTTTCACAATCCCCCCTCCCTCTAAACAAACATTCTGTATATGAAATTAGGTCAATTCTGTCGAAGAAATCATCAGCCAAGTCATGAGGACAAAGACACAGCATGGCTTCCAATCTGTGATGCAAAGGGTAAGTTAGAGTGTAAACAGGTGAGGAATCAGATGAGTCTTTCTGTCACCAAGGAAAATTAAAGAAAGGTTGTGACCTGACAAACATACTCTCAGGCTCAGCGTACCAGGGATTTATAATATTCCTTGTGAGTATGGTATCAGTTATGTGGGACAGCCCATACAAACTACTGCTAATTGCTGTGTTTATCATCATCTCAAGCACGAAAAAAATTAAAATCAGCAGTTTCCGAAAACTGTTTAGTGAGTAAATGCAAGAAAGCCTTTAAGCAGATGAGGATCTGGCCCATATTTCTAGCTGTTGGGTCTCTGTAATTACGGAAATAGCTGAAATTAAACTGTATGATCACAACAATATACACACTGGCTATGTAATTATTAGTTTATGTATTTGGTTTCTTCTAATACAAGAACAGACCACATGAGGCAGTATATATGAATATAACACAATAGTTTCACACAATTTCAAATTAATTAGTATAATGAAGCAATGCATGGAAGCATGCACGTCGCAAAGAAAAATTACAGAGAAAAGCTTCACGTAGTTCACCACCTATTACAAGTGATGGCACTGCAAGCTATGCTGGACAGGTTGCAAAAATGTGACCTATGAATGCAGAGGGTGTTACTTTAGCATATGCTTTCTCCATGATGTAATTTAGCCAACTGCATTGTGTCCACTGGGCATAAGTGTGAACCTCATTAATTTTATGACAGGCAGACTTGGCCCGTGACAATAGTGATGGAGGCAGTAATCAAAAGCATGGGATTCTATTCAGATTTAATGTGGAATCTTATGACAGAACTTTTTATCCACGTGAGTAAGATTATTGTGTAAAAGTGATAGTTTGACATCTTACAGAAGCCTCCTCATTGTCCTTGAGTTTTACACTCTCATGTCAATATATTAACCCCCTAATTTTATTTGGTGTTCATAAGAAGTGTGAATTTAGGATTATTTGTCAAATTAAATGCCATAATACTTGCATAGTCTCTTTCTATGCCTGGGATTCAGAATAGAAATTTACATTCTGGCGCAAAATCAGAATTTTATCCGTGATGGATGGTGCTGATCTCCATGACTGTTCCTTTATTTAACACCCTGTAGTCTAACAGGTTGCTGGCCGGCATCAGACAGAAAACTGGAAACCCCAGATATTAAATAAATGTAATTACATCTGAAACAGTGATTTACTGCCATATGGAGTTCTGCTCCACAAACAGCCACTGCCAATGGGTCTGAAGATGACCACATTAGTGGCCGAAACCAATGACAAAAAAAAATTCCAATTGTGATCGAAAATGATTTAAAGTAAATTATCCAAAATAAATATAAAGTAAAAGAGTATCTCATTAGCCTCCCCTCCTATAATTAATCATAATGTTTGGACTCAAGGATGCATGTACTGGATAACAGTAATGTTCATATTAAACAGATATTTAACTTTACAGTTATATGAACAGCTGATGGTGCTCTCTAAAAATTATAAAATGGTTTGTATGAACTATTAGAGGAAACAACAGTTGAGTAAAAAAACTATTTCTAGCTTTCTGTACTCGTAGCTCCTTCCTCTGGAAAGATGAATACATTTCGGAAGACTGGGAATGAGGGGAGTGTCGCTCAGACCACAAGTTGAGAGAAACCCACCTGTATTGAACACTGATACAATTCATTCTGGAGTACCACTTGAATTTTTGGGATCCCCACCAGGTCAGTTAAGGAAGAAACCAAGCAATTCAGAAGTGGGCTTCTAGATTTATTACTGGTAGGCTCAATCAACATGCGAGTATTATGGAGCTGCTTCATGAATTCAAATGAGAAAACCTTGGACAAACATGTTCTTTACATGGAACACTATTGAGAAAATTTAGAGAAATGTCATACAAGGTACCCATCACCACATACCGTATTGTAGCTAGCAGACTAGGCCCTATGTTTGTAATAGAGAATACGGAAAAGAACTATGAGTGAATGTCTAATACATTAAAACATACGGTATCACTCTGATACTTTGTGATTTATTTCAATTGTTTTGTTACACATTTAACTGTTAATGATAAACTGTGATTACCAGTGACCTACATCTATAAGAGTCTCACGATTTGGAGATGTGAGTATTGTCAAGACCTATTAATCTATTAACTATACAAACTACTGCTAATTGCTGTGTTGATCATCGTCTCAAGCATGAAAAAATGAAAATCTGCAGTTTCCGAGAACTGTTTAGTGAGTAAATGCAAGAAAGCCTTTAAGCAGATGAGGATCTGGCCCATATTTCTAGCTGTTGGCACTCTGTAATTACGGAAGCAGCTGAAATTAGACTGTATGATCACAACAATATACACACTGGCTATGTAATTATCAGTTTATTTATTTGCTATTTTTTAATACAAGAACAGACCACATGTTGCACATGAGGCAGTATATATGAATATAACACAATATTTTCATACAATTACAAATTAATTAGTATAATTAAGAAATGCATGGAAGCATGCACGTCAGAAAGAAAATTAATCTAATTCCTCATTCAGCATTGTTTATCACAATGCCATATGAACATAACCCGGATTCTGAAAAACTAGACAAGGTGTAGGAAGACGCAGTTCGAGCATAACAATGACATATAGTTCCTTGTTTACATAACAATGACCAAAATTGAAGCATAACACATAATTTGTCAGGAGCACAATATTGGGACACCCCCCTGGAAATCTATTCTATGGACATCTCTCTAATGTTGTCGGAGGCCTAAGTGAGTTGAAGGGTGATAATTTCGTTAGTTGTGGAACTCGTAAAGATTGGGTGTGGGATAATTGTTATGGTGACAAACGGACATATTGCAATGCCTAATATTTACGTTTGCGTTATATTTGAAGGTACCATATTTATCGCACTTCTCGCAATAAAACGTAAAAGAACAAGGTAAAATCGGAAAATATATTTAATGAATAAGCATTCAAAGAATATTTTGATACATATCATGAACAATATCATACATAAACTGCAGAAAATGCAAGGAATATGTATGTAACTTTTTCATATATTTGGTCCGCTTTTCCGCATTTGCCACAGCTGCAACCGGGTTAGTCTGTCACCGCATTATCGATTATTCGCATTCGAACCAGGTTTTTACATTTAATTCCCATAAGTTAAGCTCCATTGAATAATCTGGACTTCTTAGACGTTCCAAAATGACAGCTGTGGGCAATATACACGTAATTTTTAAACAACAGGTGGGCGACGTCGCTAATGTCAATAGAGCTCATTATTACTTCTTGTCACCAGGCGGCACTGCTACACATGTTCTGTCTCCCTGATGATGTCATGAGCCTCAACCAATCAGCAGACCCAATTCCCTGGCGTCCCCTAGACGCACGTGTGGCACGGGGCAGAACTGTGGTGACTCTTTGGTGCCAACGTGACGTCATTAATACAATACAGCTCACTGGAACGTCTGAACTGTGGCCTTCTTTCAGCGTGTGTCAACACTTAGCTGTTTCAAAATGGTTCAAATATCTCTAAGCACTATGGGATTTAACATCTGAGGTCATCAGTGCCCTAGACTTAAAACTACTTAAATCTAACTAACCTAAGGAAATCACACACATCCATGCCCGAGGCAGGATTCGAAACTGCGACCGCAGCAGCAGCGCGGCTCTGGCCTGAAGCACCTATAACCTCTCTGCCACAGCGGCTGTCTGACGAACTTCTATTGTGGTAAAGTTGTATTGACGAATAATGGTTCTGTAATAAATCTGATATTAGTCGAATGTGCATTTAGCGGAAAGAACTCAAATCGTAGTCTTAACGCTCGCAATACCAAGGATAGATAGGGGCGGGGCCACTTTATGCCCACCATTTGGAAATGTTGTTATCTAGTCATTTACGATAAATTTTAAAGTTTTGCAAAAACCGTTTGCTGTTTTTAACGAATTATTCTTCCAGGTCCCATATTTTAAATTTTCAGTTAAAGCTAACACATAAATTTAAGGCTTAAGTGTAGAAATTACTTCCCTGATGAGTGTCGTATTCAGTATTCCCTGGTTCAGGACTTCACCTACACATTAACATCTCTTTACCTAGTAAGTTGTCAGTAAAATTCAAATTTCCATTTCTTGAATTTTTTTTCCTTGGACGTAAAGTACTCCGACGTCCCGTTGGTATTACACATTATTCTAGGTGTGTTGTTGTTGGTAAGAGTATGCTAAGAGACATTCTCAGGTTGCGGTTTCTACTTACACATCATTATGTCTTCAAAAACTATGTTGTATATATAAGACAAAAATAAATAACTAATTTAAATTTTTTTTTTCATTATGTTTTTGGATGGGCATTACGTACGCCCCATGCCTCACCCTTGATAATGTGCGCTATGAAAATGCATTGGTATTAATAAAGGTAAGTTTCTCAATAAATGGGTATTGTCATTTGGTCGTTAGTCAGTTGAAAGTGAGAGTTGTGATCATGTATTTTTTTTTTTGTTTTATTATCAAAGATATGTTTGTACGTTGTTAGAAATGCAGAAGTGAGTTCGTTGTGTTGATCAGGCAGAGAAAGCGGCAACAGAGATTTATTTAATCTATTGCACCGTCAGTCATAAATATTTTCAGAGTACCCAGATGTGATTACATGTTTTCCTTATCACCTTGTATGAGAGGAGCATAGCAAGCTCATTGTTAAATCCTACCCTACACCATAGGTTTATATAGACAGGATAGAGGCAGAAATAGAAAAGATATTACAGCAGCTTGTCATTGAACCTACTGTTAGTTCTTACAATAATCCGTTGTTAGATATCCCAAAGAAAAGAGTCAGAGTTCTATCGTCCGCTGACGTGAGATATGTTATTGGCAGATTGGGTTGCATCTGCCATGTCCAAAATATACGTCATCTTTACGTAATGCCTCTCGTCATCAATCTGACAAATTTCCGTTCAGACTTATTGTGAGTTCGGCTACGTCCATTAGAGGTTAGAAAGATTTAAGAAAGAGTTAACAACGTATCTTTATTATATCTTGAAAGCAGAAAAATACCTGGGACAGGCACATTGATCTACAGCATTTAATTTAATCTCTGCCCACTGACAATATTTCGCACATCAGAGCATTTAAGCAATAAAAAGTAATATAAAACTGAACCATGAGATAATATATAGTCTCTATTTTGTCGTAAGGAAGAAGTAATAGAATTAACATCCAGAGATCCTACGCAGTAAAATATATGGGCATGGAACAGTTCTGCGTGGGGTAAGCGAGATTATCAGTAAGAGTCAAGGCGATGATGCAGGAGAGAGACATGAAAAAGAGGAACATCAGACAGATCGTTGGCCATAGGTGCCTTGATGTAGAAATGGATATTAAAGGTTAATTATTGTAGGCACACCAGATGTAATGATGTGCTGAGCAAGAAGCACGGGTGCTCAGTGAGTAAGGTTTCCGCAGACTCAAAGGGACGTTGCCAAGTTAGGTTTTACCAGATGCGTAGAGACATTGTAAAGTGAGGTTTAGCAGACGTAGGGCGAGATGCTGCCATTTCAGAACGATTCTCTATGGAGGTATGTGAGTCCATACGCTGAAGTTTTTTATGATGTGATGACTTACTGTATCTGCAGGAATTGTTGATGTGACAGAAAATTGAACGAAGAGGATATCCATGTAATAAAGAATTCAAACATTGGAGAAAATAAACGAGGACATCCATATTAAAAGAAGGTGTGTTCACAAATGTTGAGTCTACCCCTGAATATGGAGACAGACAAATAATAGTGTGATGGGGTACAAAGGGTAAAACAAACATATAAATAGCAATATGCAAAACGCACAGGTAATCTAAAGATGTAAGAATTGAAATGAACTGATATGGATAAGTTTTGTATGTGCTGAGAGCCAAATTATGCTTCTGATCTTTTTGCTGACTGATCTCCAATCTGAAGGAATGCCACAATGAGTAAAGAAGGAACTTAAAGGGTGGAAGGACGCATGACGAATTCTAGGGTCCAGATGATAAATGAAAAGACTGACGACCACAACGAACAAAAGTGGGGGTAAAATTAAAAGCATTTCTGTCGCCACAGTTGTTTTCAGGTTAAGTAATTTATGGCAAATGTGGGAATTAGGGAGAGGACTTTAAATCATTGGTAGATCTTTGGTATAGCATGATATGGGTCGCATCCAGAAAGTAACTTTCGTGATGTTTCCTTTAAAGTAGCTTTTTTTACACGGGAAAATTGCGCATGTGCAACAGATCTATAACGTGACAATCAAATGCTGGCCAGACTGGTTGCGCCTGGGGCCAGTACTGAAGACGTGGATTTCTCACTTGATCCCGGAAACCAAGCAGCAGTCAACGCATTAGTATCACCGTGGATCTCCGGTGAAAACGAAATTCAAACAGATTTTGTCGGTCAAGAAAGTGAAGGAAGGTCATTCTGCTCATTGACTTCCTGCCCAAGGGGTGGAAGAGTGTGTGCCGACCGTAACTTGTACGCATTGTTTTCAAAAAATGGTTCAAATGGCTATAAACACTATGGGACTTAACATCTGAGGTCATCAGTCCCCTAAATTTAGAACTACTTAAACCTAACTAACATATGGACATCACACACATCCATGCCCGAGGCAGAACTTGAACCTGCGACCGTAGCAGCAGCGCGGTTCCGAACTGAAGCGCCTAGATCCGCTCGGCCACAGCGGCCGGCCGTATTAATTGCGAAAGTTTGTCTTTAGTAGCTCTGCTTTAGGAGCACACTCATCGATAGTATATCCATTGCTATCGCCCTGAAAAGGCATTGATTGTCTTTTGCCGCTAGCATACTTTACATACTACCAGAATCTCTTTGGATTTTCTGCCAGGTTTCGACACAAGGTTTCGTTGTGGAAACTACAAGCATCTCGCATTGAAGTTCGTGCTAAATTTCTAATTTCTGTATAAAATCGCCTATATTGGGGATTTTGCGCTCGTTTCAAGTTTGCTATTTTCGTTGTTTCTGCAACTGTGCCCGACCTGTTTTATGTACCATGGGAGGGATCAGCTCCATCATTTGTTTATTTAGTATAAATGTATCAACTGCTGTCGATGCTATTTCTTTGAATTCAAGCCATATCTGGTCTACACTTACATTGTTAATATGAAAGAAGCAGAGATTGTCTCTGAGGGAGGCGTCAAGCGAACTTTTATCTGCTTTTTTCAATCGATGTATGTTTCATTTATTTTGGAGGATTTGGGAATTAGAATATTCAGTCTCTCCAAGGCAATCCCGAGCTCACTAGTACCTGTATCCTTTGGATGCTCGTTGTTAGCTGATTTGTTACTAAGAGGTCAAATGTGTTTTCACAACCGTTTACTATTCGAGTGGGCTCATGAACTAATTCCTGGAAATAACTTTCAGCGAATGAGTTTAGCACAATTTCTGAAGATTTTTTTATGTGGACCTCCGGATAAACATATATTTTCCCAACATATCGAGGGTAAACTGAAGCCACCATCAATTATAATTGTATGAGTCGAGTACATTTTTGAAATTAGACTCAAGTTTTCTTTGAACCTTACTGCAATTGCATAATCTGAGTTGGGAGGTCAGTGAAAGGATCAAATTCTTATTTTATTCTGGTTATCAAGGATGATCTCTACCCTTACTAACTCACGGGAGCTATTTACTTCAATTTCCCTGCAAGATAAACTACTTCCAACAGCAACAACCACGCCTTCGCCAACCGTGTTTAGCCTATACTTTCTGAACACCGTTACGTTCTTCGCAAAAATTTCGGATGGACTTACCTCCGGTTTTAGCCAGCTGTCAGTGCCTAAAACGATTTGAGCACCAGTGCTCCTAATATTGCTTGGAGCTCTGGTACTTTCCCAACACCGCTACGTAATTTACAATAGTTATACCGATGGTACCTAGATCTACATTCTTCCTATGCTCAGCCTGCAGCCTTTGATACTGAAGCCCCTTTTCTATTTCTCTGAGAGCCCCTAACCTGAAAATCAGCGCAATTCACACCACACAGCCCCAGCTACCTGTGTAATAGCCTCCTGCATGTAATGGGAACCTGCCCAATTTAGTGGAACCCGGGCAATGGAGACTTACACTACGTTTGGAAATTTTATGAATAATATTCTGTAGAAGAGCAGAATATTAATAGAAGACAGAATACATATTATGTGAGGTTGTGTTATTGAATTTCATTTAAATTATTAATTATCTTCATTTCATTAGTAATAATGTTGAGGTGACAGTAGTAGTTCTACATCTACATCTACATAAATACTCCGCAACCCACCATACGGTGCGTGGAAAGGGTACCTCGTACCACAACTAGCATTTTCTCTCCCTGTTCCACTCCCAAACAGAAAGGGGGAAAAATGACTGCCTATGTACCTCTGTATGGGCCCTAATCTCTCTTATCTTACCTTTGTGGTCTTTCCGCGAAATATAAGTTGGCGGCAGTAAAATTGTACTGAAATCAGCCTGAAATGCTGGTTCTCTAAATTTCCTCAGTAGCGTTTCACGAAAAGAGCGTCTCCTTTCCTCCAGAGACTCCCACCCGAGTACCTGAAGCTTTTCCGTAAAACTCGCGTGATGATCAAACCTACCAGTAACAAATCACATAAAGGCTATTAAGTCTGCAAGTATTTTATAAGCACCAAATGTAATAATTTGAATATAATTAGATCTTTATGTAACTTGAGGAAAAGATAGAGCAATAATCTGAATATGTTGAATATCAGTATAACATAATGTGAAAGTTAAGTAATGACTGAATACGTTGAGAGCAGTTATTAAAATGTTATAAGAAAGGATTGTGTATTTGTATGTATTTTTGCCTCTGTAACCTCATTGTAAACTTGTTCTGAGGCCGCAAAATTACACGAGGGTTTGAGATCTGAAAAGAAAAATGCAAATGGAAAATGGTACGTTTAACTGTATGGGCGTTGAACCTTGGGCAGGCATGAGACACACACACAAGTAACTGGAGCAACAGGCCGTGTCTCTAGTTTGTGGCTGCAGTTACTGTACATCACTTGGAGTCACTACCAGAAGAGGGACCCATGAGCCAGAAGATTAAGCTGACTACAATACGCTAGAGAGGAAAGGGTCACTGTCTGCCAGCCTCACAAAGCCACCGGGAGATCTCTGATCTGCTGTTGTCGCCACAGGGAGTCTTGCCGCTTTGTCACCACGCAAATCAGCTAACAGAACCGACGTCATTTACAGATGCACTGTCTACAAAGTCAGAAAACACTCAAAGTAGCCTGTTGACTTATTACTGAATGTTTCACAGACCATGGGAGACTATATTTCATGTTGCACGGAATTTATCTAACCATATATAGGTCACCTACGCTTTGAATAAAAGAGTTTCGATTAGTATATGTGTATGTGCAACAGAGTAAGGAAAAACACGATGCTGTGGATGATCAAGTATCGCAAAAAGGTTACCTTATGTCGAACGGAGCTCCATCTGCTACTTTAAAATGAACACTTCCAACGAAAAATGATTATCTGCCCTAACTGCGTCCTCTTATACCCAGACAAGTGATATTCTGCTTCTCGTGACGCATTAATTGTGCCTTGAACTGACGTAAATTTTTCTATGGTGTGGTGATTTTTCAGGAATGGTAATGTTTGTACTGATTTGTTAGTTGTATTGTACTTTTAATTTGATAGTTGTGTTTCCTGGAGAAATGAACTGTGAATGAGTGTCGTATAGAACGATGGTTTAACTGTCCGTGTGAATGAACAGTAGTTTTCGTGAATTACTACCCGATATTGTGTACAAATACCGTGTATGTCCACTTAATTTTGTGAAGTGTTTATGAAGATTTATTTTTGCAGTTTTATGCACTTTGTACTCCCAGTTTCATCTCGTGATGTCTATATTTTTCTTATGTCTTATTGTGAAGTATTCAAGTTTGTCATGGTATTGGATGTTATAAGTTTTGTGATCAAGTTTGTCATGGTATTGGATGTTATAAGTTTTGTGAGAGTGGGAATGGAGTAAATATGAAATTGTCTGAAGAGTAAATGGAAATTAATTATTCTTTAAAATGATGGAATGAGTGTATGCTACAAACGATCAGTATGTATGAATAGAGAATATGATTACTTGTAAGATAAGTAAGAATTAGTTGTAAAGGAAATTTTCAAGATACGTAAATGAGTATAACCTGGGACAATAATGCAAAGTACGGATTCAGTACACCAGCAAAACTGATGGTTGCATATCGTCAACAGTTTCAACTGTGCACATAATTCCAATGTCACACAGCACCAAAATGTCTTTGACGCACTGGTGCTTTAACAAGTTATGGGCACAACTGCATTGGCATAAATTTAAAACCGGAAGGAGTTGGTGATGTTATGGGACCTTTTTTCCAGAACCATTCACATAATGTATGCTCATTCTTAATGCAAGTCCCATTTTATTAGAATATTTAAGTTACACGATAAGCAGCAGTACTAGTGATTGTCAGAAACTGTGTGATATAACTTACTATTCCTTTACTCCTAGATCTAATTTGCATTTTGCTTATCTGGTGGAAGTGAGAAAACGTCGAAAGCTTTCTGAATGGTGAGAAATAACAAGGACTGCCAGGGTCAGTAGATTCAACCGCCCCACAGAGCCAATTCGTGGAGGGTTGGTGATAGAGAGCTGAGTGACAGTAGCCAAATGGACCTCTGCCATCTCCTTGGTGTCGCCCTAGGACGTCCAGGCACCTAATGTACGAACACCGATAACATTTCCCGTAGAGTGAACTCCTGGCGAAAACATTTTACGACCTGAGAGTGGAGTGAGAGGGCTTCCTGTTAGTGGAAGATACCATCATTGTGCTGAAAATATAGAAAACTAGCAGTTGTTCCAGAAAATACTCAAAGCTACAGATAAGCTTCTTAAGATGTGTTGGTCATCTGCAGTCCTGGACCACTGAGAACTTGTGACAGCACTGAACATTTTGTCTCGTCACTCAGTAAATATTTATGCAACACAAAATGCATCAGCAATGGCTAATGTGAATAAACTGTAAGTTAGAGACACAGGACGGTGACAGCAAGAGTACCTCATTGGTCCCACAGAGAGAGAGAGAGACGTGAATTTTCTATACAGAATGGTAGAACGAGGATGTAAGTTACTGGTTAACCACCTAGAGGAAGGAGACTAATATCTTGTAGGGAGCACTTCTATCAGTCACCGCTCAGAAGATCCAGCGTCAAGTCAACCATAATTTAATAACAGATGCAAAACCTGCTAGTGCAAGGTTTCCTTTTGATCAACATTCGATCAGAAATCAATGAATCATCGGGAGTCTCTGCCTTCCATGTTGATAACTGCTGTCAGCTTATCATGCTATCTTGACTGATGAATAGGGGAATTTGCATATTTTGGGCATATCTTTACCTAGGCGCTAACGAAAGTCATTGGTTCCATCAATGATTGTCCCTGCAGCAATCTCATCAGGTCCTGGAGCAGTGTCTCTAGCTGCAGACAAACCTTATTCCAGTTCCCACATGGAGAATGGATGATTGTAGTCTTTCTCATTATGCAAGAAGAAACTGAACTTCCTCTCTGCAGTCTGATGGAACACCTGAAAAGCAGGAGCTTCTGTGGATGATGTAGTGGTAGTAAGGAAGTGTTCTGCTAAAACCTGACCCATGTCATCTGGCGTGGTCACCGAGAGCCCATTACTTGACAAGGCTGTAAGGGGATGTGTACTACTACTCTTGCCCGAAATCAATCTTATTGACTCCCAAACTTGCGCAGTGGAAGTGGACCGATTAATGGAAGTCCTTAATTTCCTGCAGGAAGCCCTCTTCCATTCTTTTATCACTTGCCTCGCGTGTACTCTCGCAGATCTGCTGTACGAAGATTTTCTGTAGTCGGAAATTGTCTGAAATTCCGCAGAGCTGTTCGTCTGGCCCTGATTGCCAGTCGACAGTCGTCATTCCGCCAAGCTACAGGCCATCGTCTGAGGTGGTTAGTAGACATGGAGATGGACTCTGCTGCAGCCTGTTGCATCTCACAAGTGATATTGGCCACCGTCTTCTGTGCCCAGTCCTTTTGTTCAGAAATAGCCTGTCGATTGTACTGCAAGCAATTTGCCCTTTGTGTCACCCATCTGCATGGTCTCCTGTCAGCCACCATCCTAGTCGGCAGATGGAGCCACACTGGGAAGTGGTCACTAGAACGTGAATCTGTACCCACTTCCCTCTGAAATGAGTCTGCAATAGCTGGGGAACAAAAACGGAGGTCAATGGATGAAAAAGACCCTGTAGCTACAGAAAAGTCTGTCATCTGACCTGCGTTCAGAAGGCAGATAATCTTAGAATGGACGAGTCGCTCGATCATCCGACCCCTGTAGCAAGTGGTAGTCGAGCCCCACAGTACATTGTGTGCACTGAAGTCACCCACAAGGCGGAATGGTCATGGGTGTGCCCAAAGAGTTCCGCCAGTGCGTCTGCATTCAAAGCTTCATTAGTGGTAAGGTACAAAGAACACACTGTGATATAGAAGGGTGTTTGAACTTTCACAGCAATTGCCTGTATGGTCGAGGTAAGAGGGACAGAAGAGAAGTGTCATCTAGTATCAATGGAAGCAGCCACTGCACATTTAGCCCAGTCTCGAGTAGTATCGTCCTTCCTATATGTGTGGTAAACCTGTAATGCAAGTGTGAAGGTGACTTTAAGATGCATTTCTTGTAAGCAGATGGGCAACAGTTTCTCTTGGACCTGGAGCTGTAATTCTTCCAAATGTGAGCGATATCCATTCAAATTCCATTGCAACACTCAAGTCCGTGGGAAGCCAGTGTTTAGCGCTGGTTGTTCTTTCCTTTCTCCCTCAGAGGCGGTTATTTACCGCAGAGGTCAGGGAGAGTGTTAGCCGGTTCCCTGCTCTCTGGTTCTTCTGACTGGAAGTCCATATCTTGAAGAGAATAGTCCCATCAGAGAGGGAGAGAGCTCGACGATCAGAAGGTTTAACTACCGCTTTATTGGTCTTGGAACTACGTTTTGAAAGACGTTTTTCTTTACTGATGGAAGGAGGTGGTTGCCTGGGTTGCGGAGACAGTTTAGTTGGCTTCTGATGTTGGGTAGTGGTATGTGTCTTAGGTGGTAAGCCCATTGTTGATAGCTTCCGAACAACTTCAGTTTCAAGTGGAGCTTTGCCCCAACAGTGTCCACTGACAAGTGCAAGTGTTCGTACTTGAATCTGTGGTCTGAGTTTGTGTGGCGGCATCAAACTTCAGAGCTGATGCAAAAGAAGTAGCAAAAACTGGGGGTTGCACAGCTTTGAATTTTCCTTTCCTCGTTGCAACCTCACACTTCCTGCACCACACTGGGTGATCCCCAGAGCAGTTTATACATTTCGAAGAGTAGAAGAATTGCCTGATTCCTGAGCTGAGCCTCCACAATTGCCACACGTAGCCCTCCAATTACATCCCATAGTGGTATGTCCAAACCTTGAAATTTGTAGCATCATATTAGGTTAGAAAATGTGGTGTCACCGCCAGACACCACACTTGCTAGGTGGTAGCCTTTAAATCGGCCGCGGTCCGTTAGTATACGTCGGACCCGCGTGTCGCCACTATCAGAGATTGCAGACCGAGCGCCGCCACACGGCAGGTCTAGAGAGACTGCCTAGCACTCGCCCTGTTGTACAACCGACTTTGCTAGCCATGGTTCACTGACAAAATACGCTCTCATTTGCCGAGACGATAGTTAGCATAGCCTTCAGCTACGTCACTTGCTACGACCTAGCAAGGCGCCATTATCAGTTGCTACTGATATTGTAAATAATGCACAGACAAGAGTTACGTTCAACATTAATGGATTAAAGTTAATTATTCCACCATCTGCGTCCGTTTTTCTAAGTTCTAATTTCCTTGTCCTGTTCCAGACCTCACGCCATTCTGCGTCAGCTTAAACGCGTGCCTTTCGGCTTCCTCTAACATTAGTGGGTTGGCTCTCCTGCCAATCCACAACAGAAACAAACAGGCGAATCCTAAGACAGATATAGCCTGCAAGGATTTGTTGAGGTAATTCCGGAGTGCTAAACGTTAGATTGAATGTTGCCGATTTTTCCAGTCTGTCATAGTTCTGCACTTCCTGCAACGCCCATATTTTTCCATTCTTCACGTAATTCTGCGCGGTTCACCTCCATTAAATCGGAGCAGGTAACCACGCCCTTACTAAAGTTTAGAGTATTATGCAACTGAGACTCGACTGGGTAGTCACCTAAGGCCTTACATCCCAGGAGCTTGGATATTTTGGTTGAATTAGCAGGTTCAACTAGAAGTGTTCCATTACAATGTTGTTTGACACTCTTTAGTGACCACGCAATATCTTCCAGTGCCTTTTGAACATAGAAATGGTTCCCTCAGTTTGCTTGATTACAATGACAGTGTTATGACACACTAATGCCTTGTTACTATGATTCTGACGCTTTTCGGGAGGACTAACGAATCGCGCTCTGTGTGATATGTGGGTGTAGGTACTGCCTGATGGTACATCCATTCTGTCAGTAGCAGTAGCTTGATGAGACCGTTCCATAGGGATTCCACGAGATGCTAGGGAAATAACCATCAACCCAGGCAGAACATCCGGGTTCGCTGTAGTTTCACAGACAGGAAGTCTTGTGAAGTACTTTTGAACAAGTTTTCCGAAAATATGTCGAGCATCTAGTTCGAGAGTCCATACGTAATAGGAATGTTTCAAATCTTGTAGCTATGAACAAACTTGATCTTATCGACTGTGTCCGTATAGAGACAGGAATTAGTGATTATAATATCATAGCAACGATGGTTGTCAATGTATACAAATCAATCACAAGAAGACTAGGAGAATATTTTTGAGAGAAAGAGCAGATAAGTAGTTGTTAGCATCCTGGTTAAGGGTGGATTTAACAGAAAACGTAAATATTTACCTAAGAAAATCATTACAGCCATAGTTATTAATGTACACATCTAAAATTTTGTAATAGTAAAGAAAGAGCTGTACTTTAATGGAAAAATATAAAAGACGCTGGGTTAATTTTTGTTACTGTCTTTTATACAAAAAGCCATCAGTCAAATTCCAATCATGCAATGAATTTGAAAATGTTATTGTAGTGTGCTAAGACAGTTATAAGATGACATCATTACAAACATTAACTTATGGTACAAATTGTATTATTAATGATTATGAATTTGCACATCTAAAATTAAGTTTTTATATACAGAATCCTATAAAAATGAGAATGTAATAGCAGGATATCGTATATTTTCATTCCAACGAGACAGAAATATGTTTAGAACACCTCCTGAAAATTTCATAACATTAGCGTATATACTTTTTGAAAGAAGGCTTCGGATAGTGCAAAAAACGTAAAACCGAGAAAATGGGCTTCAGAGATTTTCTTCTCACAGCTCTACATATAATAAGCTTACCTCAATTTTAACATCTTCCATACTGACACTCCTCATCCTTCAGGTTTCTCTTCTCTCCCCTTCTAGTCTGCCTGGCCTGTGTTTATAGGCAAGACAGTGACCTGCCAGCTTTCTTGACCCTGCTCTCATCTATGATACAAAATACTTTGGTTGTAAACACCCGTGCATCTATACCAAATAACTTTAGCACGTAAAATTCTACCATTACTTCCGGTATTAAAACATAAAGCTCCATCATTGACACCCGTTTTCGGTGCTTCAAGATCACAGAATGTCCTTTTTGAGTATCTAATCCAAATTAAAGTACTGAGGCTTTCATTTGGATTCTGTGTCGTCTCATGAAGTGACTTCCACACTAAACCAGGATCCGCAAAAAGCCTGACTGTACTCTTAGTTGCACTTACAACAGTTTCTGGTAATGATTTGTAATGTGAATACGTCGCATTTGTTATGCTGTATTTACATGTCATCTTCCAGACACAGATTATACATTGGTGTTTGGTCAGTGAATAGTGTGTGAAAAAAAAATCTGCCCACACAGCACTTCCCATTACTTCAAAATTATTTGTGTTTTTCCTGATTGTTCCTACCCACATAGCACGTTTCATTGCCTGAAATTATTTGTGTTTTCCAGATAACTCTCCTGCAAAATAGCTGAAGAGAAACAATTTCTTTCAGACTAAACCTTCATTTTCCGGGTAGTGGTTTTCCATCAGCAGTTACTTCAAAACGTAAATAAAACACGTACATGAAACATATCAGCCGAAGATATAGATGTCAGTCAAAGGAATCGAAAGAAAGTAGCCTTTACACTCACAAAAATTTCGTGGAAGCAAGCAGTATCCCAAATGTCGGAATTGGTGGTAGTGTCTGTCAGTGCAGAGTTAAACAGTTTAATATTTTGCAGGAATTTCTAATCCTGCAATCACTATAAAATTCACACTCTGCATAGATCAATCTCTGTATATGAAGAAAACAATGTTTTTGAAAAATGGATTTTTGGACCCAAATCTATTACATCTCCCCTTGAACAATATATGGACATAATTTATTTCCGGTATGATATGCGTCAGTTTAAATTAAATAATAAAAAAGGGCGGCGCAAGGAGCAGCACACGAGGGTGGGGAGTGGAGGGCAGAGCGAGGTAAACATACAAGGGCAGCAGCATTCACAGTCACACACACACACAGTCCCTTATTGTCTACACTAAATAACGTTTCCATCAGAATTTATTGCCAAGTCAAGAGTTATGCCCGTAGGCCATTCAGTTTTGAACAGTTACATTTATCAGAATCATTAAATGATCAACAAGCATTCAAATTTCAACTGATTACTGAGCTGAAATACAAACATTACCTAATTACGCAAGGCAGTCCTATCCCCCTAGAATGACGTCAATAATCACAAACAAACAGTTGTACAATCACAAATTCAGAATTTTAACCAAACTCAGACTGCAGTAATCTTGCACCCAAAATGGATTTATTAGTAATGGTCATGAGTGGTTATTCAGACTTTAAATGACTGAACATTTGAAATCAACTTCTGTTATATAACCTGACAGTGACAGTAATAAATACTTATAACCAAATGGGGCCCCCCATGAATCATGGACCTTGCCGTTGGTGGGAACGCTTGTGTGCCTCAGTGATACAGGTAGCCGTAACGTAGGTGAACCAGAATGGAGAGGGCATCTGTTGAGAGGCCAGACAAACGTGTGGTTCCTGAAGGGAGGCAGCAGCCTTTTCTACAGTTGCAGGGGCAACAGTCTGGATAACTGACTGATCTGGCCTGGTAACATTAACCAGAACGGCCTTGCCGTGCTGGTACTGTGAGTGGCTGAAAGCAAGGGGAAACCACATTCATAATTTTTCCCGAGGTCATGCAGCTTTACTGTACAGTTAAATGAACATTGCGTCCTATTGGGTAAAATATTTCTGAGGTGAAATAGTCCCCCATTCAGATCTCCGGGCGGGGACTACTCAAGAGGACGTCGTTATCAGGAGAACCATGGATCTGAGTGTGGAATTTCTGAACCCTTAATCGTGCAGGTAGGTTAGAAAATTTAAAAAGAGAAATAGATAGGTTAGAGTTAGATATAGTGGGAATTAACGAAGTTCGGTGGAAGGAGGAAAAGGAATTCTGGTCAGGTGAATGCAGGCTTATAAATACAAAATCAAATAAGGTTAATGCAGGATTAGGTTTAACAATGAATAAAAAAATATGAACTGGGATAAGCTGCTACGAACAGCATAGTGAACGCATTATTGTATCCAAAATAGACACACCCACCAGAATAGTAGAAGTTCATATGCCAACTAGCTCCGCAGATGATGAAGAGATTGCAGAAATGTATGATGAGATAAAAGAAATTATTCAGATAGTGAAGCGAGACGAAAATTTAATAGCCATGGGGGACTGGAAGAGAACGAAAAGCTGTAGATGAATATGGACTGGCGGATGCGTAGATGCAGAGGCTTGCACAGGATAGAGCAGCATGGAGAGCTGCATCAAACCAGCCTTCCGACTGAAGACCACAACAACAAAACAACCAAGTGGGAACAAAAGTGTGACAAGAAGTTCACCAAATAATAAAACATGGAATCTCAAGTATTAGGTAACTCCAGTATAAAGAATCAGATTTCAATTACAAAATAATTAACATCTTGCTCCCAAAGTGTCGTTAATAGTAATGATAATGAACTTTCACTCACACTGTAAATTTGATTACAAAATTTGAAATTTACTTCTATTACGGAAACTAACGCTGACAGCAGTAAAAATTATGTGCACAAATAGGGTTAATAATAAGACAAGAAAATCTCTCTTAAAGTAGTAAATACTAAAATATACAACAAATATTAAATAACTCCAGCATTAAAAATCATATTTCAGTTCCAAAATAGTTAACCATGAGATCTATAATATGTTACGCCCAAATGTCGATAGTAGTAACAACAAAAACTCATTTGAAACTACAGTAATTAACGACAGAAAATTTTAGCCGTTCATGCAACAGACAATTTAACAGATATCAAAAGCATACTTCCAGAAAACTGACAAAAGCAGTCAGCCAATTTTACAACACGGCAATATAATAACGAAGCGACTATGCGCAAGGTGTTGTCAAACACTTTGCCAGCACGACACCTTCACTGCACCGGCGGTTGGAAAGGCCAGAAAGGTGCAAAGGTAGATCTACAAAACACTAAGGCTCTGCGTGAACGACCAATGACGGCAAAGATAACAGAACAAATTACACAGACACAATCCCTGTAAATCGTTCAAATGGCTCTAAGCACTATGGGACTTAACATCGGAGGTCATCAGTCCCCTAGAACTACTTAAACCTAACTAACCTAAGGACTTCACACACATCCATATCCGAGTCAGGATTCGAACATGCTCCTAGAACCGCTCGGCCACAACGGCCGACAACCCACGTTAGAACAGGTTATGACTTGAGATGTTTTAAGATACAGAGCGGCCATAAACAAGCCCCAGGGCGGATCGCACACAAGCGTCAGTGGCGGACACGAGAGCACGCGAGAAGTGGGGAGAGCTGCCAGAACGCACAAGACTGGCAGGTCCTAGTGAACTGCAAACAGTGCAGTCCGTCTAAACGATACAGCGGTCGGCCGCCTAACGGTTGTAGTGAATTAGTCGTGGTCGAAATAAACTTGGCGCCAAGCATGATTAACTCATTCGGATGATATTAAATTAAATGACACTTGATTTAAAGATATTAAGTAATTCAATGTAATTTACCCTTGCATGGTATGGTTGAATTAATCACTGGTAAATGCTCCAAACCAATGCAGGTGAGCTAGTTATTTACTTCTGTCGGCGGGCCTTTTAAAGGAACTCAGTTACGTTTAAATCTCGCTCTTTGAGCACTACGTAATCGTAACTTCAGTGTAGGCTACGTACAGGGCACTATCAGGAAAACGTGTAATTAATTTAGACTCAGCAGGAACGGCCAACAAGGCACCCGAATATCCATACTAACGGCCCATAATTGCATTGCCGGAACAGACTCCGTCTCGTTTTCGTGACCCACACCGATAGCAGCGCACTAAGCGGCCAGTGAGCAACAGCTTGACGTGATGGGCAAGTTTGGTGCGTATGCTTAGTAACACACCGCGGGCATGATTTCAATACAGCATTTGCCTGCCGGCACAGCACACCTGGCCTAGAGCAACACGGCACAGGCGAGGCCGGGCACGAGGGCCGTTTATGGCCCTGTGCAGCGTGCGCTGCAGGCTTGCTAGTCTGACACACTGCTGGGGAAGTTTCAAACGACTCCTGAGCAAAATCGAGTGTGTCTTGTCGATCCAGTATCGACTTGGGCAAGGGAAGGATCGACAAGTTTCAAAATCTGTTCCCTGATACGTGTATCAGAAATGTCCTGTGCAATGGCATCACATACCATGGTACCCGAGTACGTGAGGCCACATTGACAGTCAAAGGCGCAATCGCGAGTAAGGCCTTGTAAATTTGCCACCCACTCCCGATTAATTTGTTCCATCACACGTCTTGTCCAGAAAATTTGGTACCTCTTTGCTACAACATTAATAGTCTGTTTGTAATAGGCATCCAATGCTGACAGAAGCTCTTCGTATGACAAAGTAGTTATTTCTCGTCGGAGAAACAACTTGACTATCACACGATATGTGTACACTCCGACACACGCTAAGAGAAAAGGCTGCCGCTCGTTACCTTGAATCCTGTAGGCGGCGAGATGAAAGCCAAATTGTCACGACCAGTCCATCCAGCTTTCCAATGCAGAATCAAAGTCTCGAAACGGAGGTGCCACTGCGTGCTGGGGCTGCAATAACGGTGGCGCACTGGCTTCCCCATCTTGTTGTACTGCACGCTGACCTTGGATGAGCCGTCCAAGTGCATCAAGTAACTCCTGCGTTTGCTGATTCTGCAAGTGGTAAAATTCTGACAGTACATCTGGTGATTGTGTTGTAGCCATTGTACAAATGAAATCAGGGCAAACTCAACTGGGCAGTATGGGAGCTACGCAAACCACTGTCACACACATTCACCCGTCTGTCCGGAGTCTATAATCCATCCAACAGTATAGATCGTTAGAAGACGAGAAAAACGCGCTTTTTATCTTTGTATCACAGCTAACCAATTAGAGGCAGACTCGTCGCCAGTTGTTATGTACGAGGCAGAACTATGGGCCTCATGGAAAGAGGGTGACCTGGCTGAGTCTCGCAATTTGACTCTTAGTCTGATCACGAGGTGTGGCGATTAATTGCACGCATTGATCACGTAGGCTGATGTGAGGGTCAATGAACTATACTTGACGGAATGTATCTGGAACATCTTAGTTGATCAGAAAGTTATGAGACAGGAATACGATTAAATACTTAACTTCAATTCAGCATCAGCAGTGAACGTCGATCTTGACTTTGAACAATAATCTTTACAAGTGCAGTTATAGACTGAACTGCGAATACTTGTTTACAATTCTGATTGCTTCACACAGGATCAATTGTCGATGAATAAACTGTTTGTGGCGCCTGGCTAGGTTGTAGCTACTGACTTAGCTGAAGGCTATGCTGACTATCGCCTCTGAAAATGAGATCTCTGAAGCTATAACAAGTGAACCATTCCTATTAAAATCGGCAGTAGAACTGGCCAATGCGCTAGCTTCTCTCATAAGCCCAACTGAGTGGTGTGGTGCTCGGTCTGGTAGCGTTGACATGTGCGACTTGTGGGTCCAATGTGTACTGACGGACCGTGTCTGATTTGAAGCCTACAACCTAGCAAGTGTGGTGCCTTGTAGTGACACCACATTCCCCCCCCCCCATGCACGCCCATATAAAGATGCTATCCACGTCAGGTGTTGCTGGCATGTATCTGTGTGTGAACAGCTGGCTAAGCAGCTTGACGTACATCCGCTTTGGGCGCTAGGTATAGTAATCAACATGCTACTACAATACGTTCTACACAAGGCAAGGACCTGAGTGAGTGGAAGAAATATTGAACAAACCTTTCACAAATTCAGTATTTAATTGTTCAAGATAATATATGCATGTAAATAGTATAATAACAATTAGAAGGCAGCACACACTTCCTTTGCATATCATTTTCTTTTGTGGCAAATAACTTTAAAGAAAAAAAACTGAAATTCTATCCCTCTTTCACTATCGAAACAAATTTCATAATAAAAATGTTTTAGGATGACCGGGTGCATTGTTGGATTTTTTTTAGCCTGTGTATTGTGAATATTTCTCTTTCAAATATTGACCCCATCCCATGGGAGAACACTTACAGGAAAAATATTGACACATTCTAACCACAATTGAGTCAAAATCTGAAAACAGAATTGTCAGTGACGTACAACACTTAGCACTGAAAGCACATTTGTCACAGGCATCAATAGAACAGAACTGCCCCTGGGATGGAGAAAACTACTGTTTATACAAAAATAGAATGTTTTAGAGTATGCAAACATTACAAAGAGAAGAAATTTTGAAAATCTTCTAGAAATGGGAAATGTTGAACAAAAAATATTTGCTGGTGATCAGATTTGAACCAGCGACGTGCGGCACACCAGCCAGTGATGGTAACCACTGCTTCTGACTGTGTGCAGTACAGCTCATGGCAATATCAAATTCTCGTGCACCCTTCATGTGAAAACAAATAAAAAAATAAAATTAAGAAGCCAAAAAAGCACAACGTACTTGACTGTAACATAAGTGTAGTGACATTAAGTTCAGTCACTCTTATTATACCAATATTTGCTTTGTTCCGTGCCATTCTATTCCATTAATGTTTGTTGTGAGACCCACCATTTTAAATACATTGTGGGATGTTTTGACATGATTGTCTAGGTCATAATCAAATGTTCAGTGGTAATCAGATACAGTTGATCCTTTAATTTGTCATACACACTAAGTTTGGACCTGTATCACTCATTTTCTCCCAAATAGATTTTTTCTGTGAAAATTCCATAAATGCCATCCAGACTTAGGTTTTCCATGATTTTTCGAAATTACTTAAGGCAAATGGCAGGATGTTCCCTTTGAAAATGGATGACTGAGTTTCTTTCTCATCTGTCCTTGATTTGAGATTGTACTCTGTCTCTAATAACCTCATTGTGGACAGGATGTTAAACTCTGGTGTTCCTTCCTCTTTCACAATTTAAACACTAAGCTTTAAGTAAGAGTTAATGGACACACACAGTTTAGACTGATGATACTCAGTATGCTATCACAAAGTATGCGTTGCAACACAATAGTTACTTCTTTGATTCTGGCTTTACCATTTGATCAGTCTGGATTATGTGTTCCTAAACCTGCACTGTGTAGCTACACTGGTACAGATCTCTACTGCAGGTTCTTGACTCCCATGATGCACCACCTGTAAGTTCTTCTGTTATGGTGTAACTGCTTTCTACTATACTGCTCTCCACCCCATTTTGAGGTATTTCCTATTCTGTTTCCTTTACTTTGTCTCCTTCTTAAAAATTTGCTTTGTGTCTCTTTATCATTCTCATATTTTAATTTTCTGCTGTTTACATTTTTTATGTTTATCCCTTATATCTGATAAATAAATCACATTCTATCTTCATTTGATTGGGTTTTCAAATCTCATCTGATGCAGTCCCTAACAATCAGTCATTTTTCTCATCCTGTCTGGTAAGTCTCCCCTGACCCAGGATTCTGGACAACTTTTCAGAACTCTGCCCCTTTTCCTAAACCTCACCAGTCCTTTTCCTTCACTTCTCTTCCTTCCTCTTCAACCCTTCTGCCACAAGAAGCCGTGGGCCACTGGCTCCGAAAGCTTGGCAACTTTAATACCTTTACATGTGTGCTCTCCTTTGCTTTCTGAGTTGATTTTTTTTATCTACCCAATACATTACATTTGCAAAAATTAATTGTTTACATTTGATGATAGCTTCATTCTTCAATCACTTTTATTATTCATGTAGTCCATAATGTGGCATACAGGCATAAGATCCAGTACATTCCTCTATGGCATTTAATGTTCATAGCAAATTTTTTGCTCATTGATTTTTGTTGTGTTGATGCAGCAGATTTCAGATATTGGCGTGGGAAGCTCAGTCAGTTGAGCATTGCCTGTGAAGGCAAGGTTAGGGATTGGAGACCGAATCTGGCACACAGTTTTAATCTGTCTGGAATTTTCAAAACTGTGCACACTCGATTGCAGAGTGGAAGACTCACTCTGTAAATATAAGATGTGGTTTACATTTGATGCAATGGTAGAGGTATGACTTATGTAAACAAGGGTAGTCTGATATGGGAGCAGCAACATATTACAGCTTTCCTTGTGTCATTTGGTTGATGATATTTTAGACTATGTAGGACTTGCTACAACATATTTTTCTAGACAAAGGAGTAAATACATTGATGGGTGAGAAGCAACCATCCTTATCCAAATGAGAATAGCATTGTGTGTGAATAGTAGACTCCATCTCAGGTGGCCTGATGATTACAAAAATAATCTGTTCATCATCATCAAAACAATCAGGAACAGTTTCCTCCATTGTTTTGGTCTGTTCAATATGTTAGCCTCACAATTTTCCTCTATTTTCTGAAGTGCTGTTCTACCACCAACCCATTCCAGTCCTCTCCTTTTTTCGGAATTCTTGGTCTTCCTCTTGGTCTTTTGCCCCAGAGCTTCAGTTCATGCATTTTTCTTGAAATTCTATCGCATGTTATTCTCTTAACATGTCCGTACTGCTTAAGCCTTGCAGGTTCTATCCACTTTTTCTAAGTGTTTCTGTACCATCTCCCAGTTTCTTAATTTTGTTGAGATTATCCTTGATACCACCCCTCTGCTTATGCGAAATTTCAATTTATATGCCTGTATCTTGCTAAAGGGGATCAGATGTGGAAGTGACCATAAAAATTGAATATTTCTTTCATGCCCCACAAAAATAGCAATTTCCCCTACTTTCAAAAGTGTATAGTTTGTTAATATTTGCACTTTTATTTTCCTTAAAATGTTGTGCATAGCTTGTGGCCTCTTCCTGCAGTCACTTGCTCTTTTGGTTAAGTGATGATGCTTGGCAACCAGAAAAATGGATTTTTCTTGAGTTTTGTCAGTCACTTTGTCAGAAAGATTCCACATACATATTTAAAAAAGCCGTGACAGGTAACAGAGCTTATAAACACACCACTTTATTTTTTGTTGTCATGAATTAAGATTTGTAAAGATTGCTTTCTCCACATTACTACTTATGATGGGTGTGACTTTAACTTTTCTGTTTTTTTTTTTCATGTTTGTGGTGTACCAAATAGAAAGAGTGAAGAAATTTAATACTAATCCTAAGTTCTGTAGCAATCAGTTTAAAACTACAACAGTTACCAGGGATGCTGTGGAAGAGTGATCTGTGCAACAAGAAAAATCGCCATGTAATAGTATCAAATGCAAACTTCCTTTTATGTGGAGACTCTTTTGGCCGTTAAGTGTAGTTAAAGACAGACAATATTGTAACATTCAAATAAGGAAGCTGAAGAGAATAGGTCAAGTTCAGAAGTGATTCGTAACAAAGTAAAGACATTAATGGAACCACCTTTCAAGTGGAAAATGTATAAAATGGCCCCCTCCTCATAAAAGGCAGTCTATTGTGAAGATTAATAAAATATTGTTTATGATAGTGTGTCATAAAACTATCAGGAGTGTTAATTCCAATTGCTTTATTGTTACTAAAAAAGAGGCCTTACTTTCATTTGTTTCAGGACCATAAAGTCTGTGAGGTAGCACTATCAAAATACAAAATTGCTACTCAGTATGCACCTGAATCAGCACCATTGTGGAGTAACATTGGGATGTGCTTTTTCGATATGAAAAAGTTCATTGCAGTAAGTCATTGTGGTGTTACAAATACAAAATGCAAGTTCAGTGTACTTTTCTGTTCTCATTTCTTGTCTTTTCTTTCTGCCCATTCATTGCATTTTATACAACCTTCACAGAGTTTATCCTCTTCTTCCCACAGACTAAACACCTCGACCTCACCATCATGTGTTAAGATTTTCATCATATCACTCTAATTTTGATTTTCTGAGATCAAATACAGGTAATTTGAATAGCAGGTTGGTCCTTGCAGTGAAACAATGCCCAAGGCTTCCACTATCAAATGTCAGTTTGCACCTGTGCTTCATATTTAATGACCTCATTGCCAATGTGACATTATGTGATAACAGTTTTTCCATTGTTTTGTTTAATCTTCTTATTCTGCCAATGATGACAATTCTAAATTATGTTCTCCATTCTCTTCTCAATTGCTTTTTGTCCCTTATTTATTTGATGTTATTTTTCATCTCTGCCACCATCTTTAAAATCTTATTGGCTCCAGTATAAAGAGCATTACCCTTTTCTCCTCCTGCTTAATAATGTGTAACTTATTTCCGTTGAACACTGTTTATAAGTTGGTTTCCCACTTCTTAACTCAGCACACTACTTTCTTTCTACAATTATAACTTATGTATTTTCAGGCCATCAGCTGCCTGAAGAGAGCAAATCACCTGTCTCCTTTTGATTGGAAAATATTATACAATCTTGGACTGCTTCATTTAGTGACACAACAGTATGCATCAGCTTTTCATTACTTGTCTGCATCGCTAAATGTCCACCATAGATATGGGAATGCATTTATGCTGCTTGCTCGTAAGTGCATTATACTGAATTAGTTATCAAAATATTCAATGAATTATACACTGTTTATAAAAATCTAACAAGTGGCACACAGTGGCATTGTTTCAAGGAATATTAATTGTTCAAACTGTATAATTTTGTCACAGAAAAGAAGGGGAAACTGAAATGTAGTGGAAAAATATTGGCCAGCTATGAGCAGGACTCCATACAAACTTAACTATGTATATATGATTAAAAAAAAAAGATTGCCACTCACTATACAGTGGAGATGTTAAATCGCAGACAGGCACAACAAAAAGTCTGTTTGTTTAGCTGTCTTTTTGTTTTGCTGTCTGCAACTCAGCATCTCAACTATATGGTGAGTAGCAATCTATCCTTTTCATTGTATCGTAATTATGTATACAGGCAGTTCATCCATCCTGGGAATTGAGAATATTGACAGTTTTTGCTTGTTATTGACATTCATACTGGCAAGATATTGGTCCTGAAAATTCCAAGTTTTTTAAGAATGTTTTAATTATAATTTTGAAATGGGACAAAAAATGACAAAAATATTTGTTTCATATGACATAATTACATATTTACACTTTTCAGATGTTTTTTCTTTACTTGACTGTAAAACATTGCTGTTTTCGTAATATTGAGTCTAGGCCAGTGGGAAGTACCCTATAGGTTTTGATGAGCAAATTTCCAGCTATCAAAACATGTGACATAAATGGCCATTTTTTTTATTACATTGACATAGAAGCTTCAGCTTCAATTTTTTGCACCAACAAAGAACCATGTGTGACATTAATTTTCAACTTGATATAACTACTTGTTCCTGAGAAAATGGGTTTTTAAGAGTGATATACCTACGTATTCCTGAGAAAATGGGTTTTAACAGTTGGACAGACAGACAGACAGAAAACAAAGTCATCCTATAAGGGTTCCATTTTTACTGGTTGAAGTACAGAGCCATAAAAAAGGTTAAAAGGTTAATAACAAACTTCTGTGAATCAGTATTTGCTCCCAAAAGGTTTTATATATCCAAGAAACTAATACTTATGACAGGATAGCAAACGGGATTGTTTAAAAACTGACACAAATGGCAGCTTTTAGAACTAGAGATTTCTTCATTTGACAAAACTGTGAAATGGGACTATTCGGGGATTAAGTGAAAAGTCATTTGGTATCCTGTGTGAACACACTGGAGTTCTTTCCAGCAGTGATTCCTATTTTCTTAAGGGCTTCATAATTGGTCTAACAATGGAACTGTTAATAACATAACAAACTCCTCCACCTGTGTGGCCTGCCTGGAACCTGCTGAATGGGCGGGGTCCGGCATGCAGTTGCCATGTTCACCGTCTGCCTTCAGTGATGCAAATGCTTTCCAATGTCTCACATGCTCTGAGGACATGTTCCCCAAGTGTAGGCTACTATGGAATGTGCCTCCATATTTTTAGGTAGGCTGTAAATTGCTCGTAGATAGACAAACAGTGCACTTTCATTGAAGCCACTGTAGAAGAAATTGAGCTTCTTGCACACATGAATGTATGTGAAATTAAACTAATGAATCTCAACATTTCCTTGGTGAGTTGAATATTCCATCAGTTTTAGGACATACAACTGGAAAACAGTTATTTATTCTTTTTATACTTTAGCTGAAAACCTTTTAGTCATTTTCAAAGCAATGTAGTAGTGGCCTATTGAAAGTAAAGTTGTACCTATTTTTTCCTGAGATGGCAAGAAATGTACAACGATACAATGTAAACATCAAAGTACATACATAACAGGTGAAACTGCCAGAATTAAAATACCATTATCACAGATAAAACATGAAATTTAATAAGAAATGCATAATGCATTAAACTGGTATTGTGTTCTATGTACACGACACAGAGATTCTTTGTAGTAGCTGGAAACACACATTATTTATGAGATAGCTTTTGGAACTAGTGGCAGACATCATAATAACAAACTATAACGACTCTGAACACACTTCCTTTGAGAGTGAACATGAAATGTAACCACATTCCATGAATTGTCTAAATGGAAGTCTCACCCTGATTGATTACATTATTTGCCATATCTTTCCAGTAGAGTGCAAAAGAATGAGGCAATAGCTAGTATCTGAAATTTGGTACCAAGCAACAAGTGGGAATTCGACATTGTCTGCATGGCTGAGCTGGAGAAGGCCAGTGCATCACGGTCTGTAATGCGAAGAGTTTGGACCATGTGTGTGGTTTTCTCTACATTACATTTACCACATTAGGCAAAATTTTAGAGGTGTCTATCATTCATTATAGTAGAGCATCCTTCAATGACTGAAGAGCTGCTGTGTTGGTAGATCGGTGGAAGGTAACTCACCGTTTTTCTTGAGTCTCTCTCTACCTACAGAGAAAAACTATCTCTCATTCAGAAGAAAGCCAATTGTACTGATAACTATACTGTCATCATCCATTTCCTCTGGCTGATCCTGCATTCTAGTTGGCAGAGCTTTCTTAATTCATTGTGAGTATTCCTGTATCTTGAACACTGACTGTAGGTTTACTAGTTTGTGGTGGATACACTCAGCATCTGACATTAAGTGGGCACTTTGCATCAAAGTTTTCAAGGCCCCTCAAAGTTGTCAAGAATGATGACACCTGAATGCCTGCAAATAGATGGATGGGTGTCCAGTGAACATAATGTCCTCAAGACATATACCTTTTTCTAAATTAGTGTTTTTACAGGGGTCCTCACTTGTTCAATAATATTTTAAAACCATTAATATATTGTCCCTCTTAAGGTGTGTATTAGTGTATTGTCAATTATAGAAATATTGAGGAACAGTACTGACAACCCCAAAAATATTCTCAGTATTGTCAGTATGTGCCGAGCGTGAGCTGTCCAGACAGTGTTAGTGTGCATTGTTTGTTTGCAGTTCATCTTTGAGTATTAAGATTACACATCTATAGATCATGTAGCTACAGATATTGATAGTAAAAAATGTCATATTGTTGTCCAAAACCTGGGCCTAGCAGACCACCTCTGCCAGATCTTAAAAACTAACATTCATGTAGAAACTCCTCCTAAACTTTGTACATACAAAAGAATGTTTTCCAAATCAGCCCTGCATCAGTTTAAATCCCAGCTAGAATATGAAGATTGGAGGGAAGTCTATGCAGAAACCAACGCAAATCAGAAATTTATCAAGTTCATGTCAATTTTTAAACTCAGATTTGAAGAGATGTTTCCCAAAACTCTTTATCAAATTAAAACTACAAAGAGAAATCAGTGGGTGACTACAGGTATCAAAAAATCCTCAGAAACTCTTAGATATCTCAACTCCATAAAAAATAATCAATCTAACCCAGAAGTTCTGCAATCCTACAAAAAGTACAGGAAAATTTACAGAAAGGTGTTGCTAGCCGCAAAAAAACTTTCAAACAACAAAATATTACTTGAAGCTGAAAACAAGAGCAAAGCAGCCTGGAACATCGTCAAACAGGAAACATCTAACTCTGCTAAAAAGGACCTCAATTCACATATTAAAAACAAAGATGTACCAGTAGGTAACCCTAAAAAATTAGCTGATTTTGTAAACTCATATTTCAGTAGTATTGCAAAAAAATTACAGCAGAAATTTCCAGATAAGTATGATTTACCTACTCAGAACCAGCCAACAAACTCAATGGTGCTCTTGCCAACTACAGAAAGGGAAGTGGCACTAGTAGTACACCAACTAAAAAATAAAACTTCAGTAGGACTTGATGAAATCCCAGTCTGCGTAATTAAAGATTGTATAGACTCCATAAAGGGCCCATTAACAGACATAATTAATGAATCTTTCGAATCTGGATACTTTCTGGAGTACCTAAAACAAGCATAAGTTATACCTATCCTTAAAAACGGAGATGTGGAAAATGTAGAGAACTACAGGCCGATCTCTATACTGTCTATCATTTCTAAAATAATAGAAATACTAGTCAAAAAGAGACTGCTAAATTACCTGAATAAATATAATCTTCTTTCCAATGACCAATTTGGTTTTAGGCCCAGAAAAGGCACTCAATATGCTATAGCACAGTTCACTAAAGTAATTTTAGAAGCACTGGACAAAGGTGAAAATGTAAGTGGTATCTTTTTAGACTTGTCCAAGGCCTTTGATACAGTTGACCACAAAATCTTACTTCATAAATTAGGGCAAATAGGAATAAGAGGTGTGACAAAGAAGTGGTTCAAATCATACTTGGAAAACAGAGTTCAACGAGTTGAGATATCACAAGTTTCAAACAATTCCCTTATAAAACACCTGTCTGACCCAGAAAATGTGAATATAGGCATCCCACAGGGAAGTGTATCAGGCCAAATATTGTTTCTTATATACATTAACGACTTCCCACAAAATATCAGACATGGTGAAAAAATACTTTTTGCTGATGACAGCAACATAGTAATAACAGGTGAAAATCCAACACAACTGTCAGAAAGAGCAAACGATGCTCTCAATGATGTCCACAACTGGTCATTAAAAAATAAAGTAACCCTAAATGTAAAGAAAACTAACTATATTAACTTCCAATTGAACAAAAAACACAATGCCACTAGAATAAAAGTTAATAATAATGAATTAGAATGTGTAATAAGTACCAAATTCTTAGGGATGAATGTAGACAGCCAACTGAAATGGACAAACCATGTTGACATTTTGGCAAAGAAATTATCCACAGCATGCTATGTTCTAAGAATCCTTGCACCGGTATGCAATAATACCTGTCTTAAAATAACATATTATGGATATCTACACTCAGTCCTCAGATATGGGATCATGTTTTGGGGAACAAGTGCCAGTAACATACAAACTGTGTTCAAAGTACAAAAAAGAGCCATAAGGATAATAACAAATAGCAACAACAGGGCCCACTGTCTAGAATTATTTAGAAAGCTAGGAATTCTAACTGTTTCTTGTGAGTATATCTTTCAGAATATAATGTTCATTAAGAAAAATCTCAACATGTACAACACAAACAGCCTGATACATGACCATGAAACAAGAGCTTGTCACCACCTCCATCTAGATAGAAAGAACAAGGCAAAGATGCAAAAAAGTATATTTTATAATGGGATAAAACTGTATAACAAATTACCACAAGAAATTAAAGAAATAAATGAGCCCCTCACTTTCAGACAAAAGCTTAAAACCTTTTTAGTAAGTAAAAGTTGTTATACTGTAAAAGAATATTTAACATAGATGTAGATTATTAGCAACATATGACATTATCACCAGAATATTATGTAATTATAAAAAATATGACTAGTTATAAAAACTACACAAAATATGAGAAACCTGTTTAATTGTAAATGTATGTGTGCTCATGTTTTGTAATCTGACGACATCCATACAATATTTATTGTGTTACTTAAAATCCGTCTTGATTGCAAATTTTTTTATTATTCATATGACCGGTTTCGGTTCATTCAGAACCATCTTCAGATCTGATATTTCAGTTACAGGAGTAACCCGTCCAAATCCAGCAACTTTCACATGCTACGTAGCATGTGAAAGTTGCTGGATTTGGACGGGTTACTACTGTAACTGAAATATCAGATCTGAAGATGGTTCTGAATGAACCGAAACCGGTCATATGAATAATAAAAAAATTTGCAATCAAGACGGATTTTAAGTAACATTATAAAATCACTGATTTCGGTTATCCCGTAAGACATTATGTCTGTTTTTGCAAAATATTTATTGTTCCACGGATGAATAATTAAATAAATAAATAAAAAACATTAAGATGGTATTTAAAGCAGAAAAACTGCAGTCATCATCATAATGTGAAACAATCAATTTATCTGACATTGAAAAGGCTTTTCATTGGCTTACAGGTCAAGGGTGGAAGCATTTCTGAAGAGGCTAGGTTTGCGAACTGTTGTTTGCTGCTTTTGGTTGAAATATACACTGCACGGCATAAAACACTATCCAAAATATGCACTGAGGCATATAGACAATCGTTTTTCCCTCTCTCTATTTGTAACTAGAACAGAAAAGAGAATGACTATTAGTGGTACAGGGTACTCTCTGCCATGTATCGTATGGTGGCTTGTGGAGTCTGTGTAGATCCTTATGTAGTTGTAGAGAGGTGTTCTGCATCAAAGTATGGTGTGCTGTTAAAGTTGCGAGAGTGTATGTTAAGAGTCAACCAATATATTTCTTCCCCCTACACATGTCTCAAACAAAGACCATGAAGGTAAAATTATAGAAACTTGGGCCCACACAAAGGGTTACCAGCAATTGTTCTTCCCACAAACCATTTGCAACTGGAACAGAAAAAGGAGGAAGCGACACTGGTACACAAAGTACCCTCAGCCACACATATAAGGTGCTTGCGGGATACAGATGTGGATGTAGGTAATTGTCAACATTTCATATAATTATTGACCGAATTTAAAAATGTAAAGTACTGTCTTCGTGTACTCACAAAGAGGTATAATCTTAGGTCAAGGATTAAAACGGTGAGCCAACTATTGAAGTTAGAAACTTTGTCTGAATCTTGAGGCAGCATGATCACAATGTGCAAATTACACAGATTATATTTATTCAGTATTTGAAAAAGAGAACACTTCCAACAAACTTAACACACAATTTCAAACTTTTTCTTGTTGACACCTCCACATAATGATGAAAAGAAAAAAGTTTATTAATTACTACATTTTTGCTGTTCATGCAGTAAAACTTCAACATTAGGCATGATGTTTCAACTTATCACTTTCTTACTGCTAGCTCAATTTGCAGCACATTTTGCAGACAGTATCCATCTATACACTGAATGTACCTGTGACATTACATTATTTTACGAGACATAGTTCAGGAGATGCAATGTCATAAACATTGAAATGCACGGGGAACTAGCTTTTGCTTAAAACGCAGTGCAATTTACCTAGCACCATTCAGTAATAGGAGCACTTAGCAGCATTAAAAGTAATTTCAAGTGCTTTCTAAATCTTTTCTCTCTCATACACTTAACAACAAACAATTAACACTTTAGCTCATTTGTAAAATAATTCGACATTTAAAACTGTTTTATACGTGCGAGTTTGATTCTTTAAAGAATTGCTGGTGGAGGATTTATTTATCGTCTCTCAACAGTGTTTACTGATATAAGTAAGTTGTAGATCATGGTGCTGATAGACTATGTCCCATTGTGTTATTTTTCCCCTCATATTTTCACCTATTATATGCACTAGCTTACCAAGGTTAAGTGTCTGTTGCGCATATAATCTTTTGTGAAGAGATCCACATACTTATTTTATTCAGTGTTTTGGAGCACAGATATCCAGAGAAAGTATACGGAAGTTTCACACTGCTGTAGCTCAACCAAATGCTGTGTCCTAAGATGCAAACTGTATACTTCAATTACATAATCACATTTGGACGGTGGATGTATATATGTTATTACTGTTTTATTTTTGAGTAGCAGATGGATGTTGTACATAATGAATAGCTGAGAAAAAGAAATTTCAAAGTACTGTTGGTCCAGTGAGGTGGATAGTAAGGAACAATTCCTGTTATGTAGTTGTTACTATTCTACAGTGTACCTTTTGTTTCCATGTAAAAATTCCAACTCACTCAAAGATGGTTCCGTACACCTGCTAGAGTATGAATAATTAGCAGCTCTAGAGTCTGGATTCTCTGCAACAGAAATTAATCAGCAAAGTACAAGTGTCGAAATTGGACTGGTATTTTCACTTCTTTCAAGGACAGAGATTCGGACAGTGTCAAAGGCATAGCTCTGATACAGATTCTAATGCAGCAATACTGTATTTTGTGTAATTTAGTGGATGCCAAAGTGATGCTGCTCTGGTACTACCATGCTGTAGTTTGATGACATCATGCAGGTGACATATAAAATGCGGCCACTGTCAAAAGATGCATGCCTTGCTAAGTATGAGGCAGCAGACAAATAATGTTTATCACAAGTAAATGCCATTACCGTATTTACTCGAATCTAAGCCGCACTTTTTTTTCCGGTTTTTGTAATCCAAAAACCTGCCTGCGGCTTAGAATCGAGTGCAAAGCAAGCGGAAGTTCTGAAAAATGTTGATAGGTGCCGCCACAGCTAACTTCTGCCGTCGTATATATGTAGCGCTACACAAGCATGCTTTGTGGGCACAAAGATAAATACTGGCGCCAAAACCTCTGCATCAGTAAATAAATTTAAAAAAAAATGGTAGAAGACGAGCTTTTCTTTTCTCCGCGCCGAGTTTCGACCACTGCATTTTCATACATTATCCAACGAAGTAAATACAAATTTCGTATTGTTCATCTTCGAATGTAGCAGAATTTCAATATACTACGAAAATCCGACTGGCAAGACTGTTAGGGATGTTTGTCAATATGGCCAATTCTACGTTCCGAGTTTTTGCCTACCTGTGAGAAGAGATGGTTGCTAATAGGAACCTGATGAAATGTGAATCACATACAGTATTCTCTTCACCATAAGAATAATACGAATATAAACATTTTGCCATGTATTCCTTCGTGTTTGTTGCTATCTCATTTAAATCCTGTCTGCGTAATAAACTACGAAACTAGAGTGAGACAACAGCAAACGCGGAAGAATATACGTATCGTGTCATGTTTATATTCGTATTATTCTTATGCCTAATAGTGATACAGTCAGAAATGAAGCACGGCAACTGACTAGATTTTAAATGTAAGATGACTAATTTCTGAGCAGAATTTGATGTACTAAAGAAGCGGCCGCAAAGATTTTCAAACGGAGGAAAATTTTCTCAAAACTCTCGTTCAGAACATGTTCTATCATACGCATGTTCTATCATACGCATTTGGTTCTTTTTGATCATTATCAAAGAAAGCAGCAGTGTAAGTAACAACAAATAGCAGTCTCTTGCCATTGTTTCGCTAATGAGACGATTCCTTTTTTTTTTTTTTTTTTTTTTTTTAAAAAAAGCGGCGGTAGCGCGCACAAAAGCAAGTCATGCCGCGAGCGGCAACAGGCCGTAAACACGCACTATCAAAATGCGACAAACAATGCATTACACAGTACAGTAATGCATTTTCAGCTTAGAGTGATGTAAACACCTATAACAAAGAAAACGGCACTTATCAGATCAAAGCAAAATAAGCAATCGATTCAAACCAGACGAAGCACGTGAAAAAGGAAGGGTACCCGCATAAATACGGAAGGAGCGCTTGACGCATAGCAATGGCTACCTGGTAAAGCTTAACTGCTAAGCTTACGACTCGAACCAAACTACTGTAGCTGTATCGTCTTTCATTCGACCTAAATTGTGTCTCATATTACAATGGACCAACTTTGTTTCGATTTGGAGGTGCGGTCTAAAACTTTTCTCTGCCCTTGAATTTCGAGTCTCAAATTTCAGGTTCGGCTTAGATTCGGGAAATTTTTTTTTCCTTTATTTCGAGTCTCACTTTTCAGGTGCGGCTTAGATTCGAGTGCGGCTTAGATTCGAGTAAATACGGTACTTTTAGGAAGTAATACTACTAGTCCATTTTTTGTTGACTAACTGTTTGGTGCTGTGAAAGCAATATCTAATCTGTGTTGCTGACACTGTTATCTCTGCATACTGTAATAATTTAACATTTGGTGGCATAGGAATTTTGTTATCATTTCTTGAGGAAGAGTTTGCAATTCCACACTGGCCCACCATATCATTGCTCAACCACATCGTGGCCATTGAAAGTGCATAAGACCATTTAATTCTGTGCCAAAAGCATTTGGAATTCCTAGTTTGAATCCTAATTACTAGTATAGGAGATTGTGCAGTATTTGAGAAGCTGAGATATGTAACAAGACTGCAGTGAACACAGCCTTTTAAATTGCTGATAGTGTTTGGTATTACCACTGAATGTGCCTGGAAAAAGATGAAAAAAAGTTTATCAGTTGCTACATTTTCACTTCAGTATCAAGCATGGTGTTTTAATTTCTTACTACTTTACTGCTAACTCTATTCACAACACATTGTTCAGCTGTCACATCTTTAGTATGTGTACTCAATGATTATCATAAGATCTGTCCAATTTCTGAAGGCATTTTGAGTGCTGGGCAGTAAGCAGTATGTTCTGATTGGAAGTTGCCAAGTGCTCTCATTCTCAAGAACTGTATGAATACAGCCTGGGTAGTTTGCGTGCTATGAGTTATGCTGCTTCAAGACAGAGACACAGTTTCTAACTTTAATGCTTGACTTATTGTGTTAATCCTTAATCTAAGATTATACTGCTGCACAAGTAGGTTAACACAGCACTTTGATTTTTTCCTGGTTTTATCTTCATGGTCCTTTTATGAGATATACACAGAAGGAGGTAATATATTAGTTTATTCATCTAGAATGTACATACTCATAACTTAATAGTAGACTACAACATGAAGCAGAACATCTCTCTTGCAATGTTTGCCATTGAAATATGGGCTGAGCATCTCTGTGACGATCTCGCACCTACCAAATGAACTTAAAACTAAATGTATTGCTCTTCTTTCGATCTCCTCTATTTCCCTAACATTCCTGTCTGATATGGATTCTACACTGATTTCACCATGATACATCTTAAATGAGGACCATGAAGACAAGATAACATTCCACCACATTTTAACCCTTCACGTCAGTCATTTGATTTCACAGTAAAGGATCACCGTCAATGTACACTCATTACTATGAATGGATTTTAATTGACAGTCAAGTGAATCTTCTGCATCACCCTTGGGGTTACTGAGTGCTCTCATTTTTGTATCAGAGGCATCACAAGGTGCACTGTGCATCTTCAACGAAATGAAGCCCATGAAATCTCTCCGATTGCCATGGCTCACCCAAATCATTGAAAAACTAGCTTCTGCCTAAAAGAGAATGCAAATTACACACATGCACATGCCGCCGCCCCCCCCCCCCCCCCACACACACACACATATTTACTCTGCAGTATTGTGTCAGGAGGTTAAAATTGTGCCAGTGACTCTCCTTGAAGATGGCAATATTCAAGTGCTGCTCAAATTTGGCTGATAACCTAACAGTTTTGTTATACCTGGAACCCATTCAATAGTTCTCCAGTCCTCTCCACAGCAGGTGCTAAGAAATTCAACCTATCTGTAAGACTCCACAGAAGGAAGTTTGAATCATCCACTCCTTTTCATGTGAGCAGCATTTTAGCCAACAAGCTGCTGTTTGCAATAAAGAACAATGAAAAACCCATTTTGAAATAGTTCATGGTTGTCTTCATAGCAATTTCACTTCATAACAGGAAGATGTGCTTTACAGGATTTCAATCTCTATCAATTCTCTGTCATTAATAAGGCTTACACACAAGATTACAGCATACATTAGAAAATTAAGGTATATACCAGGGATCAAATAAGTTTGAAAGGACCTCGAGAAGCCACCATTATAGCATGGATCCTACAAGTTGAAAAGGACCTTGAAAAGCCCAAACAGAAGGAGTGGAGGTAGTATACAGTAATCTCATCACTTAAATGATAATTTATTGGCTAGGATAAAAAATAAAATAAAAAATTAAATTAAATAAATAGCATATGGAGAGAGAAAGAGAGCCATATGGAAATCAAGAAAATGAATCTAAAAACACCACATGATCCAACAGGGCCCACATGTAAATAATAATAAAGAATAAATTTTATTTGTTTGTAATTATGTTTGTATTATAATTTTACTTTCAATTTATTTGTTTTAAGTACATGAAAGTCATTAATTAAGGGATTTGAAGTCAATGTTTAACAGCCGTGTCATATTGTGTGGACAATAATTACTTTCACCCAACATACTGCAGTCCCTGGCAAAGCTATTTCAGTGTTTGGATAAGCTTCTTGTAACCCATACTTTGAGAAACAGTCAAAACATGCAGATGGGAATCTGTTTCAGTACTCTTAATTTACTCTTTTACCTAGAACTTGAAAGCAGCTATTACTTTAGCTAACTGTGATGTATCAATGTCTCCTTGATACATGCCAACAAAATCAGCTGAACATTTTTAAAGATGGGACACAGAGCTTTCATTTAAGTTGTTTCCTGACTGGAAATTAAAGTCAGATGATATGTTTTGATATGTATGAGATCTGTTTTCCATTGCACTCTAGCTCATACAGTTTCACTCCCGTCATCAGTTGACAAAAATTGGATGCCTCCAATCAAATACCAAATTTGCTTCAGCATGAGCTCACCAACATAGTGAAGTTGCAGCAAGAACTCCATCATTTGACAAGAGTTAGTTGTGCAGGCAGCATGTGTGAACAAGGTGCATTGTTGCCACATAAACCATTGTACAGATAGACAGCTGTGTGGTAGTAGTTATTTCTTCCTAATGCTGATTGGACGAAATAGAAATGCCGCTGTGGCAATACCATGTACGAGGTCACTTATTATCCCGAACATTTTTGTTTGTTTTGGTAGTACTGTTATTTTTCGTTGGTGACACATGCTTTGTTTATTTTTTGTTATATCTTTGCAATTTTCTAGCTCTTAGGTTAGTTTCATTATTGCTGCTGTGCTGTTAATCATGGCTGCTCCGCTGTCTATTTGCACCACAGAAGAGCAACGTTCAGTGATCCATTTTTTGTGGTCGGAAGGCATATTGGGGGCCGAAATTCATTGAAGACTTTTGGTACAGTATGGGAACAGTGTTTTGCCACAACATAGTGTCTATGAATGGATTGAAAAATTCCGAAATGGTGGCACAACTGTCACGTATGATGAAGGAGCCAGATGGCGATATACCGCCACAAATGAATAAACCATTGAGTGTTCACATGAAATGATTCTCTTAGACAGACGATTAACTATTGACGAAGTGGCACATCATCTGAAAATTAGTCACGGTTCTGCCTACGAAATCATCCGCAACAGACTTGGGTTTGATAAAGTTTGTGCAAGATGGGTCCCAAAACAACTCACACAATCATTACTGGTGACGAAAAATGGATCCATCATAACAAGCCAGAGAGTAAACAGCAGAGCATGGAATGGAAACATCCAAATTTTCCATGCAAGAAAAAGTGCAAGATCCAACTGTCCACCGGAAAACTGATGCTTGCAGTTTTTTGAGACGCACAAGGTCCAGTACTGGAACATTCTGGGGAAAGGGGCACAACAATAAATAGTGTACATTACAGTGAGATCCTTACTGCCAGGCTAAAGCCTACAATTCCAAGCAAACACCGAGGATTGCTGTCAAAAGGTGTTGTGTTGTTGCACGACAATGCCCGTCTGCATACTGCTTCCCACACTGCTGAAACACTCCAGAAACTCAAATTTGAAGTACAGGATCATCCTCCATATAATCCCGATCTGGCCCGTTCTGATTATCACTTGTTTGGTTCACTCAAACAGGAATTAAGGGGCCATCGATTTGCCTCCGATGAAGCAGTGAAAGAAGCGGTGCATTCCTGGCTCGCAGGTCAACCAAGGACCTTCTTTTATGAGGGCATCAAGAAACTTGTACAACGATGGACCAAGTGCATTGAAACGCAAGGAGACTATATTGAAAAATTAGGCTGTATTTACAGTCGCTGGCCAAGAGAAAGGGTACATTTTGTAAGCAGGACATAGAAAAATGAGGCGAAGGAGAACTTCTTCGGCCAAGAGAAAGGGTACATTTTGTAGGCAGGAGATAGAAACATGAGGGGAAAGATAACTTCTTTGGCCAAGAGAAAGGGTACATTTTGTATGCAGGAGATAGAAACATGAGGGGAAGGAGAACTTCTTCAGCCAAGAGAAAGGGTACATTTTGTAGGCAGGAGATAGAAACATGAGGGGAAGGAGAACTTCTTGTGGTTAATTTTAAAACTGCACTTGTGCCCCGCATTCATGCCAGGCATCCGTCTCCCCATGCCATCTGTGTTTTTAAAAACATAACAAATGTAATAATCTTTCTCTCAACTTGCCACATTTTTTTAAATATTATAGCCAGTCCTAGAACTTCTCGTAGGACCTGTATAATGCCTGAAGCTGACAGCTTGCTTAACAAACTAATGTACCTGCAACTGGTATTCAAGAAACTTCAATATTCGTCACAACATTTAAGAAAGCCTTTCAAGAAATAATGATAATCATCCATGGGAAAATGTTCAATAGTGTTTCTTGCTTGTGTAAGGAACGTTCCTTTAAAAGTGCTAGATTCATGAAAATGAGATTCTCTTCAGCCAATTGATCAAGGTGGAAAATATTCGTGAGGACTGTGAAGGATGAATTTTTTTGTGAATGATAGGAATCTACAAAGTTTTGTGTGAATGTGGTAAATATTGTGTACAACAGATATCTAGCATACTAAAAGAATCAACAATGTAGGAAAAGATATATTGCTACACACTGTACAGAACACATGTCAATTGGCAGACAGGCATGATTAAAACACACTCACCTGTAGTTTTCGGCCACAGCCTTCGTCAATAAGGTGGACACACACACAACATTCACACATCCACACAAGCAAGCACACCTTATGCACTTATGACCACCAACTCCAGCATCTCAGGTCTCACACATCATACCTTTAAATTACTTACCTGAAAGCAGTGTAGTATTTAGTGTCCTACAGAAGAAAGTAAGAACTGTCCAGTTACAATCCCATCATTAACTCCAAAAACTTTTTGCATATAACCAATAAAATAGTTACTTTAATACCAATAAAACGTATATTGTAGCTCTTCACTCCACATCTTAATCAGGTTTCCAAGTTAATGTTACCCTGAATTGTCAATAATTATACTGAAATAGACATTCCGTTACTGATACTGAGCAGGTAGAAATGAAGAATCTGTGAAAAATCGTTGTTTCTGAAGGCAAATTGCAGTCATGAAGGGCTATTTTGCTGAATTTGAATATCTGGATGAGCAGGCAACTAGAAAACCTAATCAAAATCACTGTGCTCCCATACTGATGGTAACATATTTTGTCACTCTTACATTGTCTCATACTATAGTTCAATACTGACACTGTCTTGCTCTGATCATCTCGCATTTCACTTGCCATATTTATTTCTAACAGTCATTGTTTATGTGTTTATTTCACATGTCAGACATTCATCGCGATGTATAAGTATAAATTACACTCCTGAAAATTGAAATAAGAACACCGTGAATTCATTGTCCCAGGAAGGGGAAACTTTATTGACACATTCCTGGGGTCAGATACATCACATGATCACACTGACAGAACCACAGGCACATAGACACTGGCAACAGAGCATGCACAATGTCGGCACTAGTACAGTGTATATCCACCTTTCGCAGCAATGCAGGCTGCTATTCTCCCATGGAGACGATCGTAGAGATGCTGGATGTAGTCCTGTGGAACGGCTTGCCATGCCATTTCCACCTGGCGCCTCAGTTGGACCAGCGTTCGTGCTGGACGTGCAGACCGCGTGAGACGACGCTTCATCCAGTCCCAAACATGCTCAATGGGGGACAGATCCGGAGATCTTGCTGGCCAGGGTAGTTGACTTACACCTTCTAGAGCACGTTGGGTGGCACGGGATACATGCGGACGTGCATTGTCCTGTTGGAACAGCAAGTTCCCTTGCCAGTCTAGGAATGGTAGAATGATGGGTTCGATGACGGTTTGGATGTACCGTGCACTATTCAGTGTCCCCTCGACGATCACCAGTGGTGTACGGCCAGTGTAGGAGATCGCTCCCCACACCATGATGCCGGGTGTTGGTCCTGTGTGCCTCGGTCGTATGCAGTCCTGATTGTGGCGCTCACCTGCACGGCGCCAAACACGCATACGACCATCATTGACACTAAGGCAGAAGAGACTCTCATCGCTGAAGACGACACGTCTCCATTCGTCCCTCCATTCACGCCTGTCGCGACACCACTGGAGGCGGGCTGCACGATGTTGGGGCGTGAGCGGAAGACGGCCTAACGGTGTGCGGGACCGTAGCCCAGCTTCATGGAGACGGTTGCGAATGGTCCTCGCCGATACCCCAGGAGCAACAGTGTCCCTAATTTGCTGGGAAGTGGCGGTGCGGTCCCCTACGGCACTGCGTAGGATCCTACGGTCTTGGCGTGCATCCGTGCGTCGCTGCGGTCCGGTCCCAGGTCGACGGGCACGTGCACCTTCCGCCGACCACTGGCGACAACATTGATGTACTGTGGAGACCTCACGCCCCACGTGTTGAGCAATTCGGCGGTACGTGCACCCGGCCTCCCGCATGCCCACTATACACCCTCGCTCAAAGTCCGTCAGCTGCACTTACGGTTCACGTCCACGCTGTCGCGGCATGCTACCAGTGTTAAAGACTGCGATGGAGCTCCGTATGCCACGGCAAACTGGCTGACACTGACGGCGGCGGTGCACAAATGCTGCGCAGCTAGCGCCATTCGACGGCCAACACCGCGGTTGTTCCTGGTGTGTCCGCTGTGCCGTGCGTGTGATCATTGCTTGTACAGCCCTCTCGCAGTGTCCGGAGCAAGTATGGTGGGTCTGACACACCGGTGTCAATGTGTTCTTTTTTCCATTTCCAGGAGTGTAAATTAGCAGCCCAGTCAATAATTTTATTCACACATTAACAAAATAATAATCTGCAGTGCAACTGTCTGCACTCAGCCCTGAGCACATCCCAGTAATAATATTACTTGCCATTTTTTTTTTAACAAGAGGTGGGGCCCCTCCACGCCCACACCAGCATGATGGCCAACACAAAAGGTCTACTGCCATCTCTGCATAAGGGTTAGTATTCACTAAAGTGAGGTGTCGCAGGATGTGGGTGCTGCGATGTTTGCGTACGTCTGGTTAGGATTAACCATTAATACGCGCTCATCTGGAGATAGATTGGTCGAAATCTGACGAAGGGTAGCGGTTTGAAGGGCAGAGGAAAAAAAGTGCCAAGGCAAGAGCCAAGGGAAAAAAACCTCTGCGAAAGTTAGGTCGGGCGGCAAGAGCAGTAGCGGTTGTCTTGCTGCCTGCGATAGGTTGTACAAGGATAGGCTTTGTTAGTAGTGGGTATCATGCATGTCGATACCTTGACGTTGTGCGTTTGTGCTGCTCGGCGGCTGGCGGTGGGTGCTGGTACAGAGTCCTCGTTCAGCGTCCTGCAACCTGCAACAGTAGTTTTGTTATCGGTCTTGTGTCCGATGGTCATATACCGGAGGCACAGTGTGAGGGAGTGTTGGGAGATTGTTCGTGCGTCTGTGGGCGAGCTCGTCGGTGTCCCTGCTGTGGCCTGTTGATCGGCTCTAATAGCAGCTGGTAGTTACCAGTCAGTGTTGCTGATGTGCAGGGGCTTACCGACGTTTGTCGCTGTTTGCGTATGTTAGTTTACCATAGGTGGTTATGCCCTAGCTAGCAGTGTCTTTGGCCGCTTGTGTTTCCACCTGTGGAAAGAACTTCCTCATTTCTTATACTAATTACATGTTGGAATCATTTAGCTCATGTATACATTACTGAGCCATACACAGTTACAGGTATCAAGCAATTAATCCTTTAACTACTGTTGACAAGTCAACTGAGCATGCTCATCCTCTCCCAAGGTGCTATTATTGAGTGTAAGCGCAGCCTCATGGTTTTCCTTCAGCACTATTGACAAGCCAACTAAGACTCCCCTGGCTGACCCCTCAGTGTTGATGAGAAGTACCTGTGTTCTGTTGATGAGTTTAAGCATACAGCAGAATTTCTATCCTGTTGCTAAGTTTTATTTTTGAACTTTGTCTGTTGTGATCTCATTTTGTTCCATTCAACTTAGGTTTATGTCTTATTGTTCATCAGAACTCCATCACAGTGTGTTTCTCATCATCTGTTCAACAAGGAAAATTGTGGTTGCCCTGAGGCAGAGATCATGGAGATACTCACAAAGAGCAGCAGTGAGGATCAGTTATTCATTGTTGACAAAAGCAGTAACTCCTCCACAGATTCTGAAACTGACTATTCTGCACCACCTGTGTCAGCAAGGGTGAAACTACAGTCATGTTTCAGCTAGAGCTCTAATTGATAATTTTTATCAGTCCAAACAGTTTGAAAGTTTGGAACTTTTGGAGTGGGGTACCAAAATTGATTTGGAAACAGTTGAATGAGAAGTCGTATTTACATCTCTGTAGATATTTAATGTCAGTAAATATGCAAAAAAAGTTTCAAAGTTAGAAACTAATTTTTATACACCTTCAGTAATGTTCGTTTCAGTGGTGACAAATCTCAGATTGACTGAAAGAGACATCACAAGAAGAACTTCCGAATTATTTACCACAGGGCAAGGCAGGCCACTTTCTTCATCCCAGCCCAATGCAGTCTACGTAGCACAGATAGGTGGGTTAGATGATAATAGTGCAGTGTTCATCTCAGTGTATAATGAGCATGTGTGCAGCAACCAAAGGGGTTATATAACGACATACACACTAAGGGTATATAATTAAACATTCTTAACCCTTCACTATAACAGTTACACACAATCACTGTTGTTCATACAAGACACATAGCTTTCATAAAATCAGTTTTAAAATTTTATCTTGATCCTGCATAGTTAAAAAATGTGCTTGCCAGGAGTCACTATATGCAGGTTCACATAAACATCAGATCCAAAGTTCTCCTGTATTGATACCAGATGGCAGTGTTATCTCAAAACCTACGTGAACTCTGAGTGAGCAAAGAATAGATCATCAGCAGTTTTATAAAGTTCAGAACCATTTCTGTCACTTTCGCTGAATGCTATGTTTCTCACAGAAACTGCATGAATTATGACTTTCAAATATTTAGCATTTCCTCATTTTTTTAGGATGTTTTGGTAAAGAGAACAATGTTAATGCCTCTGGAAGACAACATAACCCACTGGGATGATGACTTCCATTTTAGACCATTCCTCCTTTCCACTTATGTCTTAACTCTTAAAAACTATGGACAGAAATTTTTGGGAGATCATTGTTTGGTATTCTGTGACTTGTCACCAGTTTTTATGGATATCCATCTCCTCATGAACAATGACATGCTTGCAGTTTATACTGAGCAGCAATATGGTATTTGAAAAAAATATATATAAACAAACACACAAAATTCAAGCTTTCGCAACAAACTGTTGCCTCATCAGGAAAGAGGGGAAGGAGAGGGAAAGACGAAAGGATGTGGGTTTTAAGGGAGAGGGTAAGGAGTCATTCCAATCCCGGGAGTGGAAAGACTTACCTTAGGGGGAAAAAAGGACAGGTATACACTCACACACACACATATCCATCCACACATATACAGACACAAGCAGACATGTTTCACTGGGTTAATGTTGTTGAAATGCTTAGCTTCATATTCACAAGTTACGCTTTTGCAGGTCTTGGTTAAGTTTTTAATTTCTCTGTTGACAGTTTTGGTGGTGGCATTGGTGTAGGTATGGAAGCAATTAACTGTGAGAAATCGTTTCACTTTCTTAACATAATCACTTTTATCTGCTTTTGTGAGACTGTTGTCATTTTGGGTAATTTTCTTCTTTATGTTCTTCAGTGTGGTGTGGTCCACATTTTGTGACGTAGGAGTGTCTAACTCAAGCCATTTTTGTATATCATGACTCACTATGTGTTTGGTTGCAATTTCATTGTTTACACTGCATTCTATATCAACTTTTAAACAATATAACTGTTTTTTGGAGGGTTTATGGGGAGGAACACATTTGAAACCTTTTATTGGCACTTCCATTTCTTTCGCAGAAAGAACTGCTTCAGATAACTATTCTACTCATTCCCTAAAGCTGAAGATAGTCTCATAAGCCAAAAGCTAGTTTGAAATACCATATCAAGGAAATAAAAGGAACACAAATATTCAAAATGGGTTTGAAAACATATTTGCAACACAGGTGCTATTATACTGCAAATGAATATCTGTTAACATAAATTTAAATTATTTCCTTTGGTAAATGAATACTTGTTGAAATAAATTTAAATTATTTTTTTTTGTATTATGTTTCTGAAACAGCTTTTGCTATCTATTAATAAAATTATTTAATTGAATAGATCAAAAATCTACTCACCAAACAGTGGCAGAACACACACTTAAAAGATTGTCGTGATTAGGATGCTTTTGTAGACAGTGGCTTCTTCTTTAGGCAGAAGGGTTGAAGGGGAAGGAAGAAGGGTGAAGGAAAAGGACTGGAGAGATCTAAATAAAGGGATAGATTTTGGGAAAGTCAGCCAGAACCACAGGTCAGGGGAGACTTACCATACGGAGAGATTAAAGGTGGAAGAAAGGGAAATATGCAAGATAGAGATTACTACTAAAACATCATGCACAAGTTAATAAGAGTGAGAAGCTAAGAGAATTGCACCTAACAGACGTGGGAGGAGGTGGTGAAAAATAGACGGGAAAGACAATGAAAGATATAGAAAACAATGAAATTGCAACAAAGCACATAGCAAGTCATGATATACAAAAACAGTTTGAATTAGACACTCCTACATCACAATATGTGGACCACACCACACTGAAGAACATAAAGAAGAAAATTACTCAAAATGACAACATTATCACAAAAGCAGATAAAAGTGATTATGTTAAGAAAGTGAAACAATTTCTCACACTCAATTGCTTCCATACCTACACCAATGACACCACCAAAACTGTCAACAGAGAAATTAAAAACTTAACCAAGACCTGCAAAAGCATAACTTGTGAATATGAAGCTAAGCATTTCAACAACATGAACCCAGTGGTGTGTGAATCTCATAAACGACACAAAGAAAGGCCAACCTTTATGACCTTTTGTGCCAACATACACCACACCAAACTACAAAATTATTGAAGAAGTACATTTCTGTATCAAAACCAAAACAAAATTTAAATCTAAGATTGGCATTATTAATTTCATGGACATTGTTAACAAAATTAAAGACCTCCCTATTCCACATAGCACGAAATTAGTATATGTTGATGTTAGCAGTTTACTTACAAACATAGAGAGTGAAAGAACATCTTGATATTTTGACAGAACTACTATACAGGGTAGATATCAACCTTTTACAAGTAGAAGACACAAAACTGGTCACCCAGACATGTTTATAACAAATTATTTTTATTTTGAAGGTACTCAATGCAAAGAGATAGATAGCTTTGCAGTGGGGCCTCGTCTCAGTCCTCTTTTAGCAGAAACTTTCATGGACCATTTTCAAAAACAGTTCCTACATAATGAGCCTCTTAGTGATAATATCAAATATTGGTACAGATGTGTAGAAGATGTACTGTGTCTGTGGACTGGAACCAAAAGGCAATTGGGAACACATTCCTTGAACATCTAAACTCACAACACGAAAACACACAGACCCTTATGTTCCCAATGCTTAATATCACACAAATGTGCTGCCTTCTATTCCATGGTATATTGTCTTACGTAGACACCAATGTCAAAACAGAATTTTCGAACAGAATCAGACAGAATTAAATGTATTACATCGAACAACGGCTATATCCCTAATTAATTAACAACCTTTTACACAAAAAGAACAAAGAAGAAAATGTTACCCTTTGTGTATGCCTCCTCTCAGCAACAGTCATATCTAAAACCAACCAATGTACTATCCCATATTAAGCAAAGCTATGTGACAGATTAGCCAAAATCCTCAAATCCTGCATTTAAAAAACTTTATTTTATGTAAGAGGCACTTGAGTCCATAGTATATTGAACAGCAAGGACAAAAAAGGTTTACTCACAGTGGTGTTTACAAAATCACTTGCAATGATTGCAACAAACCAAATATTGGTCACACGGGCAGGGCCATAACAACTAAGCTGATTGTACACAAACACAGCTGGAGATTGTATAAGTCAGACTCCACCTGTGCTGAAGGAAGGACACAAATACTGAATCCACAGAGTAGTTCTATATGTAGTCAACAGAGGAAGAAAACTAAACCCATTAGAAGCACTTGAGATAAACGGAAATTTAGCTTCAAATCCCCACCTTGTTCTGAATGCTCAATTACAGTTGACTACATTGCCACTTTCAAGCTTCATGTGTTGCTGTCAACTAGCCATACACCCACAAACCGCCACAATGACACATACTGCTACACAAAATTAAAACATTACAGAATTTCCTATTCCTCACCTCACAATCTTCAACAATATAGCTTGTAATACTTTATATTTGAATTGTTTACTGTGTTCAGTATTGCCCGTTGCATAAGAGTGTTATTTACAATGTAAAACATTTTTGTTTCTCAACATAAGTTACTAGTACTAGCTTTTTACCAATTTCACGATCTCACAGACTATGGCATTTTAGCTATATACCCCATAACAATGTAAGATAATTTATTCTAATTACTGTGTGCAATATTGTCCATTGCCTAGGGACAATGTTGAAAAACATGTCTGTTGCATAACGTAAATGAAGAGTACTCTGTTTAACGGTATCTCGGGTTAAGAATCAAGTTCAGTGCACAACACTATATGCAAGGATTATATCTTCATCTACAACGTTCTGTTACCTGAAATCATTGTCCTTTTCAGACGCTAGTTCGAAAAACAAAAATGAGTGAAGGATAAATGCTTTACTTATTATTCTACCTGAAAAGAGTAATGTGTAAAAGGTGGAGGAAGAGTTCAAGAAGACCAATGCGAGTGACTTTTACAGGACCTTCAGAGAGGCACTACAAAGATACCAGCCACCACGTCTGTGTTTTAGGCAAATGAGTGTTAGCATATTAAAATGACAATGAGAACTGTCAGCTCTTAGCAGACTGTTTCAAAGTGCTGTCAAACTGTGAAGAGCCTCTGGTAAGATGGGATTCTCAGAAACAAAATTAGACTCCAAACCTTGGTAAAATTAAGCCTGTAATCAAGGAACTGAAAGGTAATAAAGCACCAGGTGAAGTCATCATTGCAGCAGAAATGTGGAATATTGGAGAGCAAGTCCCTGTAGATGGAATACATTGCCTTGTAGAAGAAACATGGAAAACTGAAAAGATACTAGAAGACTGGAAGTGTGCGCTAATAAACCCACTCCATAGTAAAGGTAACCAAACAGATCCAAACAACTGTAGAAAGATCTCTTTCCCTTCTGTTGCTTATAAGGAACTCCAGTGTCATACTGAGAAGAGCTGAAGAACAGTCTGATCACCTCATTGGAGAACATCAAGTTGGTTTCCAAAAAGACAGGTCATGGGTGGAACAGATATTCAACTTCAAGTCCATTCTGAGAATTGAGCAATAAGAAGGAAGAATACAATAGTAATTTTTGTTGACTTCAAAAAATTGTATGACTCAGTTGCGGTTGATGGGCAATCTTTTTTTTTTGGGGGGGGGGGGGTGTTTCAGAGGGATTCTGACTTTTGGAAAATGATGGAAACTGTGAAACAAACCCTGAAAGACACCATCCCAAAAGTTTAGTATTTTTTGAGAAATCTCAGTACCCTTGAAATAAAGACAGGTGTTAGGCAAGAGAAATATTAACCCCAATTCTCTTCAGTATCGTCCTTAAGAAAATAATGAAAATCTGGGAAGAACTCTAAAGTTGGAAGGAGTGAGTGAAATACACCTTGAGAAGAAAGGGAATAACTTTGAAATCAGGCATGTAGCTTTTAGCAGTGACCTGGTCCTTTTAGAAGGAAACTGGAAATCTTGCATGAAATCACTGGAAAAATAGGTCTAAAAGTCTAATGTTAAAAGGTGGAATGTATAGAACACAGACAGCAAGGATAGAAATACTTGGAGGTAAGATATAGGAAGATTAAGAGGCAGATTAATTTAAATACATTAGAGAATGAATGCAACCCAGTGGACTGGATAGAAGTCAAGGAAAGAGCCAGAAAATTGACCTTGCTTGACACTAACACAGAACAAGTACAACAAATGAACAATATCATAAAGGCCAAAATCAGGTACTGTAATTCAGTTATAAAATCAGAAGGCATCCATGTTTTTAAGTGTCTTTTTATTTAGAATAAGGAACAGTCATGGAAGTACAAAGAAGGAAAGGAAGGGTCTGAGGAAAATTCCAGGACCGTAAAAGACTACTGGTGGAACTTGGAAGAATAGGAAGAATGAGGAGCTCCACAAGATTAACAAAAGGATTGTGGACTAAATGTGTAAATAACAGTTGAAATTTCATTGACCCCTGGCTAGAATGGATGGAAACCATCTTTTTAAAAAAGACCTTGTCATATCACACATTTAAAAGTCCACTTTTAAAAAGTGGCAGCCGGTGATCATGTGCTATAGCACACTATAATTTCACACTGAAATTGTGCCATTTCTCTTCAAGTGTAAGCTGTAAATCATGCTAAAATTACGCCACTTCTCTTACAATGTGTCTTGTTATGCAAATGAAATTGACAAAACCATGATTTGTGGTGCTGCCTCCATGATGACCAGTACCAGTATAACCAATATCGAGTACTGAAATGATGGTCAGCCACACTATGATGAAGGCAGAGAAGGGATGCAGATGTCAGTTTTCAGTAACACATGCTCTGATCTTATATCATCCCTGCTGGCACTGTGGGTGCTATGTTGCTCACAGAACCAGGTCTGTATTGTTTGTTGAAAATACATGGAAATTATTGTGCAAGAATAGAGTACAAGAAATTTTAGAGGGGCAGCTGACATATTGGTCCTGTAGCCCAGTGACCAAGGTCACCAACTGGCAGTTTGCTGGGTTGGGTTCGATTCCCAGTGCTAACATAATGTACTTTTTTAATTCCTTGCAGTGTTATATGATTATTATAAGATTTAAATATATTTAAACAGTTCAATTTATATAAGCAAAATAAATATGTTCAATTTAGTTACAATTACTATCCTTGTAAGTCAAATGGCACGTTGGTAAAATTTTGCATGAACCGCCACTGCTTCAAAGTGGGTGGGAGAGGTATAAAGAGATCCACGAGAAAGTGGCATTATACTAAAACTGATTAAAACAAAGAAGTATTCAGGAGCAAAATGCAGGGAGAAACTATTTGAAGAGAAACCATTAAAAAAGAGATCCACACGTTACATTTTTGAGAAGGGGAAAAAGCAAAGAAGTGAGAGACTGAATAGGTTCCAGGAAGATAGGATAAGAGTAACCAAGAAGCCTACCATGAAGTCCACAGTTGGCCGAATTCAGAAGAAAGAAGGGGGATGACTGACCATTGGGTTCATTGTAGTGGACATGTTGATGACTTACACTGTTTGGGCTATTAAACTGTATATGTACCTAGTATGGATAACCATTATATTATGTGAGGTCAAAAATGTTGTCATATACTAACCCTGAATACCATTCAGCCAGAATAGTGGCAATACTGCAAACACAAAATATCCACCTATTGCACTCAAAAGCCACATGTTACATCTTTGCTCATGTGGTGGGGGAACTTACCGTCTGAACAATACTTGTATTGTTGTTGTTGTGGTCTTCAGTCCAAAGACTGGTATGATGTAGCTCTCCATCCTACTCTATCCTGTGCAAGCCTCTTATTCACCAAATTACTACTGCAACCTACATCCTTCTGAATCGTCTTAGTGTCTTCTCTTGGTCTCCTTCTACGATACTATAATACTTGTATTATCTATGTTTTCAGTCAGCATTCTCTGTATTAACTTTGTGTGTTGGCAGTTACTATGAACATTAAAAGTTAGGCTGTGATGCTAATTCATTGCTAAATGTATCAGGTTACCTTAGTGAATGAGATTTTAATTTCCAAAACACTCTTGTGTCTTCCAAGCTTCTGTTCAAAGCGTGAATGAATGCGTTAGTGAGTGAGTGAGTGTGTGCATGTGTGCATAGCCACAGGTTGTTGTTGTCATTGTTGTTGTTAGTGGTGGTAGTGGTGGTGGTGGTGGTGATGGTATAATATTTAATATATTATTGTAGTGTAAAAGTTTTGTGTGTGCTATCTTCTATTGCTTCTTTTTTATATGCACAAATGTAAAGCATTTTAGGTGCTAATCATAGTAGCATTTCAGGTGGTAATCACAGTAGAGAAAGATAATATATGACTGAGTGAAAGACCAAGCAGCTGTTAAGAATTAAGTGGTTCAACAAATGATGAGAAGGTGCTGTTGATTGAGAGGAGATATGTGTTGAAAGCAGTGGTTTTATAAAAAATGTTAAAGGACACAGGTGCTAATTTTTCTGTTCCAACAAAACAATTGAAACCTTTAATAAGTGACATTTGGTTGATAGTTTTGTGGTAGCTTTAAAAGCTCCGATGTTCTGTTTTTGACATTGGGGAGGCATTTCTTCTGTTGCATCATGAAAGCCATTCCATGTGTTTGCCATTAAACTCCATCTTCATTTAACGTAAAGTCTTCTTTGTATGGGACCGGGTCATAAAGCCTTTTGGGTATGGTGCTCTGCCATATTATAAATACCGGTAACCGTCACCTGTGTTTCAACTATGGCTGCAGCGGCCTCCTCTTGGGTCTACTGGTGTATTTTTATGGTAAAGTCACCTATATTTTGTGTAGATTGCTCCGCTTTGCATGACATTGTGTCACAGTTCTAAAAACTAAAGATATTATTGGTTGCTAGTGGTGGGAAACATCTCTTGTTGTTAGTGCACCCTGTTAGGCGCTGATTGCTGGCAGTCAGGATGGTGCAAGCTTGAGTCTGTCCTCTCTATTCATGCTGGGGTGTTTTAATATCTCGAGGGCCTCTCATATCCTATATTTCACACTCCCCGGGTGTGTGATAAGTACACAGGTTTCAAGAATTTTATTTTCTTGCAGCAGTCTTCTACCATTTGGCCACTGCAGATTTGTTGTGCTGCCAAAGTTGAATGTACCACTCATACTTCTGTATGTTTGCTGCTCGAGGCCTACTGGTTTCACTCGTATAGACTGATCCACACTCACAATCCACCGTTTATATACCTGCTCTGTGCAGAGCACTTATCTTGTCCTTGGTGAAGCCCGGCACATCCTGGATCTTGCAGATACTGTAGAAGAGATGCTGGACACTAACCTGTCACAGGTGTTTACCAGTCTCGTTACTGACGTCCTTCACATAATCCAAGTGTGCTGCTGGTGGTAGTTTGTCAACATCTTGCCTCTCATGCATTTTTTTGTTCAATGCCATGGCTGTGAGGTTTGATTTGCGATTGTAACCATTGGCAAAGAATGTTTTTTGCAGCCTTTTAAGTTCAGATGCTTTATAGCTAACACTTGGTTCAAGACTCATGAAAGAAGGTTGTATACATGGAAGAACCCTGGAGATACTAAAAGCTACCAGATAGATCATATAATGGTAAGACAGAGATTTAGGAACCAGGTTTTAAATTGTAAGACATTTCCAAGGGCAGATGTGGACTCTGACCACAATCTATTGGTTATGAACTGTAGATTAAAACTGAAGAAACTGCAAAAAGGTGGGAATTTAAGGAGATGTGACCTTGACAAACTGAGTAAACAAGATGATGTAGAGAGTTTAATGGAGAGCATAATGGAACAATTGACAGGAATGGGGGAAAGAAATACAGTAGAGGAAGAATGGGTAGCTCTGAGGGATGAAGTAGTGAAGGCAGCAGATGATCAAGTAGGTAAAAAGACGAGGGCTAGTAGAAATCCTTGGGTAACAGAAGAAATATTGAATTTAATTGATGAAAGAAGAAAATATAAAAATGCAGTAAATGAAGCAGGCAAAAAGGAATACTAACATCTCAAAAATGAGATCAACAGGAAGTGCAAAATGGCTAAGCAGGGATGGCTAGAGGACAAATGTAAGGGTGTAGAGGCCTATCTCACTAGGGGTAAGATAGATACTGACTACAGGAAAATTAAAGTGACCTTTGGAGACAAGAGAACCACTTATATGAATATCAAGAGCTCAGATGGAAACCCAATTCTATGCAAAGAAGGGAAAGCAGAAAGGTGGAAGGAGTATATAGAGGGTCTATTCAAGGGCGATGTACTTGAGGACAATATTATGGAAATGGAAGAGGACGTAGATGAAGATGAAATGGAAGATAAGATACTGCGTGAAGAGTTTGACAGAGCACTGAAAGACCCGAGTCGAAACATGGTCCCGGGAGTAGACATTCCATTAGAACTACTGACGGCCTTGGGAGAGCCAGTCATGACAAAAATATACCATCTGGCGAGCAAGATGTATGAGACAGGCGAAATACCCACAGACTTCAAGAAGAATATAATAATTCCAATCCCAAAGAAAGCAGGTGTTGACAGATGTGAAAATTACCGAACTATCAGTTTAATAAGTCACAGCTGCAAAATACTAATGTGAATTCTTTACAGACGAATGGAAAAACTGGTAGACACCGACCTCGGGGAATATCAGTTTGGATTCCATAGAAATGTAGGAACACGTGAAGCAATACTGACCTTACGCCCTATCTTAGAAGAAAGATTTCTAGCATTTGTAGACTTAGAGAAAGCTTTTGACAATGTTGACTGGAGTACTCTCTTTCAAATTCTAAAGGTGGCAGGGGTAAAATACAGGGAGCGAAAGGCTATTTACAATTTGTACAGAAACCAGATGGCAGTTATAAGAGTCGAGGGGCATGAAAGGGAAGCAGTGGTGGGGAAGGGAGTGAGACAGGTTTGTAGCCTCTCCCCGATGTTATTCAATCTGTATATTGAGCAAGCAGTGAAGGAAACAAAAGAAAAACTCGGAGTAGGTATTAGAATCCATGGAGAAAAAGTAAAAACTTTGAGCTTCACCGATGACATTGTAATTCTGTCAGAGACAGCAAAGGACTTGGAAGAGCAGTTGAATGGAATGGACAGTGTCTTGAAAGGAGGATATAAGATGGACATCAACAAATGCAAACGGAGGATAATGGAATGTAGTCGAATTAAGTCGGGTGATGCTGAGGGAATTAGATTAGGAAATGAGACACTTAAAGTAGAAAAGGAATTTCACTATTTGGGGAGCAAAATAACTGATGATGGTCGAAGTAGGGAGGATATAAAATGTAGTCTGGCAATGGCAAGGAAAGCGTTTCTGAAGAAGAGAAATTTGTTAGCATTGGTTATAGATTTAAGTGTCAGGAAGTCGTTTCTGAAAGCATTTGTATGGAGTGTAGCCATGTATGGAAGTGAAACATGGACGATAAATAGTTTGGACAAGAAGAGGATAGAAGCTTTCGAAATGTGGTGCTATAGACGAATACTGAAAATTAGATGGGTAGATCACGTAACTAATGAGGAGGTATTGAATAAAATAGGGGAGAAGAGGAGTTTGTGGCACAACTTGACAAGAAGATGTGACCGGTTGGTAGGGTATGTTCTGAGGCATCAAGGGATCACAAATTTAGCATTGGAGGGCAGCGTAGAGGGTAAAAATTCTAGAGAGAGACCAAGAGATGAATCTACTAAGCAGATTCAGAAGTATGTAGGTTCAGTAAGTACTGGGAGATGAAGAAGCTTGCACAGGATAGAGTAGCATGGAGAGCTGCATCAAACCAGCCTCAGGATTGAAGAAAACAAGAACAACAACAACACCATGCTTTATTGTGAGCATCTCTTATGCACTGCATATGAATAGTCAAGATTACAGATAATAGTTCTTCTGTGCTGGGTGGTGATGGAATTGGGCGTGCAAATACCTGGTCCATGCATGTTGGCTTCTGATATGCCCTATGTCCTTGTGTGCCATCCATTGTTCTATATATACTTGGTTGTCTTGTTCATCTCTTTTACGCCCACGCTGATGGTTCAGATATGAGGGCAATACATTTGCTATATGGCCATATTGTGAGATGTAGCTTCACAGGTTTCACGAATATTTGAACAAAATGCATGGAAATAATCAGTCCACTCTTTAATTAAGAGACGAATGATGCAGTTCCATTTTTAAATGTGGAATTGTAGTAGATGCCACCCTAGGGCACAGAGTATATTAGAAGCCAACACATATGGACAGATATTTACACAACAAATTCCATTACCATCCAGCTTAGAAGAATTGTCATCTATATTCTGACTATTCACACGCAGCTCAAAAGTGATGCTCACAGTATGACATCTGAGCTTAAAACGTTGCAAACAATGATGTGATCAATGATTTCAACTTCAAATAAATCCTCACAGCCATGGCAACAAACAAAAGAATGCACAAAAGCACAAAAGAGTGGACATCAACCAGCTAAAGCTAACAGCACACTTACTGT